>NC_141137.1:24476100-24789672 GCF_053477565.2 Lygodium microphyllum
GAGCAGCCGCTGCTGCGAGAGGCGGGCAAGGAGCCTGCTGTGCGCTGGAGCCGATACAACAGAGCAATGGGGCGAGAGCCTCTCATCCTGGAACCTCATGATCAAAGGGCACGCCTCGAACACGCGCTGCAATTGCAAAAACCAAAAGAAGAAAACGAAGAATGCAGGTTTGTTGTTTGCTTCCTCTCCCTTGAGAAGCCCAAATCTAATCTATACTTCTAGAGTCCCTACCATACTAGCTGGCCAGCCACGCCCACGAATATCACTCTGTATGGTTGGTATCATTGCGGGGAAGCACCCACGGTATCGCATGATTATTTCCCTTTGCTTATAAAAAAATCATACAAGGTCTATAATGGTGTTTAATATCTTTTGTGAGCAAAAAGAAGTAGCAATGCTTTCATGCAGTTGATTTCCTTTACTCTTCACAGAAAATAATTTAAGGCTTATAATCGTGCTTCGAACAATTGGCATCGTTGTGAAGCTCTTGAGCCTGCACTTCCTTCGCTTCATATTTGTGTTGGCTAAGGAGTGCTTCTCTTTGCTCACACGAACCCTCCCTCCCCCCCCCTAAAAAGAGCAATTCAGTTCATCCACAACAAAAGATGCACTCTATTACAATGATGTATCTACAATCAGTCCTAAATTGACCAATTACATTGCAATGCAAACTTGCTTACTTGTATCTCGTTATGAAGCTCACACAGTACATCCAATTGTGGTTAACTTAAAAAAACAAAGTGCTACACACTATGCAATATGCCTTGCAAGATTTAGATGCTACTATTGTACAATCTACGTGTTATTTGTTATGGGTTGGAAAACTTGAATTTACATGTAACCACCCACACACATGCATACACACACACACACACACACGTGTGTGTGTGTGTGTGTGTGTGTGTGTGTGTGTGTGTGTGTGTGTGTGTGTGTGTGTGTGTGTGTGTGTGTGTGTGTGTGTGTGTGTGTGTGTGTGTGTGTGTGTGTGTGTGTGTGTGTGTGTGTGTGTGTGTGTGTGTGTGTGTGTGTGTGTCAAATGCGATCACCACATTTTTATACACAATTACTTGAAGACAAGCAATGCTTAGTATGGTGGATGAGAGCATGCGCTTGTCCAACATGCACAATTACAATAAAAAGAAGCCAAAGAGGGCCAAAAAAATCAAGGGCTAAAGGTATGAACGTCCCTAGGAGTGCCACATAGCGAAAACATTTAGTGACATGTCTAGAGACACAATGTCATCAAGAATGTCACATAGTGACACCTTTAGCATCATATATAGTGAAATAACTTTTTCTTGCTATACAGCACAAATAAATTATCATAGGTATTGTTAGATATATATCACTAGGACCATGTATATATTTAAGAATGTGTAATCAACTTATGTGCTCAGATTTGTAACTTAAACAGAGCTGAACACTATTCTTTGGTGATCTTGCTTCATTTAACCATTTTCAAACTCGATATAGAGTAGGATTACTTGCTCTTTGATCAGGGTTTGCTTTATCAATGGTTTCTTATATATTGTTGACCCTATTCTAGTGTCGATGAAGGTATTGGATTCATGTAAAAACAACTTTCTATCATGACAATTGCTTGAGTTACCTAACATAACTCAACACATACATGACCATCGTGCTCCCATCATGTGAGAGCATCTCCTCATTCTTTTTTCATTTTTTGGGCAATCTAGATTGAGCTAAGTGTTGAATTAATCATGTGAATTAGTATTCAAACAAAACCATATGGAAAATAATGTAAATTAAAGAGGGCATCTCCACTTGGATTATTCGGTGATGTATTGTTGTCTCTCATCTCTTCATGTCTCTATACTCTTGATCGTCTCTATGTGTCCCTATCTATGTGATTGTCGACTAAAGCCATGCCCACTTAATTGTAGATGTGCACACTGATACTTAGAAAACAAAGCATTTTGGAGCTGACGTCATATGAAATAGACAATCAATGATCTCCTTGCCCCCAACACATGCCTTGCAAGTTGCACAAGCATCACCTCTCAAGCTTTTCTTGAAATTTGTCAGTGTCAAGTCTTAACTAGACGATACGTCGTGTTGATATTAGAACTACTACATTAAGCTTAGATTACACATGACTGGAGTACAAATGACTAGAGTGCAAAGTACTAAAAGAGATGTCTTGCCGATATCAAAAGTACAATGTTAAGCCTAGAGTACAAATGATGTCAAAAAAAGCTTTGAAATTCTTTTTAGAGTAGGATTCTACAAAGTTATGTATTTCTCTTATAAGATATTATTGGGATTGTTTGATCATTAAGACTTTGAGAAGCCCTTGTAAATTCCCACGTTCAACAATCTATTTTGAGGGAGAGTGGAAATTGAGAGACCTTATCGCTTGGTCTCAACATTGCCATAGCCTTTATGAGGTGGAAAATGTTTTGTTGTTGATTTACTAGGAGGTTTTCCATTTTGATGGGGGCCATTTGCCAAGAATGCAAGACATCTATATGTCCAATGGCACCCATAGACAAAGACCAAGAAGGTCAATTACTCAATAGTAAATATAAGTAGGAATGATTACTAGCCATGACTGAAATTTGCATTTACACCTTTCCATCTGTAATAGACAATGACAATGAGCAGCCATGACAATCAAAGGTTTCTCTATGTGTGATACACTATTTGGACATTAAGAGAGATGAAAAGACTAAAAAAGCATGTTTCTCCTTCCAATAGTGCCTTGTCATAAATGCCTTATATTCTAATTACGATAATCACAATAATTGAATGTCCATGTATTGCAATGGTCATAAATGTGATCATTGAAGGAGTTCTTATCTTTAACAAGATGGTATACATGCCATGATCACAATGATTATCTTGGTGCACTAGCACATGCGATACAAGTCTAGATGCTTGACATAATTCCTACCTTGGGAATTGTACCACATGCTTGACATGTTGCTAAAAGTGGCAAAAGCTAGACAGAGTTCCCGCTTTCACAAATGTAAAGATAAATTGTCATTGTCCTTGAGTTGCCTACTAATGTTCCTAGCTTCACATTGTAGCTTAGAAGTTCCCTCTCATTACTATATATCTTATGTGCATAAAAAATGTTCATAAGTTTTGAAATTCAATCTATGAAAGTATTGAATGCTATTTAAGTGGTTCCAAGTGCATGTGTGCACTTGTTATGAGAGACACCCCCCCCCCCCCCAACACACACACACACACACACACATCCTCAATGGCATTGTCGTTGTCTTCATTTGAAGAGGAGATACTATAGTATAGCATGTTTTGTGCATGCACGTGCGCGTGCGCACACACACACACATGAATTGTATAGTATATATTTATTTAGATGTAGCTTGAAATTCTCCATGGGTTAATGTGTGTTTGACACCTGTTATTTGTGAATGTGGATAACTTAGTCTTTGAGCACATATATGTTTGAATATTTGATACACATTGAATGAAAAAGTTATTTATACTCACGAGTTTTTAAATGCAATATGACGTAAAACTATAGTTATTTGGAATAAAATCAAGTTTCTTAACATTCAAGTTAAGAGCGATATGTATATACATATACATATGTGCATGCATGGCACAAGTGTGAGCATATGCATACATGCACAATAGGAGAGGGGTGTATTTATGCAAATATAAAAATGATCCCCTACTAATAACATTGTATGCATTTGGATATGTATGCATGCATATAAATGATCCTTGAAGCACAAATTGAACATATGTGTTAGCCTTTGGTGCTATTTATTAAACATTATCATAAACATCCATGCATCTCTTAAAGTGCATCCAAATGTACACATGCACTTGTTGGGGGGTAGAGAGAGAGAGAGTAGAGTAGTTTATTATTGTCCACGGAAGGCCAAATTATGACCCATGGGACCTTTCAAGATATACAATGATTCTCCTCCCCTATGGTAGGAAAGGGTAGCTACGGTGAAAGAACAATCTATGCAGCGTTGTTCTCCTGGAAGCATAACATGCAGGTGATGAGAGCCCCTAACTTCGATATAGGAGTAGTGGTCAGAAACTGGTGAAGTGGCCCCTGTAAAGGGATATCAAAGTTAGCTCGTATGTGTGCATATGCTGGGCATGTCATAATCATGTGCTCCTCTGATTCTACACTCTGTAGTCCACACAGCTTGCATAACCTCATCTCTCTTGCATGTCCACTCCATGCACCTATCTCGATCAATAAAGTGTGCGATCAAGTTCGAAGTCATGCAATACTCCGTCTAAATACCATTGAGAGTGAGTTGGCTATGTATGGCTATGTGTGTGCCTCTACCTGCATGTAGGATTCCCAACATTAAGGATAGATATGTATACTGTAATAATCAAGTTTGCCATTTGCTCCCTTGCTTTGATGTTTTGCTTGATACACTCGTAAGAGGTCTGATTGAAATGTGTCGATGCATATATCTTCGGATGCCATATCTATATATCTATCCACTCCCCACCCTTTAAACCATTTTTGCATATCCAGCACCATCCTGTTGATAGCACTTTACTTTTCCACGTTTTCTGTAGGCGTGTGCTAGCATCCCATGCCTGTTTGGGGAGCCTACTGTCATCCATTTGACGTACTCGAGTGGCATATCTCAATACTCAAATCATAGCAAGTACCTCAATTGGCTAACGGTGAGTTTCCAAAAGCATAAGTACATATGGTGTAGTGCCTTTGATGCCCAAATGTCTACAAATAAGAGCTTTTTGCAACTTCTCGATGTCGTTCCATGTAGATGAGGAGATGCTCCCCCCCCCCCCCCCCCACTTCCACTCCATATAATACCGTCTGTAGAACATATGCATAAAAAATCATACATTGTATTTTCCAGCATTTAGTATTTGTATGGTTGCAATCGTTTTTAAAGTGATAATACTTGCTTTTTCCTGCCGCTGATCGCCGCTCCACACATGCATGCCATCCGTGGTCTACAGGTATCTCAATCCCTAAGTATTTGAAAGTAGATACTACCTCTATATATTGTCCCGCATAATGTACTTTTGGTGGGGTCTTTGATTGCTTAGTGCACATAGCCATTAGCTTTGTTTTTGATACATTCACAATCAAACCACTATCTTGATAAAACTATTCAAGAATCCCCATGAACTGCTACATACGTTCCCCAATATATGTAAAGAAGATCACATCATTTGCATAAAGCAGGAGCAAGATGGCAAACATACCAATATGTGGGCTTTTGGCTTCCTCTTCATTCATAGCCATGAGAAGTATTTCCTCTAGCTTATCAATGCATAAACCAAATAAGGTAGGAGAGAATGAGCAACCTTGTTTGACTCCCATATTACTCTCAAATACTTGTGGCAACCTGTTGCGACCTTTGAGACGGCATAGCACTCGTTGATATATCCTATAAATTCCCATGCATAGATCATTTGGGACCCCTAATTCTTGCATTCGTTGCCATAAGCCAACCCTTGGTATGGTGTCAAAAGCCTTCTTAAAATCCACAAAATAGCAATACAAGGTTGCCCCCTCAAGCCGACTCTCATCCATAAGCACACGTAAAGTAACCAAATGGTCTATGGTATTATGACTAGGGCGAAAACCTTCTTGTCCATAAGCTCATTTTTTATTACTTTCTACACATTTACTCAATTGCATTTCCAGGATAGTGCTGAATAGCTTTGCCTTGGCTGAACTGACCATAATCGTGCGGTAGTTTGTGAGAAAATTGCAACCTCCTCCCTTATACAACGGTTGTATCCAATTCTCGTGCCATTCTTGGGGAAAACCATATGCAAAAGCATGATGTATCACATGTAACATAAACAGTCTCGTATCCTTTGTTGTCCATTTCAACATCTTCGCATTCAACTGCAAAGTATCACATGCTTTTCCATTAGCCATCTTGTTGAGGGCTACCTCCAATGTTTCTAAAGTGAAAAAAGCACTAAATGGCTACGTATGTACATCACATTTGATGGGATGTACCCCTTTATGCATGTAAAGTTATGTAACATACAATAGCATGTTAATATCTGCAAAATCCCCCATAACATTTGACCGTTTGGTTTGCAATTTTCTCCATGTTTGCCTTGGACATTTCTCAAACTCCCTAGCATCTTCACTTTCTTTGGCCACTACGTATCATCGTCACTTTTTATGCATGAGAGCATTATATCATTTTTTTGCCTCACTTCATTCTTGTCCCTTAAAAAGGATTTTCAGCTTTCTACATGCACCTTTATATTCATCATCAAACCATTTCTTGCATGGCAATCCTTTGACATTTTTGTGACTGCTCTTTGGTTTCCCAAAAACCTTTATAGCTGTATTTAACATTGCATCTCTCAGATCAGCTCATGTGCTCCCATTAAGATTGCTCATAAGACTATCCATGTGACCAACATATGCTTATTTCTTGTCTACATCAATACGGAATGCACTGGTATCTACTGTGTCCCCTGCATGTTCTACATGGTGGCAAATATCAAATGTCAAGCCCAAAGCTATATGATCCGATTCTGGATGTTTTCCACCTAACCAAAACTCTCTGATCATGCATAAATCATTCATGTGTACCATTGCATAGTCTACTACATTGGAACCTCCACTAGCTGAGTAACATGTGTATCCTTCAGTATCGGGGAAACAATGCATACCATTCAATATCAGCATGTGCAAACCATTAACCATATCCATCAAAGCACGTCCATGAGCGTTACCATTCAATATCGGCATGTGCAAACCATTAACCATATCCATCAAAGCACGTCCATGAGCGTTAATGTTTGTATCCTCAAATTGTCTACACCAACGTGCATCTACGTCCACAACCTCTTCCTTGTCTAGCTCATCACGTGTTATGGGTTGAAATTGCATACGTCCAATACGCGCATTTGAGTCACCTAAGACCATCACATGTCCTTGCTGCATATATGTGCATGCATCCATACTCAGATCTTCAAAAGGTTCTTGCGAATCCACTTCATGTCGTACATAGAAGGGGGACTCCTTATGTGGAATGTAACATCCCACAATGTACATCAGTGTAGTGTGCTTTAGCATAATCCATATGTACCACTTATGTTGGTCTACTTTACATACATCAATCATTCCTTCCAAATGACATTTGTATATGCATGCAACTCCTCCTTGCCCTCTGTTTCCTACATGTGGCTGATATGCACTATGAATTATGTACCCTGGGATATTCGAAAGTCTACATGTCTCTCGCTCCCATGTCTCGGCGAGGAACACAATGTCAACATCACCAACCATAGCATTAATGCTTTCAGCTTTATGCCATGGAAACCCTCTGCGATTCCAAAACAACACCTTCACAAGTGCACAACTGCCATGGGTTGCACATCCCTATGCATCCTTTGAAGTGTTATCACTAGATTTCTTTCGCTTATTGTATTGATTCTGACGTTCCTCCTGTTGCATGGGGGTGCGATCCTCATTTACACAAAAATCTGTTCCCTTGAGGTATACTCGACTACTATCTAAAAGTATAGTTCTCTTACGAGCATCCAATAGAGTGCATAGAATGGCTCTTGCCCTCCCATCGTCTTTCTTCTTGCCCATACGTCGAGCACCAAAGACAGGTACATATGCCATGGAAAAATGCTTACCAAAGAACTCCATGACTTCCGTAGTAAGAGACAGTGCAGTCTCATCATCTATTTTGATCAATCCCCAAATAACCAGGTTTTGGACCTGCTTTTCTCTTTCTTTACATTCACGTCATCCACATCATCTACCACTGCATCACCATCCTTTGCTTGAAGTACATGCATGTCTCCATTTGGGGGAGTATGTGCTACTACTCCGGCCCATGTTTTTGTGTTTCCATGCATGTGTGTGTCGCCATACTCGTTTCCAAGTCTATGATTCTCTTGGCTGGTTCCTCCACAGTCTGTTCCAACTGTGTTTTCTTGCTCTCCAATGCTTAACACTGGAGAGCCAAGCGTGTGATTTCTCAATGCACTATATATGTTTGACAAGTAGTATACAAGTATAGTATCAATTATATATGTACATAGATTAAAAATTTTCCTCATGACTATATCTAACATTCAATTTTATCATCTTCCTTATTCATTTGAGCCTAGCCTTTACATTAAGTTGGAAATTATATATGTCCATAGATTAAAATCTTCCCTTGTGACTGTGTTTGACATTCACTTTATCATCTTGCATATTCATTTGAGCCTAGCCTTTATGTTTAGTTGGCACTCCCTTGTGATTACATCACCTATTCAATGGCAAGAGAAAAGTAGATGATCAATTCCTAAGTTGGATTGCTTGCACCAACCATCAAATCAATTTGGTTGACTCTCTCTATATATTGACCTTTTAAATTATACTTCATTATCCTAAGAAAGATTTGAATATTTGAGATGCTTGGAGTCATCATATGATTGCCGTGTAGGATTGAAAATAGGCCTAGTATATATTTATTTTATAATGTTCATATACACATGCTTGGATATAGATTGATTTATAATATTGATAATATAGATATAGATATTCATACACAGATGCATCCATGCATCTAGAATTTCTAACCTATTCAGACAAAGAAAATGATCATATTTATCAAAATTGGCTCCAAATGCATGGCACGTGTTTTGCCACTTGCAAATATATCTTATGATATGAGAGAAGCACTTACAAATAAATTCACTTATGTTTTACACTACATTGCAATCACACGTATCCATCTTAGACTCTTTCACTATAAACTAATAAGCACCTTTTACGTGTCATGGAACACACACACACACACACACACACACACACACACACACACACACACACACACACACACACACACACACACACACACACACACACACACACACACACACACACACACACACACACACACACACACACACACACACACACACACACACACACACACACACACACACACACACACACACACACACACACACACACACACACACACACACACACACACACACTATACGATAGTCATCCAAGCAAGCCTAGAATGTCCCTCTGTTGATGTGCCTTGATGTTCTGATGTGGGGAAGGGGCTAGAGCATTGCCTTAGGTACAGTGAATGTGCTTGTGTTTCTTTCACTTTCCTTTCTTCTTTTAATCTTTTTTATATTTTCTTTTCCTATTTGCTTCTTTTCTTTTTCTTTTGTTTTCTTGCTTGATTCTTTTCTTCTTCTCTCTTTTTTTTATTTTAATAAATAAATGCACAACAAATGACTAGATACAACATAGAGATAGATCAGTCAATTGTTGGTTGTTGGAGAAAACCCTTTCTAAGAAGACACTCCTTGACATACTCCTATAGCTATAATGATGTCTCTAGGTAAAATGGGTGTGTACATGTGGAAAATCTATTATTCACCACATCACCCAATACTGAGTGCAATAGGTTGCCCATAGTAGGGCCTTGAGGTGAAGGTGAACCATTGCCACTTGATCATTTTAAGTGTTGATGTTAAAAAGGAGTAAGGCTAGCCCCCGTCTTCATAAGGGCTTACTAGTTGTTGGAGAAGCTTGATGTGGAGGCGGAGGTACTTGTAGGTTGTGATGTAGGAGGGGTCTTGGCAATTAGTGAATGCTCTTATCAAATGCACAAAGGAAGGGATGAGGTCAATAGGCTAGAACAAATAGGTTTTGTCAGCATGGGTTCCTTTGATATTGGGGATCCTTGGAAAATTATACCTACCATGCTCCTTTTCTTGATACTCTTTGCTATGGCTTCTTGGATACAGAAAAATGAGTGAATGTACTGCCCTTCCTTTTGGGAGTAAACAAAGGCTTCCAAGCCATCTTGTTGCCTTTTATGATTGGGTAACGTCATTCCAATAGTCCTGGCCATACTTCCATGGGCTTCGAGTTCAAGTGCCTCTCCCTGGTTCCTTGAACTCTGCATGACTTTTGATAAGCTTCCACATCTAAAGATTCTAGCCACTTTACAGTAATGTTTTTAGTTATGCATACAAGTAGGCATACAATGCATAATGGGAGTGGCTTCTTGAATCTACTATCCTCATTTAGCTTGAAATCAAACTTCATGCCATGGATAGTCTTGTGGTATTTTTGCACTGTCTCCTTTAGGTTCTCTTCCTCTTTCTATGGTAAAGCTCAAAGGGAATGGGATACTCTATTACTTTTTATGGTTGAGATCATAAGATCTAGATTACATCCATGTAGGCCTTTTGCTTTGCTCGGGGTCATCATCTTCATCTATCAGGTGCTATTCTAACTCCCCTATATCAAAATCTAGTAAGTCTAGCAGATCCACGTGGGGCGTCATGACTATGGATGGTGCTAAGGTAATGGGAGAGTTTGAGTAGGGTATTTTAGGTTGTATTGGACCTGATGCCATGAGTTCATGCTTTTCATAGCCCTTTGGCCTTAACTATCGAATTAGGTCCTCCTAGGTTGTTCCTTATATAATCAAATTGATTCCTTGAATCCTCCCCATGCTTTTCGAGGAGTTAGAGAGTTATCCTAGTCAGGCCTTGAGTTCTTTTGAATTTTGAGATTGAGGCATACGGATCGTCATCACAACTTCCCTAAATAGTTCTTGTTGCTTCACCATGATCAATTTGGAGGCCTCCAACTAGACTTTGTGCTTGCTCTCACTATACAAGCCTACTACTAGATCATTGGTGAGATTTATCATGGTAGTCTTATAAAGTCTTTGCACACCATTTTCTACCATGCTCATGGCCCCTGATAAGCTGGTGGAGATTGTCAACTATAAGCCTACATATGAGGTACTCCATTGCCCCTGTATGTTGTATGCTGAATTGACTTGATCTTTAGTTATTTTTTGCATTTTTGGAGATGAATGAATGTTTTCAATGCTTAATTAGAAAGGTTGGGTTGGTTTTGAGAGTGTTGATTCAGGTTGATTATGTTTGGATAGCTCATTGAAGATTTGGTTTGGTTTGAAAAGTTTTGATGGGTTCTAATGAGACGACTAATTGTTTGGTCTTTATATGTTTGATTTGTATATATAAGAGCTTTATTTTGGTTCTGTTGAGAGGCTGTGATTGTGAACAATGGTTTGAGGTTTGATCGATGATTTATTGGATGGTTTTTGATAGGTTGGAGTGGATTTGGTTTAATTTACATTAGTCTTGGCTTGGGAAAGTTTTCCTTTCTTGGAAGAGGAGAATACAAACTCAAGTTAGCTAGTTTGATCGAAAAGTAGTAGTTGAAGGCTAAAGCTGAAGACCAGGAGTGATAGTGTCATTGGTCTACTGTGAAGAGCCATTATAGTGCCTTTAATGACCTTTTAGATTAGCCATACCTTTTGGAGGGTATCCACAACCAAATGAGAATCATGGATATTGTTATATTATATTCCATTGTATGAGTGATAGAAAGCATGTGTGTGTTGAATGCTGAAATGACCTATTTTTTTTGTTGTTTTTTGTTGTTTCTGTGGGTTAAATGGTTGATTTTACATGATGATTGATTGGTTTGGAAGTGGTTTGAGAGTGTTTTGGATAGGATGGAATGGTTTCGATAAGCTCATGATGTTTTTCAATAGAGATATAAGGTTTAGTGATGTCTTGATAGTGTCTGATTAGTTCTAATAGCTTCTGTTTTGTTATGTTTTTCTTCTGTATGAATGATGGAGTAATGATTGATGAATTTTGAGGTTTTTTAAAGGCTCATTGAATGGTTTTTGATGGTTTTGACTGGTTTTAGTTGAGTGGAATGCTCTCTGTTGACCTTCTGTAACCCTCCGTTGAGCTTTTGTAAATCCTCTCTATATGCCTATGTATGTGTTTTGTTGGATGAGGGTGTAGTATGGGAAAGTTTTCTAGCCTTGGAAAGAGATGAATGCAAGTTCAAAAGAGCTCAAAGAAGTGGAAGAAGTAGCTACTGAAGACAAGTGAAGACTGGAGTGAAGTGACAGTGATGAGTTTTGAAGAGTCAATGTAGTGGCTCTCGTGACCTTTCATATCAAACATACCTCTTGGGAGGGGTATTCATGACCAAAGAAGGGTTATTGTGTGTGATTATTGAGTATTTTAGTGAGGATATGATGTGCTATTTTGAGAGAGAGAGAGAGAGAGAGAGAGAGAGAGAGAGAGAGAGAGAGAGAGAGAGAGAGAGAGAGAGAGAGAGAGCCAATTCTATGAAAAACAATGTATCTACCTATGAGAGATTGTGAGAGAAAGCTATGGAATCTTTGAAGATGAACAATATGTGATATCCTTCCATTCAAAGTGGTATATTATTTTGTGTTTTTGTGGTCTATCAAAGAATTCTATTAAGAGTGTGATGGATTTTGTTAAAGTTAAAGCCATGGGAGGATTGTTTCTATGAAGCTGTGTGAAGATTTCTTGTTCGTGGTGTTCTTTTCTTTGTTGTGGACATATCAAATATGAAAAATATGGTTGTTGATAGTGCAAGATAGATTTTCTTGTAGTAGAAACCCCATTTTCTTGGTGTTCCTCTTGGGGCTCTAGTGTGAGAGACATTGTGAGAGAGATCGCCATGTATATACTAAAAACATTGTATTCGAGAGTGAGATTGTGAGGCATTGAGAGGAAGATTATGGATTTTTGTGAAAGAGATGAATGAATTCTATGTGATGATTTCCATTCATTCATGAGAGTTTCTTTATGTTCATTTTCTTCTTATTTCATTGCTATAAAGATGCAATGTGCTAAATTGAAGATAAATCTATGATAT
Organism: Lygodium microphyllum; assembly: GCF_053477565.2. Taxonomy (NCBI): domain Eukaryota; kingdom Viridiplantae; phylum Streptophyta; class Polypodiopsida; order Schizaeales; family Lygodiaceae; genus Lygodium; species Lygodium microphyllum. Next base: position 24,488,798 of record NC_141137.1, read on the forward strand.
ATATTTTATATAATGCTATATGATCTTGTTGTTATTCCTATTGTTTTCTTTATGTGGTGCTATGGAGAGATGAAAAACATGCTTGTTGGTGAGACAATATAGATTTTCTTTTAGTTTTTTCCCTGCGTTCTTGGTGTCTCTTGAGAACTCCATGTTTTGGTGTGTAGTTGGGAAAAGTGCCATCAACAAGCACCCAAAGAGGTTGAAAATGGAAGAAATGATAATGTTGGAAATAGAAGAAATCAATGGAGGATTGCAAAATTCCTTCTGTCTCAAAATAATTGAAGATATTTATTTCCAGGGCCACTTTCTACAAGAAATTCATTCCTCAATGGAGAAAACACAATGCCATCCTGATAAAAATTTGAGGGACGAAAGCAAGGAGAATGATCATCCATGGAAGATTTAGTCTTCATTAAAGATTTACTAGAAAATAGCAAGTGGGAGATCGTATAGAAGCTTTAGGAGTCTTAGTTAGTGGAAGTCCATCATAATAAAAAGGAGAAAAGTTAGAATCTATTCATGGATGCACAATAATAGAATATGTGGGACATTAATGCATTGATAACCTTCGTATGTTCAATTAGTAACCAACTAAAAGTTGGTGGATCATGTGTTCTTCACAACATATGTTATTGAAACCCTTAGAAGTTGGTATTATAAGAATGATGACACCATGGCTATCCTCAAACAGATGAACTTTGAGACATTCAAAATTGAATTCCTCCCCTTTGCACTGGCATGAAGGTTGAATTAAAAAACTATGAGAAAGACAAAGTGGAAGAAATGTTGGCAAGAGAGTCTTCTAGAGACTAAAGGAAACAAACAACCCTTTGCTCTCTTCAATGGGGCATTGAAAAGCTGGGTGGAGCCAACTCTCTAATGAATGAGTCAATAAAGAAAGTATCATTAGATGTCTTTAGTGGTGGTACGTAAGAAGGCTGCAGGCGAAGGCCAAAGTAGAGAATAACAAAGTAGGAGAAGAATCCTTTGATACTAGTGAATCAAGGTTCCCTTCCTAACTAAATACATCCTAGAAATGTTGATGATAGGCTAGCTGATGTAGTCCAATTATTGATTTTTAAGGGAGAATACAATGAAGACCCTAATCTTTATATAGTAAAATTTATGATAGTGTATGTAGCCAAAAATGCCAAGATCCCATTGGGCATTGGCTGGTGATTTTCCCTACCACTTTAAGGGCATGTTGTTTCAATGGTATGAAAGATAAGTAGCAATCACTTTTGGTACATGGGATAACCTGAAGCAGGCTTTTCTCACCAAGTTTAGGTGTGAAGGCTTTAAAGAGAGGATGCAAGAAGAATTCATCAATCTAAGTCAATTCCGTAGAGAACGAGTCAAAGTTATTATCTCAAGGATAGAGTCTATACTAAAGAGACGATTCAATCATATTCTACATAATATAATTCAAAAGAGAGTATTCCTCTTAGAGGACTAGAACAAGAAGTTGAAAAGTTTGTAGAACTAAGAAGGCTAGCAAATCTACGGACTATAATGGTAGGTGCCAAACTTTACACTGAAGTAGAGGCAAGATTGGTTGTGAATCAAGGATGAGGAGTCCTACCTCCCTCAATGATAGGAGTAGGCTACCAACCTAGCTTAGTTCTTGAGAATTTACCCTACCCCTACCCATAGGTGCTTAGCGTGCCGCAATATGGTGTGCCAACCTAACAATGGTCGCAAACAATTCTCCAATCATGACTCAACCACAACACTAATGGCCTCAAATAATTTTCCCACTGGTAAATCAACAGCGATAGTGGAACCCTACCAACTGAAATCAACAACCAATAACACTCCAAATAGGAGCTTTGAATCAAAATTAGGACAAAAGTACTTTTGCATCAACCCAACAATCTATGCTACGATCACAGAGACACCTTCAAATCCCACTATAAGTGTTTGTGGAGGAGAAAGTTTGAATATTCAATCTACTGGAATCCAAGATGACACCCCAAAACATCAAAACCTAGAGAGTTTGGACCTAATTTTGATCCAAGGAGGTTTCCCTCTCAATGCTATAGAGGAAGACAATCGAGAGGTGATCAAAGATCAAAAGTGGAATGCTACAGATGGTCATATTTTTCCAAACAATCCAAACCCTAGAAGGTCCATGGATTACAAGCCCCTAAGTAATAGATGCAAAGGCAAAGGCCACAGTGTTGAAGACTATCCCATCCAATCCCTGTGAAGGCTAACACCATTGATAATCGATTGAAGGCTGAAGAACTTGCACCTCATTTGATGGAATTGGGTATTGGCATGATTACATGTGCAAAGAAAAGAGAACCATTAGTTTCAAAAGAAAATAATTCGCCTACAAGAACTGTAAAATTTAAGCTTCCAAAGTCGCCAAGTAGTATAGTATAGGACAATGGAGTGTAGAGCATTGTAGTGCCACAAAAGAATGCTAAAATAGTGCACAAAGAAAAACTAGAGGTCCAAGAGATAGAAGAGGTGGAGATGCTTGTAGCCTTGTGTAAAGCAATTATGTAGCGCATTCTTAACAAAGGAAGGAAAATGAAAATGGTGTCACCCCATTCCCAAGTTAGCTAGAAAAGTTGATGAAACTAATTAAGAAGTATGAGTTGATCAAGAATCTGGACACATTCTAGTCCAACTTAACATTCCATTAGTTTTTATGTTGTCCCTTATTTGCTGTGCAAAAATATTAAAATTTATTCTAACTAGAATATATGGGCCGAGAACCTAAGTTTATGTCAAAAGCAAATAAAGTCTTGAAGCCTATGAAAGAAGTGTATGTGGCTAACATCTTCATGAATCTACGTACCCTAGAGATTGGTGTATGGATAGAAGGTTGCTTCAGTGCATATGCATTAATAGATGGAGGGTCCTCAATGAATATAATGTTGATGTGATGATGAAGGATTTGGGCCTATAAGGCATGCAATTGATTCAATGGATCATTTTGCTAGCAAATCAAAGTAGTATAAGGCCTCTAGGCATTCTCCCCTATGTCAAGATTACCCTCACTGCTAGAGACTACTAATTGACTTATTTGGTGGTGAAGCTTAATTCTTATGGGATCTCTTAATCCCTATTGTTGGAAAGATTATGGTTGTTTAAAGCTTAAGAAAGGATTGATTGTTTCAAAGAAAGCTTAATATTGGGTAGGGGACTTGATCAAGTTATGCTAAAGCTATACATTCTACAAAGAGGAAATGGACTACCTCCTTAGAAGTCTCTTTTGACTCCTCCAAAGAAACCATAGAAGGAACACCAAGACTGAAGAGAAAGCCATAAAACAAATCTTTCCAAAGAAGACAAAGGCACGATCCCTAACAAGGTATTGTGAGGAAACTCCCCTATAAGCAAAATCACTATCAATGGGCAAATACCTCTTGCATGATCTAGGATTAACCATTGAAATCAATTCTAACACTGAGATAGAAGCATTAGTGTATTGTTATCCTTATTACATGGCCACTTTGAAGCCACAAATAGAATAAGACTCAAAAACAAAGAGCCTATTTTTCTTCTACATAGCCCTTCCAGAAGCAGAGGATGAGTCTAAAAGTTAATGCAAGTGATGATGAGCAAGGTTATGAAAGTGAAGGGAAAGGATTGATTCAATTAGAAGAGCATATAAATGATGATGCACCCACCATAGAGGCCTCCGAGAATAAATATTTTATGTTGTTGGATGGAATGACAATGGTACCCTTTAGATTGATTAACAAATCTCATCATATACAACATGTGCATAAACGATGGATCAAGTAAACAAAGATTTCCTTCACTAGTGGCTCTTATCGCCTTGATCTAGCTTTCTCAAGAAAAGACGATGGTGATGTGCCATGCCAATAGGCACTAGTGCCACAAAAGAAAAGTAATTCAGATGGTCCTTATTATGTGACATTCTTGGATGCATCCTTAGAAGATGAATCCTCAAGTCAAGAAGTGATTATCCCTGAAACAAAATAAAAAACAATATCATTTCAGCATCCAATAACATTAAGGGAGTTGTAGTTAAAGGAAGAAGAAGCTAGCTCCAATATGGAGTATTCAAAGAAGAGGCAACTCGTTTGAAGGAGTCTAACTTGTACCTAGATATTGTTTGCATGACCTTCCTCTAAGAAGTGGAAGATGAAAGTAGTTGACCTTCATTGATGTAGATAGGACTGAACATCATCTCAAAGTGGATAGTATTCTTCTTGATGAGGAGTTATTAGTCCTTCATCACATATTGAAAGAAAACTTGGATGTGTTTACTTGGTCCTATAAGGATCTAAAGGGGATTCATGGTGTGTTAGTACCACATTGATTTGGAGCATGCTGCTACGTCTATATGGCAATATCAGAGGTGCATGAATCTAACTATTCCTCTACAATATCCTAACCACCTTTCAACAAGTGATGATGGACACTTTCCAAAACCATCTACATGATTCCATTGAGGTATACCTAGATGATTCCTATGTCTTTAGCTTGCTTTGCAAGCATTGGGGACACTTGCCATAGTGTCTCGATCGATGTCGAGAGTATCGAATCTCCCTCAATCTCAACAAATGCATCTTTGGGGTCTCTTCGGGAGTTCTATTGGGCCACATCATCTTTATACAAGGAATAGCAACAGATCCAACAAAGATTAAAAAGATTAGAGCCCTAACTACACCAACTAATCTCAAACATGTGAGGGGATTCCTAGGTCATGTTGGCTATTACAGAAGATTATTGCAAACTTTGCGACAAAGCACCCCCCTGCACAAGCTTCTCAAGAAGGATGCAGAGTTTATTTGAACGCTAAATTGTGAAGAAAATTTCAATACCCTAAAGTAGATCCATATTAAAGCACCCATCTTGTAGGCTCTTCATTGGATGAAGAAATTCCATATGCACATTGTTGCATCGGTTGAAGGGTTAGGGATAGTCCTATGCCAAAAAGGTTCCTCATAGCTAGATCAATCTATTTACTATACAAGCCGCAAAGTCATTGATAGGGAAATGAACTATCCAATGCCAGAATTGAAATGTTTGGTGATGGTGTCTACCTTGGACAATGACTTGTACATGGACAGAGCCATTAGGGCTTACCACAAGCACTTTGTTGGAACCCATCTAGTGCTATTAGAGTCTTTGAGGAGACTTGTTGAAGTGTGAATCATATGCGAGGAATTAACTTTCCTTGAATTCTTTGTGCTTGATGAAATTATCATGGTAGGCTTTGCCATAGGCCTATGTAGCTTCCATGCACTATAAGGCCATACATCAAATCTCATCAAAACATTCCAAGTATACTAGGTGGTAGAAGAGGGACTCCTCATCTCCAAGATGCTCTTTGACGTTGCAGATAGGATAGCTCGAGCTCAACTAGAAAGACATCTTTAGTGTCATATACCAAGCAAAAGGTTGTCTATCTTATCATGGCTTTGCAAGAGGTTCTAAATGCCTAGAGGGCCTGGCCTCTATAAATGGATCATCCCAATCATGGTGGCAATGTGAAAAAATTGTATTTGTTGTGAAGATGAAACAAAGAATGTGATTAGTGACTTTGACTTGACCTTGACTCTAGGGTAATAAGGTGTTGACTTCCAATGTCTGATCTTATAAATCTCAATCCATTCTTCCATGATTTTGTTAAGGAAGTGGATACCATGGTCACTTACTAGATCTAGGGGATTGCCAAAACAAGTGATGATATTCTTGTATAGGAATAGAGCCATGTTATTTCCATAACCTCACTTGAGAGCTTTGGCTTAATACCACTTTGTGACATAGTTACATACTAGAACATAGTAGTTCTTTCTTCTAGTGGAAGGGTTGACAAGTCCAACAAAGTCGATGCCATATTTCTTGAATGGCTTCAAGGAAAGGATAGGTTGCAATGGCACGACACTAGTTTTGATGATTGTTCCATTTGTTGGGAAGCATCACAAGAGTTGCAATGGTCATAGGCATCTTTATATAGAGTAGGCCACTAGTATCCTATGAGTAGAGCTTTTCTAGCCATCATTTCTCTGGTGATTCTTTCCTAATTAATGGCTATTGCTTACATCATTATTTCCCCCACTAGGGATCCTCACAATCATAATGGCTGGTCTATTTTCCTCTTGGGCATCACTTATTGCTACTTTTGATACTGTTGATAGTAGCTATTACTCTCATTCGGATATGGTGGTATAGTTCTTCTATCGCCTCATCTCCAATACTCACCATTGTTTTGTTATCTTTCCCTTTAGTCTTATAAACACGGCACATCTAGCTTTGACATCGGTGTTGAAGCAATTTTAGAAAAAATAAAACAAAAATTGACCCTTATAACCATTAATTTTGGGTGAGATTTTTGAGTTGGAACAACCCTCACAAATGGCTAATGCTAATTTGTAAAAAAAAAGAGGTCATTTTTCCTTTGTTGAAATATGAAAATCAAATTGTATACATAGATTAAGGTCTAAAGACTTCTCAATTCATAGAATGGGACAAAGGCGCTGACATTTTATTTTTGCTTCAACATTTTTAAACTTGAACCTTTGGACCCACTACTATACATTGCTTCATATGTGATTTTCAACAAAGGGTACCAAAGCAAAATGCCATTTTAGAAAATATATTTCCATGATTAGCACAATTTTGTGCCTATTTTTGCATACATTTTCGGGTCATCATACCTCTCACACTTAAGTGTGAAGCATCCCCACAAACAAACTTGAAGAAGGATCATGATCATCTTGAGAAAAGTCATTGTCTTCATTTTCTTCTTTGATTTCTTGGATTGCCATTGAAAGTGGAGAGGGAATAACACACCAAAAAATGCACAACTAGGATGTTTAGCCCATGTCATGAGAGCGTACTAGATAAAAACACACATCCCAAAAAAAATAAGACTTTTCACACAATTTGCACATAAGAACAACATCATGCTCAATATAGGCTAAAAGACAACCACACCATGAAAAGCACAAAAATAGAACCAAACAAAAAGATATAAAAATGAAGCATGCCCTTATGAAGCATATTGCATTGGAGTTCTCCCCTCTAGTTATTTCAAAAGGAAAAGAGTGGCATGTATTTTTAATGAAAATAACATAAAAATAAACTAACAAAGAAATTTTGGTGTGTGTTGAGAGGAGGATAATCTTTATGAAAAGCAAACCAATTGAAAGTAAAGTAATGTGCATATGGAAGAGTATTAAAAAGGACTTTTGTAATGGGTATTGTATATGATGTTTTTGAAAAATGGGACAATCAAAATCATGACACAGGTGCAGCAACAACATGCATCACATGATGTAAGCTATCTACTCTTTATTCGCACTAATATCCTCATTTGTTCAACTTATCTCCCTCTTCTTGCATCATCATCTTAGTCTCTCCATTTATAGAGCATTGGCAAGAGAAACTTTGAGCATAATAATTTTTGCATCATAATCTTAAAAAGGCAACTCAATTTTTGCTTGTAATTCGATTGCCAATATTTGTAGATTTTGAAACTAATCTATTTCTTGCAAATCTCATAACCATCTCTTATTGACTACCAGAATATCAAAATGAAGCTTGAACCGACCAAGTAGAGGCTATAACTACACTTGTTGGCTACAAAACATGCAAGAAAGACACTCATCTTCACCAAGAAACCATGCTCTCATGACACACAAGAAAGGATACTATGGGAAAAATTCTAGCAATATCTGAAGCTTTGTAATTGGTTTTTGTTGAAATAAGATGAGCGATCTTTGTTAGGATGTCTACTATCACCATTATTGAGTTATATCCTCATTGTATAGAAGGTAACCCAACTACAAAGTCCATGCTAATAAATTCCCATTTCATTTGGGGAATGTCAAGTGGCTGGAGTTTTCTTGGTAACTTGACACATTCAGGTTTTACCCTTTGGCAATTTAGACATTCAATGACATAAGGAATCATCCACCATCTTTCACGATATAGGGGTGAGGGGTTGTACAACTGATCTAGTACTTGCATCATCTAAATTCTCTAGGCAAAACTAGATGAATGCATAGCTGACATAAACTTTACTCGAAAGATCAAGAATCGTTTCCAAGTCGTTACTCTGGCATAATAAAAAACATACATTAACAAAGAGAAGAAAACATATCCTAGGCTATGTTTATATATATATACTAACATGGGCTCTGATACCAACTCTGAGGTGTCCACCAATCTCAATCCACGCTACACCTTTTAGTAGTCCATCAGTAGGTTTCCCAAAAATGATGCCGCCCGATGCTCCCTTGGAATATCACAGGGTTTGTCACTTAGGCCCTAGTGAGTTTACTTCGCAACGAGAAAGTTCTGGCCAAACCCACTAGGATCGACCTGAATTTTTGGGTTCCTAAAATCAGATGGGTCTCCTAGCAGCCAGCTAGCATCAGTAATTTCGAGTTCCCACTTTTACAGGATTACTCGATTTGAAGTGAATTTGCCATTACACTTGGTTCAAAGAGAATGGGAGACAGAGGGGAGTGTGATAGGTCAACCCTCTTGCCCATAAGGCAAAATTCGATTCCAACCCCCTAAAACAACACAAGTTGGTTCTACCTAATGACTAGTGGGTCAATTTATCATCTTTCTACTTCTATTGCCGATTTAGAAAAGCTCCCAGCTAACCGGGACCACCCTACCATTGGATGGACCCATTGGGGGTTACGCCCACCCGCTTTCCTTTGATGACGGGATCATCTTTAGTTTTTTAATTACCTATAGCATATTTTTTGGAACATATACAACCAACTTTCTTAATTAGTCCTTTAAATCACTTGTTCATTCACGTAATTTATATCACAAATACACATACAATTCAAACAATCCTTGAATAAAAGCAAACTTCTTTATTATATTGGAAGCTCATTACAATTTCCATCTTTTCGACCCTGCGAAAGATACACATAATTCCAAGAGGGTATTCTGCCCACCAAGTTTCCACCCTTGTAACTAGTATTTAGGGTTCCAGGATCCCATCCTGGGTCACAAAGGGGCTCATTAGATTCTAGGAACAATGCATGATTTACATCTAGAGCCCCCTTTGGCACCCACATTTCCTATTGCCTGAGACTATCCCTATTGACAGACCTTTCGCTGACAGAGCCAGTCTAAGCCTCTCGAAGCGATAACCATGACCCCCTTGGAGTAGGGTCTTGCCGCTAGCTTGGGGGTAGCCTAGTGCGATCCTTCCTTTTATTTTGTTTTCAATAATTTCAATTAGAGATCTAGATTCTAGCAATTCCAAGTAAAACTCTCTCTGATTTGTTCATATGACCTACAGTTTTATGGCAATCAAGAGCAATATTTCAATCCTCCAAAACAAGCATAAGATCTTCCCAAGGTCGTTTCCACATACATGACATCAAAGTCAAGCATCAATACATCATTCTAAAACCCTAAGATCAAGCCTGGAAGTAATGCATGAGATATGTACTGTCAAAATAGCATTCAACCATGTATGTTCTAGCCAACAAACCCCTATCAAAATTGAGTGAGATCTCAGTCAAAATCAGCCCAAATGCACTTCAATACATAGGCATATCATTCCTCAGTGTGTTGACATCACTTGAGCATGTATATGCATCAACATGCATGTCCATGGACCAATGTCATCAAAGGATAGAGATTTGTGTGTAAGGATACGGACTGTGTATTCCAGCCACAAGCAAGTCTGCAAATTGAGCAAAATGATTGCCAGGATTAGCTCCAAATGACCTTAAATCAATGCCACATGATCCCTGAGGCATGAGGCATCCACTGACATCCAATAGCCATCAAATGAGCATGATCTGTATGCCCCAGACACACAAACATATGTGCTGCCCTATTTCCAACTCATAAAATGTGTAAATCATAGTCCCAAATTTGAAGGTAGATGCTTCAAGTTGATGTTAGGACCAACATGTCAATGCCAGGACTCAATACCAAGCATCCATGAGCTCAAATGTGCACTCTTTAATTGCCTATGATGAGGGATATGTTGAAAAAGTGCGAGTAGGAGAGGGCCTGTTGTCTACAGGCACAAACAACGTGGACTATTCAGGCAAGGCAACAACACCATGTGGAGTCAATGGAGCCCAAGGAGGGGCACAGACAAAGCCAGAGAGGGCTTACACAATGCCCACACAAGCCTCTATGAGTTGCATACAAAATAGAGGTGGAGAAGCTTCAACACACCTAAGTTATGGTTGCACTGCAACCTATGAGCATTCAAAAAAAGACTTACTAACCCTATTGCCAAGCTCCACTTCCATAATGCCAAGCCTTAGCTCCAAGTTTTGTGCTCTCATACCACTTTATTAAATGCAGTGATAAAAGGAGTGAAGCTGTAGATGCAGGAGAGAGAGAGAGACAATGTCACAGTAGTTTTGTGGTACTCAAGAGTACCCAATACAGTTTTCAGATAGGTATATAAGTCATGTACAAGCCCAGCCCTTAGGGTGGGCATGGGCACTGCATTGGGCATTGCCCTTTATCCCAAAAAATGCTACTTAGTGGGGACTTACATATTGCAAGCATTGATGAGGCACCCAATAATCCTTCATTTTCTTGTAAAAATTTTCTTTGCAAATTGGCCATGAAAAGATTTAATGCCAATGACTTTGATTATGTTGATATAGACATAGTGAGTCTCATTAATCCTATTGAACATTAATTAAAAAGGAATACTACATTGGGGTCATGTAGCCTTATCTTCCCTATGTTATGCGAATATTCAAAGCACATAAAAACGAATTTTGTTGGCTTATGAATATTGCTTTCTCTCTCTATTCGTAGTATGGTCTTAAGCTAGCTAATATTCTAAAATCTTATCAAGAAGTGATGGATACCAATGCTCAACTTGATAAATATATATTCCTAATGTTACTTTTGAAAATAAAATCACACTAGCTAATAGACTCTAGTCAAGAAGCATTTATTCATATTTTGACTACCATCTTTTGTTGTTCCTCAACACATATTTCAAAATGATATGATAATACCCCCTTACAAAGGGGACTTTGGGCTAGTTGAGGTTATTGGTAAAATCGTCATTATGGTGTTTAAACAAAGTGATGCTAAACTTCTCCCAATTGAGAATGATTACAAAATGGCATCATGGACAAGCCTTGGAAAACAAGGATATGAAACATGGACATGTCATTCAACTGATGGATCATTAATAATACCTTCCTTTCACTTTCTAGAATCACTAAAAGGCAATGTTTGGATTCCAATGGGTTTTAGATTATTTGCATTATGGTGCAACTTGTATCTTATATTTGAGTATACTTTTTGCAATAAATTAGCACCTAAAAAAAGTTTTGATATTCTCAAGCACTTTACACACCTTTAGATTCTATGATAACATTCTCTTTGTGAATGTACCGAATTCCACCATTTTCTTTTGAAAGCATAGTACCTCCCCTTTCACCATCTATCCCAATGTACCACTTGAATTTGACTTCTCTAATAACAACTTCTATTTCTTTAATAGTGGGTATTTTGTCTCCACATCCACCTACTTTCTTAATATGTCAATTGTATTCTCCCCTCATTCATTTAACCTTTGTACATTAATGAAAGTAGCAAAGTAGCATGCACCCCCATACGAATTAACATGCATAGTGCACATCTTAGAACAATTTGATTTGCATAGATACCTATGGCCATTACCCCACATTGATGCTATAATAGAGCTTCTTAGCTCTCAAACTCTTGAGGAAGATGATATATTATGTTATTTTATCTAGCATTGAGGCCAACTAGCTAGCGCTAGCATTTTCCATTTATATACAAATGTTTGGTAGGCTAGATGGCCCATAAAGATGTCAAGATGGCATCCCATAGATTATAATAGCCTCGGGGAACACAAAAGTAGTGTCAAATTGTTCTAAAAGACTTGACAGCCCCATTTGTAGGTAGAAGAGCATTAGCAATAATGACTGCTCTCAAGTGCACCATCCTATTCAACCTCGACATTTGTTCTTGTTTGTGTTGCCAAGTGAAAAGCTTTGAAACAACCAGCACTTCAACTCTCAAGGAGTTTGCTGAAGCTTTTTACAACTAGTTGTTTATAACAACATTCAAGAAAATATTAATTAAGGTACCACTATTATGCATATTTTGATACTCTTGTGATCCCACCTTCACATTAGCTTGAAATATATGAGTTTCCTACTATCATCTCTGAAATCTGTAGAGGTGAGCTCAACCACCAAGACCCACGGACCACTTATTCTTTCAAGTGTTCAAGCCGAGCACTAATGGCTACCTCTCACATAGCCGACGTGCTATCTCTCTCTACGAGTGTAGTGAGCTTACCTCCATGTCCAATCAAGTTACCTCCTCTCTCGAGCACTCGGCAGCTCCACGATCCAAGTGCAAGCTTCAAAGTGAGCTCAATCCTCAAGCTCCACACTCCAAGCTCCATTGCCACGAGCAAGATAAGAGAAGAGAAGAGAAGAAGAGAGGAGAAGATGGAGAGCTTCTTTACCAGGTCCCTCACCCTCACACACTCACTCCCTCACACTCTTACACTCCCTCTCTCAAGCACAAGCTCAAGCAAGCAAGCAAGAAGAAGAAGAAGAAGAAGAAGAAGAAGAAGAAGAAAGAGCTACTTTTGGCTACACACAAGAATGAGCTTCTTCATTCACCTTTTGCCTTTTATACAAAACCCTAACCCTAATTTCCTTTGGGCAGTCATCCCCTTATCCCTTTTTTTACATGGCCGGCCCTTTTTCCCATTGTCCTCCTATCTTCCTATCTTCCTTCCTACCACCCATCTACTTTTACAATTTGCATGGGTGAGAGCTCGGTGCTCTTTTACAAAATAAATCATGATATGCCTTACGCTCTTTTACAAAAGTATTGACTTGTGCTTTTTCTTGTGTGCCTCTCTCCTTGATTTAGGAATTTTTTGCAGTTCTCGTGTTTCCAGATTTTTCTTGGCGCACCTTTGTCTTCAGTTTCACTTTTGACTTGGTCTTGTCTTCTGCTTTAGATTTTTTGGATTTTTTACATTTTTTTTTTGAGGATTAACATTACTCCCCTTTTAGACGAATGCCAGTCCCATGGCACTCTCCTTAGTAGGTGGCATGCTTGGCATGCATCGAAGAGGTGGGTGGATGGGACTGCTGTGCTTTTCCTTGGAGGAGTTTTGGTGATGGTGCGGATGAAGGTCATTGGGGGCACACTGTTGGCCTAATTGGGTGGTGATAGGGTTGTTGTAGTTGATGATAGGATGATTCTTTATTGGGAGTTGCACTCATGGCTGGCGCAAGTGTTGTTGGTGTTCATGATGATTCTTTGGTGGGCTTGCATGATGATAAAGGATAAGAGTTCAGAGTTGAGTGTTGATGAAGAGCTGATAGTACTTTCATTGGAGTTTTCAATACTTGCAATTGAAAACCTCTCATATGGTCTCTCCCTAGGGGTTAGTTCTAGTCTTCTTATCGTGCACAAGATGTAGTTTGATTAGTTTGGGAGACAAGTCGAGAACTCTAGGCAAGCCGAGAGTATTGTCTTGCACTTGAGGACCCAAATTGTGCATAGATTGTGGTGCTGATATTATGTGAGTGCATGTGCATACTCAGACATTAAAGACTGCCAGTTTGGTTCCTTGTAGCAATGTGTGGATGAAGTGAGGGACGATGGGGTGGAAAAAATTATTGACGATGAGAAGAAGCACACTTGAAGGCATCTTGAGACATCATTTGTGATTTTGACAACATGATGTAGCATAATTGAGCTCTTGACACCTTAATTTTTGGTAGCTGGTGGCTACTTGTAGTGTATGAAGGGTACGGTGTACTTTCCATGGTCTTTCATGCCTTGTTTTCCACTGTTGATTGCGATGGAGCTGAGATGGAGTGCGCAAAAAAATTGTGCAAATGGTTCAGGGTGACATGTCTACTAACCATAGAAGAGACAAGCTCCCTAGGTATGTTCTGCCCTTGATGTGCCCTGAACAATTGTGGGGGATGTAAAAAGTGCTAGGGGACTAGGGACAAAGCCGACTGACCAAGGTCACTGGACATACCTAATTTGAGGACCCCTAGGTGCTGTGTTGTGATCGTGGGTGCCTTTTATTTTTCTCTTTTGTTTTCTATTTTCCTTTTTTCTCTTTTTTTTTTGGATAAAATGAGTACAATCAATGTAATATGTTGAGGCTATTAGCTTTTCATTTGGATTGAGAAATGTCGAGATCCAAAGGTTGTGAAAAATGGATATTACAAAGATGATTGTATCACTGCCGAATGGTAGTCAATACTCGAAAGGAAGTTGGTGCCACATAGGTCGGGTTTCTTTGAGATCGCCATTTGGCTAGTTGCTCCTTTGAGATTGTCATAATTTGGGCTCCAACTTCAACCATTGTATCACAGTTTTCAAACCAACATTTTTCAAATTGACTTTGACCCTCTGATTGTCGCTTTAGTTACTTTATCTCTAAGAGATTTGGTTGGCAAAGTGCTTCATTGAATGTCACAGTTAAGTGTAGTTCATTGGCTTCCTTGTCTCAAAGATGAGTTACATGTGTTCATATAGGAGCTTATCATAGTGCTCATTAAGATATTATTGCTTTTCCCAGGATAGTGGATATGACAAATATTTCTCAAGCTGCTCCCTAGGAAATGTGCCCATGTCCGCAAGGATGTAAGTACGTGCGAATAATTTGAGTTTAGTCTCCAACTCGGTCAAGCACTATATGACACTTCTATGTTCGATGAGGGCTTGCTTGGTTGCTATCTTATGCAAGGTTCTAGGAATTTTCCTAGGCTTTTGTATAGTTGGGGGACTCATGCCTAGATGAGCAAGATTGGTCAATGCTAGGATTGCTCATGTTCTCGGGGTTTTCTTATTTATCCTAAGGCTTTGCTACTATTGTGTCATGGTTCTCCCCGAATGTGATTGGTATAATTTTGTGAACATGTTGTGACAGTATTGTATCCACTCTTAATTGGTCAATGTAAGTTCTATTGTCGGTGGATTGAGTGTTGCAGGCAACCATTGATGGTAATGGTTGCTTTGATTTATCAGAACACATGGATGTGTCTAAGGTTTCACCGCCATTAGGAGAGATGGTAGTGGGTTCACTCGTGGGTGGACTCGATGTTAACCCCCACTCAAGACGGAAGCGAAATAAGTGAAACGCAGATGAAATGGAAGAAGCAAGACAGAGAACAAGCAAAGGCGCAAGGGCGGCCTCCAAAATCAAGTTAAAGGCAAAAGTGCATTTTTAAGTGAAAGGCACATCAAAACTTTTGTAAAAGAGCACTAGGCTCCCTCTTGTGCAAATTGTAAAAGGGTAGATGGTCGTGGTCGCGGTCGTAGTCGTAGTTGTAGTCGTAGTCGTAGTCATAGTCATGGTTGTGGTTGTGGTCGTGGTCGTGGTCGTGGTCATAGTCGTGGTCGTAGTCTTAGTCGTGGTCATTGTCGTAGTTGTGGTCATAGTCATGGTCGTCGTCATAGTCATGGTCGTGGTTGTGGTTGTTATCATAGTCGTAGTCACGGTTGTGGTCGTGGTCGTAGTCGTGGTCGTATTCGTAGCTGGTAATATCTATCATAGCTCGTTCAAGTTTGTATTCACTAGATAGAGGTGTTGGATAGGTCTGGTGCTTGAGCTTGCATCAAGAATCGTGGAGCTACTAGTGTGCTTGAGGGAGGAGGCAACTCATTTGAGCATAGAGGTATGCTCACTATACCTTTGTAGGATCGAAGGCACATTAGTTAGGTGAGAGATAGCCATACGTGCTCACTTGAAACACTTGAATGAATAAGCAGCCCATGGGTCTTATGGTTAAGCGCAAGCTCTATATCCTACCCGGTCCAAGCATGTTTTAGCGGTCCATCGAGAAATAAATCTAAGCGTTGCCGCCCGGTACTCCCAGGGAATGTTCCGGCGTTTGTCGCCAAGGGTTTTTCGAGTCCACCTCGCAATAGAACGTTCACGGCCGAATCCACTATGATCGACTTAAAATCTGGGTTCCTAGGGCCAAGGTCTCCTAACAACATTCTAGCATTGGGTTTTGGACATCCTACTTTATGTAGAGATACCCAATCCGAAGCAGATCCATATCGCACTTAGTTCAAAGAGAATGGGAAACAAGAGGGATGCACTGCTCAACCTCTCTGCCCGTAGGGCATAGTCCCATTTCGGTCCCCTAAAACGGTATGAATCAGGTTCTAACTTAACAATACCTAAAGTCAAACAACAATAAATTCTTGTAAGAAGCCTCCCAATTATCTGGGACCACCCTGCTGTAGGATAAACCATCAGGGATTCCGCCCACCCGCTTCCCTTGATAGCTTTAGTTTTCTAATTAGGTCCTATCACATTTATGTGTGACATATAAAATCAGCTTCCTTAATTAAGCCTTTAGGGATCATGGTTCGTTCATGTAATTTACATCACAGACACTAAAACAAAACAAGCAGTCCTTTTGACAAACAAGTTCCTTAACTTATCTTCAAGTTAATCTTTATCTCTTGCCCATATAAGAGAATTATGTATCCCTTCTATCCAACTGAAGTACACGGTCCAAATCACATGGAACCATAATTTCCATCCAGTATCTAGAATAGGATCTCCCAACGCTCTAGATGTTGGGCTCACGGCATTCTACAACTCCATTTCGGACTCGACAAGGGGTGTCCAGAGCTCCATTGACCCCAAGCAACCTAGGAGTGAGACACAACTTCTGTGGTTGGCCTTTTCACCACTTGATCTGCGGCCCGTGAATCGAGTAGTGCCCTCTCGAGGTAATCCGTGGTGCAAACTTGGAGATGATCCACCCATGCAAAATATCATTCCTTAATTCATCCAATTAAGAATCAAGCATAATCAAGGCAATCAGGGTGTTGTTCAATCAACCAACAAAACTAATTGTATTTTTCCCAAACAATACAAGAATAGACGCGGTAATAATTCCATCGCATATTCGCTCTCCCCCTTGGGATCAAAGAGCGATTCTATGAAAAATTTACTTAATACTTGTATGCACAATTCCTAATGTTATTCTTTTTATGATGCTATTCATAACCCTTGGCTGATTGCTCTATCAACGAATAACTAACTAGAGATTATCGCTCTATCAGTCACTCACAAGAGTTGACTCCTCGTCATTATGTATTGAAAATGAGAAGAGGGGCCCTCCTTTCCTATAAAATCCCTACACTCCCATGTAGACCTTCTTGGAAATAGTTGTGTCATCACTCTTGATTCTTTTCTTTGCATTGCACATAGACATACTAGAGAGAGGCTTCAATCCACTTCTTAACCCCACCAACATGAGCACATAGAATATTCAAGCCTTGTGGATTAGAAGCAGCTTAAGGGACAAGATTGTAAGGATACTCAAGGCTAGTGCAAGGGGATCAAGTTGCCTTGAATCGTGATCCCTATGATCAGCAGTGTGCTACATTTCCAAGATGGCTTTATCAACTTTATTGAGCTCTTAGAACATGCTACTAGTCAAGCAACTCTATAGCATAATTCTTGAAGTTGTTGGCTTCTTTACTGACATTAGTCCTTACTATCTCAATTGCACTTGTTGATTCTTTTACAATTCAACTTTTGTCCAAAGCAATCATCTCTTTTCCCTCTTTAATTCCAATGCTTTAGCATCCCTATCAACCACCCTCTCGTCCATGCAGAAACCTTGTTGTCTTTCCAAAATCTAGCTTAAATAAAGCTAAAGCTTAGGAAAGTTTGCTTTTGCTTTTTCCTCCACTCCCTTGATTTTACACAAGCATAAGCTTAATCCACCCTATTGTACGATTGCATAATGATATATTGCAAGGAATGCATAGTGCATATGAAGTTCAATAAGAATCATCCCATATGGAACCTTAAAATCTTGTGTCAAGAATTAAATAGGCAGCCTTTCATCTCTCTATACCCTCCAATGACATCAATTGAATTATGTGACCAATTTATACTTGCCTCCACCACATTACTTGACACATGGCATCGCTCCTTTCGCTCCATGTCCCTCAATTATCGAAAACCTAAATATGGAACATCTCCAATGTGCTCAATTTTCTTAACACATAACATTCATGTTCTTTCCTCTACAAGGTCACAATGTATCTCTCCAAGCCCACAATCTTTTTCATCCTTGTTAAAGCAAAATCTGTACATCCTACATTGCTCAACAATCCAAAAGGTGTAAAAGTGGCATTGACCCTATTCTAGCCAATCATTGGATAAGCATCCTTATCCCATAGTTTTTTGGGTGTGAATATGCAATGTCAAGACAATGGAGTGACAATGTGAACACTGAATAAGAAACTCCCCCATGTGAACTACTCCTTAGGCATACATGAGAAAGTATTTAATCTCATGCACATGTGGAAGGCCAATTTTTGCAAGCCTAATAAATTTGAACTCTTGCAAGATGCGAACACACTCATGAATAGATTAATTATCAAATTACCTAATTTACTTGACATTAATTAATTTAATTTTGATTTCTTCAAAATTTTTCTTGATTTATTTCAAAAAATTCAATTTGATTAATTAAGAAATTTAGTTTTTCTTGAATTCATCAAATTTCAATTTAATATCAATTTTTAATGCATCTAAATTTTTATTACATTTTTCAAATTATCATTATTATTATGATTAATTATCTCAATTATTAAATTTTTCATATTACTTTAATTTTGTAAAAAACGTTTTGCTATAATTTGAATTAATGATATTATTGCAAAATTTTAGGGAAAAAACAAATGAGAAAGAGAAGAAAATTAAAGGCTTTTAAGCCTTAGCAGGTGGACACTCCCCCCCTCCCACACCCACCCCCTCAAAAAAAACACTTGACCATTCATTCAACCCTCCTCTCTCTCTATCTCTCTCTCTCTCCCCCCTGTCCCATGGCCCCCCACCCAAAAATTAAAGGAAAAAGACAAATCTTTTGCCCCTCTCATTAAGAAAATAAGAAAAAAGTTATCCTTGAAAGAAAATTCTCTTACCCCACTAAAAATGAGATACCCCACCTTAAATTTTGAGCCTTCCCTCCCCTCTAATAAAATAAAACTTTTCCCCTTAAGGAAACTAAGAAAACCCTTTCCCTTTTGAATCATGAAATCCTCCCCCCCCCATTTGGAACATGAAGAATGAGAGAATAACCTTATGAGAAGAGAGAGAAGGTGAGAGAATGTAAGAGTGAGTTAGAGAAAGTGAATGTCAAGAGAGAGAAGAAGGTGGAGGTGAGAGAATATGAGAGTTGGAGAATGTGAATGTGAAGAGAGACAAAGAGGAGGGAGAAGAAGGTGGAGGTGAGAGAATGCAAGCGTGAGCTATAAAAAGGAGAGAGAAGAAACAAAGCGAGGAAAGATGAAGAAAAGAGGTAGAGAATAAGAGAGCAGATAAAAGAGAGAGGTGAGAATAGGAGAGAGAGAGAGAGAGAGAGAGAGAGAGAGAGAGAGAGAGAGAGAGAGAGAGAGAGAGAGAGAGAGAGAGAGAGAGAGAGAGAGAGAGAGAGAGAGAGAGAGAGTGTGTGTGTGTGTGTGTGTGGACAACATTCTTCCTTCCCCTTTGGCATGTCCTCATCTTCTTCCCTCTCCATGGATGTCACATACATTATCCTTACCTCATCACCATCATCAATCCTCAAGCCAAACTAGTGACTTGGGCCACAAGCTTCAAATCCATTAAAAAAACAAATTTCATGGCTCCAAAAAGATACATGGGAGTTTTAAAGCTCACATCAAGAAGCTTCAAATCCATTAAAAAAACAAATTTCATGGCTCCAAAAAGATACATGGGAGTTTTAAAGCTCACATCAAGGGCTACTCCTTCCAACACATATTACATGACAAGTCATCCATATCATGTAAATACTAAAATAATTTTAACTTCTGTCTATGGGGACATAAAACCACTTGATTATATAGGGCAAGATGTCTAGGAAATGACTAGGGTATATAAAGAGAACCTTTTCAAGAAATAGATGCATTATAAAGGATCTAGGCCAATTCCTAAGTACTTCTAGGACTAATGGGACCTAAATGATGATGCTGGTGTGCTTATGAGGTGAATATAGACTATCAATAGAGAGGCAGACATCTCTCAATGGAATAGCAACCAAGTCCTAGTGATACATAGAAGAAGAACTGGTGGATTTCCAAATGTCACTTAGCATGAAAGTTTGGGTTGTAAGTATCAATAAGCCTTGATGATTGATAAGGGCATCATTGAGCTAAGTAGATGTGATGATGCAAAGATGTAGAACTTGTTATGTTGGCATTAAAGGTATAATAGAGATAAGAATTAGTGAAGTAGTCAATTGATAGAGTGGGTAGTCATGCAAAAGTAAAACCAATGTATATTCCTTACAATATGAAGTATCAATAAGTCCTATGGTAAAAGAGATTCAAAATTTCACTTAAAGGTGTCAAAGTCAACTCTAGAAGATAGTTGATCTTTGTAGATTAGTGAGGAAAAGTCTTGAAGTAAGACTACTACAAGGGGAAAAGGGTTAAGGAAACCATGACGAACATTGGTGATAGGTTTTCCCTCATTTCTTACTTACCTATGAAATCTCCTATTGCAATTCCTTTATTCTCTAACTATGACGACATGGATGGTTTGTGTTCAACTTCCCTTTCCTTTTCTTATGCTATAGGAAACATAGTGACATCACTCTTTTGTTTGAGGTATTGGTGTTGACAAGAGAGACAATCAGAAGGTTTTTTCACTCTATGTTGTTGATGGTGTATGTCACATGTCAGAGATTTCTCTATATATGTCACATGTCAGAGATTAAGGACTATTTGTAGGTAAGTAAGAAGGGAGTAGCCATATAGATATTTGCAAGTTTTCCCTCATTTCTTACTTACCTATGAAATCTCCTATTGCAATTCCTTTATTCTCTAACTATGACGACATGGATGGTTTGTGTTCAACTTCCCTTTCCTTTTCTTATGCTATAGGAAACATAGTGACAGCACTCTTTTGTTTGAGGTATTGGTGTTGACAAGAGAGACAATTAGAAGGTTTTTTCACTCTATGTTGTTGATGGTGTATGTCACATGTCAGAGATTTCTCTATATACTCAAGTCAATGGAGAATTCAAAAATTTCATAGTAGAAAAACTAGTAAATTTGTAAGTTTCTTTGAAAAATGGAAAGACTTTCTCGAATGGCCATATTGAATAATTGCATAGTCCAAAAGTTCGCAACCCTTAAAGTTCTATAGATTTTGAAGCTTTGTAGTGCTTTATCACGGAAGAATACGTTGAAATATATACATTTTAGCACTAAGATGCAAATTTGGAATTAAAAGACGTAGTTTGCTACCTACAACCCTAGATTTTTAGTAGCGATATTTGCAATTCTGTAGTGGTATCCCTATAATAGGACATGAAGTCTTGTGGTGTTTTATCAAAGAAGAGTATGTTGAAATACATGTTTTTTCATGCTCAAATATAGATCTTGAATTAAAAGAGGCAATTCACTACTCAACTCTATAGTCTCCACAGTAGTGCTTGCAACTCCAAAGTGGGTTACAGATGCTAAAAATAAGGAAATCTATAAAACTTGAACTTTTAGAAGGTTGGATTGAGATCTCAATGGAAAGAAAGTGATATAGGGAACCTTATTTTTCTTTTTTTGGTATTGATTCGAAAACTTTTATTGAGAGATATTCTTGGCTTTTATTTTATGGTGTTGTCTTGGGAGTCAATAAAGGTCAATGGTGATCATAGATTGGTGTCCCTACTCAGGATTTCTCAAATGCCAAATTCGCACCATTGTGAAAATGACAAGATGCATGCTTAAAGGCAAGGGATTGCCTAACCAGTTTTGGGCAAAAGTTGTTAATACTGCAGTCTACATTCTTAATCGGAGTTATACAAAGGCTCTTAAGGGAAAAACTCCTCATGAGGCCTATTCTAGTAAGAAACCATATGTCTCACATTTTAGAAGTTTTGGATATGAATGTTATGCACATGTTTGAAATTATAAGAGAAACAAATTAAATCCAAAAAGCATAAAATGTATCTTCTTGGGTTATAGTGATGAGCAAAAGGCTTACAAATTATATGACCAAGGGGTAAAGAAAATCATAGCAAGCCACAATGTGGTGTTCAATGAAAGCCACATACAATGGAGGAGGAGAATGTAAGTTCTTCCACTTTATCATCCAGCAAAGAAGTAGTCCACTATGAACCTATCCCAAGAGTTGTCCCTACCCTCAAGGAGGAGTAAGCATCAATTTCACTTGAGTAATAGTTAGTGTGTCTAGTCTTAGTCATCATGCTTCTTGTCATTGACTTTCATCCTCCATAGCTAAATCTTGCTCAATGAGGACATGAACCTTGAAAACAACGCATAGTCTAAGTAGTATGAGGATTCTGATGATGAGTACACAGACTGTTGTTCCATCTGTGAGGAAAGTGAAGAGGAAGTTGAGGCTATAGAATATGTCACGAATGGAAGAGTGCTTAAGCAAATGAGAGGAGACTCTTAACCCCGAGAGGTCAAAGCTTTTAGAGTGAACGAAGGAGTTGTCAAGGTAGATTGCGACCAAACTTGGCTAGAATACCTAGCAGTAGTAGATTATGAGCAAGTGGGACTAGTCTAGCCTAGCACTGCATCATTATTTGGAGTGAAGTTAGCCTCAAAGCTAGGACCACTAGGGGAGACAGCCTCTTCTAGTGAGGATTTTGAGTACAACTCCAAGTCAAAGGTATGATGGGAATCATAGCAGGCTCCTCCTCTCCTTCTAGCTCCCCCTTGTACTCTTCACAAATAGTGGGCTCAATGGGCATTTTTGCATGCTCTCTAGAGATAGGAACCATAGTAGGCTCCTCCTCTCCTTCCAACTCCCCCTTCCACTCTTCATAGACAACATGCTCAATGGGTATTTTTGCATATGCATTTCTATGTCATCCTAGTCATTACTTGCTTTAGAGTCCCCAAGAACCTCTTCCTTGACATCACCTGAGTCGTGTTCTAAGACCCTCCTACACCATGGTTGTCTACATATGCCATATTAGCCCCGCAATCTACAAAGTTTAGCAAGATGACCCATAGAAAAAAAAAAAGAATAAGGCAGACAATATGAGAAAGAAGAAAATAGTTTCTTACTCTCTTGAATATGTCCCTTGTGAGCCCAGCTCTTGGCCACTTCTGGGATTCGATGATTGAATCTGACTCTCACATAAGTATCGTTTGTCATGAGAATGACACTGAAACACACGGGATGGTCCTAATGCTTGCAAGCCAACATGGAAGAATCCACCATATAGGCAGAGTCTAAACACTCCCCACAAACAACAAACACTATATTAGGGAATTCAGGAATTTTCATGCACTTTGGGAACCCCCAGTACCTTTATTATTTGACCACATGGTCAAATCTTGTTGTCTTACCTAAAGGTGGAGTCTACCCTAAATGCTATATAAGCTACCTTCCCAAATCCCACTTTCAAATACAGATCGATATTTAGCCACATGGTCAAATATTCATCACTTATTTGAAATTCGGACTTGGAAAATTTCCACATTCTCTAATATGGTGTTAACGCAAGTCCCCAAAAGATGGGTTGTGTTGCCTTCATCCACAAGTTGGAGTTTGGGAAACAATGCAAACCTTATGCTTTCCTCCTGTTTTGCAATCATTATTTTAAGAAAATCACTCTGGGTCTGAGCTTCTTGACTCTCAATCACAAGGAAATCATATTTCATCTACAAGACAAACATAAAAATGTCATCAGTAGAGTACCCAATATAACCAATATTATCAAAATGCACCAAAAGATAAATCACAATGTACCAAAATACACAAAAAATACACCAAAATGTTTCAGAAGGTATCAATATGTACGAATAGTTGGGTGCAAAATGCACCATAATGTGTGCAATAAAAGTATACAAAAATTACTTGATAGTACCACAGAGTACCAAAAAATATTTGATATTAAAAAATGAAAAGGACTAAATAGTACCAAAAATACAGGAAACTACCAAGTGATGGGGGCCCTTCGATTAAAGTTTACATGAGAGTCACATCGATGGGGGGCCTTTCAAGGGATGGAAAATACCAAACAATATTTTATATTCAAAATAAAAAGTACAAAACAACAACAAAAATAGTGTAAAGGTACCAAATGATGGGGGATCCTCCTGGAAGCAATGGGGGATCCTCCAAAAAAGTTCACATGAGGATCACCACCACCCATATGATAATTGGTGTATATGAGGGTCACCACCAAGCAATATGGGGGCTCTCTACCCCCCAATGAGGGGTCTTCCTCACTTAGTTGTAAGCTATAGGGAGTTTGATGTACTTGAGGGTCACCACTAAGTGATGTGGGTGCCCTCCCTTGCATTGAGGAGACCCCCCTCGCTTGATGGTGATCTATAATGCATTTAGTGCACACAAGAGTCAACACCAAGCCTAATATATGAAAATCTACCATCATATTTCAAAATGTGCAAAAATGCTTCAATAAAAATATGCAAAAATATTCAAAATATTCTAAAATGATCCAAAATTGTCAAAAGACACCAAAACAAATATAACACTAGGCCAATGGAGTACAATAGATACCAAAAGAAAATGATGATACCAAAAGGTAAGGCAAAAGTACATGTTGAGCTTTCACCTATTGGGCAAGAAGTTGCAAGTCCTTTGTGATTCGAAGTCATCAAAGCACACACTTTGATGCATTCAGATTGGCCTCCACCTCATTTAGCTCTTCAACATCAAGTGACCTTTGTTAGCATACCTCCTCCAAGCATTGCTGAAATATGGTAATGTTGTCCTTAATTCTCTTAGCCACGGCATTGGAGCCCTCAACTCTCAATAAGCTCTCCTTCTTTTATTGGAGAGATATCCTCAACTCATGTAGCTTGCTCAACTTCCTCATGCATCTTGTTAGAACAATGCCTTGCAAATCGGAAATATAATCTAGTTTAGAAGGACTTGACTTGAAATCGTTATCCTCTTGAGTGACATGCTGCTTATTTCTATTTGACCCATGTAGGCCACCTTGAAATATGTTGTTTTCCCTCCTACAACTATCTAGCTTATTTTCTAGCCCTCCAAGCTTGCTTTTGCACATTTCTAGCATAGTTGTCCTAAACTTTGCCCATGAAATCTTATGCATAGAAGGTTCTTCTTTTGCAACACTACACCTCTCAAATATATAGTACCTAGCAAACTTGTCGTGATCTCCCCTCATGATGGGGGACATGATATACCTTATGAAAGAGCAATCTACAGTCCTTAAAAATTCAAGCTATAGATGGTTTAAGTATATATTGGCATTCTTTCGATACTATAGCTTGAACAATAAGACCCATTGTTTGTCGGAGAGATAAGCACAAGTCAAGTTCTGAGTGACCTTCTTCTCAAGGAGGCTTAGGCTATAGTCCTCATGTAGTTCCTATGCTATAAAGTAGAATTTGCTGAGTACTAGGTACTCATCCCTTTTGTTTTTCTATGCAATGCACAACTATCAGTTATTGCATGGCACCTAAAATTCATCCTATAACTAACCATATTTCTTACCTCTCATCCTCATTGCCAATCTGTTTTGTTATTGAGAAAAGGTGTTTTCCATGGTATCACTAAAGAGACTGTCTATCCTCTTTGGTATCATGGCAACAAATGTGGGGCTCACCCTCACTGCATGATTGCGTGATGGCAACCTCATAGTAGCTGGGGAAAATGGAACTCTAAAAACGTGAAGATTTGCACCATCAACTAACACAAAAAATGTTAAGAAGCAAAACCCTCGATGCAATAGTCCTCATTGAGTAGGAAGAATAGACCACCGAGCAGGAAGAGTAGACATGAAAGAATAAGAAATGCAAGAATCCCAATCATTGCATGGACATTTGATAGGCTAATTGCATGGATAGCTGTGTTTGATGCATGTGAGCCTCAAAGCCCTATTATCATATGGATGTTCAACAATCTAATCATGTGGGTAGTTGTGTCTTTGACATGCCAGCTTTTCTTCTTTCAATTTTGAATATTCCATTTTAATTCCAACTTTGTGTTACATGGGTTTCTTCGAAGGCATAAAAAGAGATATGAAACTCCTTCCAAGTTTGCAAAAAAGAATCAAAAGGAACAACTAAAGATAGGTACAATCCCTGCAAAGTAAAAGCAAATATTAGATGCTATAGAAGTTTGTGATATTCTAAAAAGTCCAAAGTGTTTCTATCCAACCAAATACGGTTGAGGTATACTCTCCTAATGCACATCCTTTGTAAAGCTGGGAGGTTTTTGGCGCAGCGGTAGCTAGAGTAGATCCTTTTACTTGCCCACTTGGAGACCTTGAGTTCACTTACACCATCACCATGCCATAGTTGAGAAAATGTTCTCTCTTGACTTTGTTTTTGGTGACCTCGCAATGGTGCCATGATCTCATTCCTTTCTTCTTTCCTCGTAGCTCTTTGCAACATTGCATTGGTGCTTAGACTAAAATCCATTAAGTGTATAGGCTCAGAGTCATCACAACTTAGGGAAGCACCGTAACCAAAATTCTCCATCAACACAAAGAGAGAGAGAGAGAGAGAGAGAGAGAGAGAGAGAGAGAGAGAGAGAGAGAGAGAGAGAGAGAGAGAGAGAGAGAGAGAGAGAGAGAGAGAGAGAGAGAGAGAGAGAGAGAGAGAGAGAGAGAGAGAGAGAGAGAGAGAGAGAGAGAGCTATGAGCTACCTGTTGCAACATGTCTAAATAATGAGCCTAGTTTTTTGGGGGGGACAAGGAGAGAGAGAGAGAGAGAGAGAGAGAGAGAGAGAGAGAGAGAGAGAGAGAGAGAGAGAGAGAGAGAGAGAGAGAGAGAGAGAGAGAGAGCATGCTATGAATAGTGAGCAGGCCATGCATGTAGCTTATCTGGCAGAGAGAGAGAGAGAGAGAGAGAGAGAGAGAGAGAGAGAGAGAGAGAGAGAGAGAGAGAGAGAGAGAGAGAGAGCATGCTATGAATAGTGAGCAGGCCATGCATGTAGCTTATCTGGCAGAGAGAGAGAGAGAGAGAGAGAGAGAGAGAGAGAGAGAAGATGCTGAGTCTTGTGCTCGACCCCTCCCTCTCAGCCTCGCCCATGGGGGATTCACTAGTAGTAATAAGGAGACATCACCTGTGTGCAAGAAATATATGAAAATACCCCTTGTCTACCCCCTATTTATGGGACCTTACATTATAAAATGTACATTCCTTCCCTTAGATAACCCCCCTCCCTTACACTCACGTGGTACCATACGGTGAACCTTAGTGGACCCCTTGGTCGGGGTCCCGCCACGTCCACAATCAATTGTTGCAACAATGGCCATTAATAAGGGACTTGGTAGTTCAGTCCTTAAGGTTTATACTTCCATTTTTCAAAAAAAAAAATCTAGACAATGGGATTGTAGCATAGTGGTTGGTGCACAGGTTGAGTTTCACCAAAGTTACAATCATCAAGCGACTAAAATTTGATTTATTCTACACAATTCACAAAAGACGTGTGTTTTGTGCCACCAAACCATTGTTTTGCCCTAGTACTTTTGTTTTCTATCATTCATTAATGGGCAACATTGAAGATGTTACATACACCACCTTCAATGCCTCTCCATTGCATAGAAACTTCCCTTCAATGACTCTCTCAAAATCTTCCCTCTTTGTTTTCAAGACTTTGTTTTCAGGGACTCTAAGCCACATCAACATTGCAAGTATGGATCACTACTTGTAACTTGATTGCAAAGATGGCTGGCCATAGACATCTATATCATCTCTATATTGATATGGAAGATGAGTATGAACCCATTCATAAGAGAAACCAAGTGTCTGTCAATACCTTAAGTGCACTAGGAAGGCAATGAGATTGGCGGGTAAAAAGAATATTGATCTATGGACTAATGGCAAGTTGTATCCTATGGATCGACAAGAGAAGTACCCCTCCATTTTCTTCATGTTCCTCATTACTGTTGAGGTTTGTCAAAGGCAACAACCAAAGGCTTCTAGCTTATACACAAAATCTAGTAGGACATTCAAACATATTGAAGCTATCAAACCAATGGGTTACTCCAACAAAGAGCTAGAACTATGAAACAATTGGAGGAGATACTACAAGATATAGGCTATATACCGACGTTTAAAGCAACAAAAATATTCATCAAAAAAATTATCCCCATCATTGCTGCTAAAATCTTCGATATATATGTCTCTAAAAATACATCACTATTTTCATCTCTACAAAAGCATTGTGAATAACGACACACATAACGACCTAAATAGTGACACTTTTTTATGCATTTACCAATGCAAATAGTGATGTGTGTATTTGTGATGACATTGTAGAGAAAAAAAGGGAGGCAGGGCATGTTGCCACGCCACCCTTCCAAACCCATGTGCTAAATAATGTTCCATAAAGCATTTACAAACTGAGTACACAATTGTCATCAAAACACATACATCATGAGATCCTGGAAAGAAAGAGCCATTGATTTAATATTCAAATAAGTACAATATCGATGATGATATCTCATAGAACTATATGGAAGGATAGAGAGGAGAGTCTAAACCAAACAAAGAAATGCATTTATAAATATTGCAAAATGTGAGTCCATATAAAGAATGAGAAATATATCTAAGAAAAGCTACATATAAAGAGCTTGCATGGATCATAAGGCCCAAAAAAAAAAGAATGTGTGCTCCAGAATCCAAGTGATTGCTATAGCTCCTTACCGTCTGAGATCTTGTCTCGATGCAATGGAGCATCGAATAGACTCTGTAATATAAACAATTAGAGATTAATCCACAATACATAATGCATCACAAAAAACTAATAACTAAAAAAAGGAAAGAGACATGACTTACTTGACCGCCACACGCATATAATCTATCAATGAGTATAGTGAGATCGTGTTTCTCTACATATCGAGTCTTCAAACCTGTAGGATCACAATTTGTGATTGACTATTGCAAGGAAAACAAAGTAGCATTATTAGAAATAAGATTATTAATACAAGCAGTATACCAAATAAGAAAGTAAACATGACCAAAAGAAAACTTACAAAACCCTCCAAATAAGTTTTATGTCCACTACTTCCTAGATGATGCACAACCCTTGTCTCCAGCTGTGCCCTCGATGCCTCCTATTGTTGCCACCATCGTCCTAGAGAGTCTATGGCCTCCTCCCTAAATCTCTACCAATCATCTATGTCTAACTACTCATGCTTTGGAGCACCACTTTTGATTTCCCTATGTGCATTTATTCGTCTATGTAACATATATGCATGCATACAATCCATAATTCATCTTATGGAAAACCAACCCGTTGCTATAGGTGCGGGGAACTCCTTGTGCAAGAACATTACCACATAGTCATCCTCCTCCTCTCTAGTATATTTTTCCAGTGGTCTAGAATGTTGTGCCTAAATACTTGTTGGTACAACTCTCTCATGTATGCCATCACCTTCCTCCCCTCATCATTCATGATCCTAGCACCTGTTTTCTCATCCACTAGGTATCCATACTCTGGTGGGGTACATATAAGATGTGTCCTATCCTACCTACGATTACACTCTTGGGCATAACCAAAAGACCCTTGTCTATCTTGTGTATCTCTGAGAAAATATGGATCTAGAGCATAGCATTGAATATGGAGGATGGAAGTCGGTAACAAGACTCATAGTGACATAGAAAAGAAGACAAACTGTTGCTCAAGTGAATTAGGTTCCAAGATGTATGCTTGGACTCATAAACACAATCTTGAGCTGACCATGATAGAGACTCAGAATGAAGTACAAAGTACAAATAGCATTGCATTGAAAAGTGAACCAAGTATATATCTTTATAGCTTTTCAGCTTCTCCACTCTCCTCACTATGCATATGGGATGATTTAGGACATCTCTTCCTGGAGCATTTGTTATTTCTCATACATCATTTGTTATTTCTCAATATCCCCCCTCAAATGATGAGTCCCTACACTTGCTGGCTTTTGCCCACCTACAGATAACATGGCCTGGGAGACTAACTCATAGGCAGGCTAGTCAAATTAAAGCTTGAGACTTTACATCTTTGGCAAGGGTTTTTACAAAGCAAATCCACTATGGAACAAATTCCTTAGAATAATCTGTCAAAGTTGTTGATGGTAGCGGAAGCATCTTCTTCCTCTTCTTCATTCATGAATTGGTTTTGGTGGTGGTCATTTTGCATCTGCTGTGCTCTTTTCTTATGGAAACATTGACTGGCAATATGGCTAGTCTTACCACAATAATGACATGTCATCCAACTTTTGTTGTCGGTGTTGAATCCTTGATCTCTTCCCTTGGGTCCAATAGCTCCTTTGGTGTATAAGAGATTTTCCCTTGAGCTGGTCTCTTTTATATTTTTGCTTTTAAATTTTCTTTTTCCATCAAGTAGTGAGTGCTCAATGTCTTTGAGTGAGAGACTAGGAACATTACTTAGTGTTGAAACAAGGTTCTCATATGATTCATGATTAACACTGGCAAGTAACACTGTTATTGCCTCATTCTCATCAATGTTCTTTTTAAGAGTTGCTAGCTGAGTTTTAAGGCTTTTGAACCTATTGATGTGTACAATCATCCGGATGCTTATACTTTTGTGGACTCATTCGTAGATGCATATTATTTCATGAGTGACGATATCTCTAATTTGGTGATCATGATGTATGGATGGGATATTACCTTTCCTTTGATCCGGGAGGTTAAGGGCTGGACTTAACTCTCTGTGTCAACCAACATTACTCTGGGAATGATGTCCTTATTTTCAAGAATTTTGAGACAACTATCATGCTAACTAGTAGGCTTTGCTTCACTACAAAATAGATCTCTGTTTTGGACTAGATTTAATGTTGGATTAATGATAGAGATGTGTGAGTCATATGGGCTGAAACCACTTAATGAAAGCTTTGTCTGGAGCTATAGCATGTCAGATTTGGATTAGTCAATCCAAAGTTATTACAGATTTAGTATAGCAAGGTCTGTAATAGTGGACAACACAAAGTCTCCATCTGGGAGGAGCTCTTAATGGCAACATTTTGGTCCAATATTTTTTAAAAAAATTCTCAATGGTTGTCAATGCTTTGTACTTGATTCTCATCCCTCTAGTTGTACTTATTTCATGAATCCTTGAATATTAGGCCAATTTATTTTAGTCCATGCAGAGTACCTTGCCCCTTTCCACTCTCTCTAGCTTCTCCTGTCCTTTCATGGCTTCCACTCATCTCTCTTCTTCTTTCCAAATTTTCTCTCTCCATTTCTAGTCTTTCTCTCTCCTTGTCACTCTCTTTCTCTCACTTCTACACTTCTTCTTTTCTCTCTTCTACAATCTTCTCTCTCTCCAATTCAGTTCTTGACAAAATAGCTAAAAAGAGCTTCTATTTATCTCTTTCCAAAGAAGAAAAAATTTTCAAGATTAAAACCCATTGTAGGAAAACCATATAAACATATACGAAAGGCTATAGAAGCATATGGAAGCTCAAAAAATATAGAAAATGTAAACATAAGGTACTAAAATCACATAGCCAATACAAAACATATATCAACAAATCAAAATCTATCCATAGGGTGCTACATAATATTTAGACATATAATTTCATAGTCGTGAATCTTAAAATAGAAGGAAAAAGAGCTCAATAGATGCAAATGGAACCGGTCATAAATAGGCAACAAGTATTAGAAAGAACACATTAGAACATTCTAAACCAAATAAAAACCTCAAAGAGCTAACAAGATGTGAACTAGCAACTCATCCCAACACTCTTAAAAAAAATCATGAAAGAGTTAAATACCTCATAATCATGCATCAAATAGTAATTTCTTGAATAACCAAATTATCTTAGAGTTTAATAAGTTTTTTAAATGGATTTTAATATTTTTAATTATAAATAAATAAAAATATTCATTCTTAGTATTCTTAAGAATTTTAACTAATTCTCTAATTGTGGAATCTTTTGTAATCATCAATCTAATTTAGCTATAATATTTATAGTCTATCTGTAATTAGTCATAATTTCTAGACTACTTTATTATATTTTAATTTTAAACTATTAATTTCTAAAAATTTGATATTATTTTGACTATATTTCTAAATTTAGAAGTTGAAGAATTTAAGAAAAATAAAATATGGATTTATTTTTTATTTAAAAATAGTTTCTATGATTCAAATAC
This sequence comes from Lygodium microphyllum, assembly GCF_053477565.2. Classification (NCBI taxonomy): domain Eukaryota; kingdom Viridiplantae; phylum Streptophyta; class Polypodiopsida; order Schizaeales; family Lygodiaceae; genus Lygodium; species Lygodium microphyllum. The sequence continues at coordinate 24,520,895 of NC_141137.1, forward strand.
AAAAACAAGGAGAATAAAGTAGTATCCCTTGGCCATACTTTTGGCATCATAGCTAGTTGATTGCCCCACTATGTCGATACACTTGTGTTGGGGCATTATGGAGGGGAAGAGTAAAAAAAAAAGGATTTGGATAGGGTGTTAATGTGCAAACTACCAGTAACTTTCTTTTCATAGAATTTCGTCCTCTCTCGTTCATTCTCTCACTCACTCTTTTTCTTTCAAGAGTAGTCTCCTCTTTGTTGTGTGCCAAATGAGAAGGGGGGGGGGGGGGCTGCTCCTTTAAATCATTTTTAGTGGGGGAGGGAAAAGGAGTTTTATCTTTTTATGAGGTTTTAGTAGGTGGGAGACTATTTTAATTTTATTACTTAAGAGAGGCGGGTACACAACCTAACGCAAGAGAGCTTCTTCAATAAGTTAGTAAGGGGTATAGCAATCAAAGCACAATCCTTGATAAAAATCTTGTATCATCCTGTCAAGCCCAAAACACTTTAAACTACCTTAACCATTTTTAGGAGTGCCTTCTTGCACATCTTTAACCTTGGCAAGATCTATTGCAATCTCTTTGTTGGAGACTATAAATCCAAGATACTCAATCTGTCTCTTGAAGAAGGTGCATTTCTTGTTCTTGGCATAAAGTTTATGTGTCCTCATTATTTCAAGGGCACTGAGAAGTTGCAGTTCATAAGCCTCATCTTTCTTTAAGTAGATAAAAATGTCATCAAAGAAGACAAGGAAAAAGTCATCAAGATAGGGCTCAAAGATGCCTTGCATTAGCCTGTTAAAGGTTGCAAATAGATTGGTTAACCCAAAAGACATCACGATGAATTTGTAATGTCTATACCTTGTGTTAAATGTAATTTTTGAAATGCCTTATTCTTTGATACTTATCTCATAATAGATTGATCTTAAGTCAATTTTTTGGAAGATCTTTGCACCTTGAAGATGTTCAAATAGTTTGCCAATCCTTGGAATTGGATACTTGTTCTTGATCATCACCTAGTTTAGTCTATGGTAGTCAATGTAGAGATGAAGGGTTTTGTTCTTCTTCTTTTGGAACAACATAGGAGCTCCCCATGGTGATTTACTTGGCTTGATGTATCCTTGATCTAAGAGTTACTTGAATTGTTCTTTCAACTCAATGGCTTCTAGAATAGACATACGATAACATCGCTTTGCTATTGGAGTAGCTCTTGGTGTTAGCTTAAATTCATGATCAACTTCTCTTGGTGGAGAAAGCTTTGTTAACTTTTCTGAAAACACATTTGCATATTCCTTTAACTAGGATGGTTCTTCTTCAGCTTCCTTTATATATGCCAATCTTATTAAGTTTGATTAGGTAGATATGTAGTCCTTTTTTAAGCCCCTTCACAATTCAAGAAGTTTTTTTCACTTAGACTTTAGGATTTTTGACTTGTCCCTAAGTGGTTTATACTAACTTCTTTTTTATCTTGAAATGTGATTTGGCTCTTCTCGCAATGAATATGAGTGTCATTAGGGGGATTAGCCAATCCATTCCTAGTAAACACTCGTAACCTCCTAGATTCATAACTCTAAACCCCATGTTGGAAGGATTGCCTTCTAAGTTAAATTCCACTCTTCTAGTTTGCTAACTAGAAATTGCCTCTTCTCATTTGTTAATTCTACTAACTTAGATACAGATGCAATGTTTATTTCTAGACTTCTACACACTTTGGTAAGATAAATAAGTGGGTGCTTCCACAGTCAATCAAAATCTTAACAACTTTACTTTGATAGGTTGTGGAGGTTTGGATCACTAAGAATTGGAAATTAGGACCCTTCTTGTTGAGAGCAACATGTACTATTGCTCTTTCCATGTCGGCTTCTAAAGTGGGGTCTTCCAATGAATTAATTTAGTCTTCACTCTAATATCACGTGTGATGTGCCCACTTTAAGACATCCTTAGTAGCATGATTTAGTGATTCATTGAGATGAATTTCTAGGCAATGCCACTTGATACTCTTTTGAATAACAAGAAATTTGCTACTTAGACTCTCTCAAGTCCACTTCACAACTAAAGGACTTGGCCATTCCTACGAGAGTCGACCTAAATTTTGTATTCTAAGTAAACTAATGTCACCTATTCAGATTAACTAGCATCAGTCTTCAAACATTTTCTTGTGGTAGATTGCCTGAAGTATCGTACTTGGTTCAAGGAGAGTAAGAAACGAGGGGGAGTATGGGTACATCGACTCCTCTGCCCATAGGAAAAAGTCTCACTCTATTTCTCTAAAATGATACAGAGTCAAGGTGCTAATTGATTCTATGTGGACAATGTTCCCTTTACTATAACACATCAAAATGTATAGAAGCTCTCAGTTTACTAAGACCATAGGGAGGATTTGTTAGAAATCCCACCTCCCTCATTTAGATAGTTTTAGTTATCTACTTACCTAATACATTTATGTTGTACAAATAAAATCACCTTCCTTAATTAGTCCTTTTAGTCACAGTGTTCATTCACGTAACTTAAGTCACAACACACCAACAATCCTTTGCAATACAACTTCTTTATTTATTAGAGAATCTTATACAAGTGTTTACCTTCTGCCCATATAGAAGAACGATCCAAAGGACTTTATTTTATCAAGATTTCACCCCTAACTAATAGCATGGTTCTCATGAAGTCCATCATGAAGCCATGCAAGGGTTTGGATAATTTCCTAGGAGTTTAAGAGTTTAATAGCTAGAGCCCCCTGGCACCTCAATTCCTCCTGCCCAAGCATTCCCTAAGGAGCAAACTATCATTATCGATGTCGGTCCAAACTCTCAAAGGCATAAAAAACCAATGCCCCTTGGTGAAGGGATATGCAACTAGCCTTGGGGGAGCTCTAGCACACTTTCCTTTTATCCTATTGGACATTTGGTACATTAGGGTTTTGACCAATTCAATCAAACCTCCTAAGTGCACTGAATAAACTTGGATGCACCATTTGCAAGAACAAGGAATTCTTTTTCTAGCAATATTTCTACACATTAGGGAGGTATTTAGAGTAAGATTTTAATCTAGCAGTAATTCTTTCTAACTTGGTCTCATCTCCTTCTTAGAATTTTTTTTTCATAGTTTTCCTTTGGGGTTTTTAAAGTTTCCTTTGAATTCTTGATCCTGATTAGTCTTCTTCATTGAATCTTTTCTTGATTTTTATCAAAATTTCCAACTCGTTTTGACCTTTGCTTGCAATCTTCCTCGACCTAAATCTTTATTGAAGGTTAATCAATTGACCTTATTACAAGTCTTGACTATTTCTCTAGACTTCTATGTGTTACAATATGATTAAAATTTATCTTCATTTGTGGAAACTAAGTTGGAAACCTTTGAATCTTGATTTTTGCCTTAGAAGCTTCGTAAGCTAATAAGGTGAGAATTTTTCCCTAAGAAAATTTTTGTTTTAATCTTCTCAAAATAAAGTCACATTGGCTTTTCGGTTGCTTCATGAACTAGGATTCGTACTTTACTTTGTCATGTTGGCAAAGTGAGTCAACTTGAATATCCTATGCTTCTAATGGCTACGTGTGCAATTCAAAAATTTCTAATGGTTACATATGCAAATTAATAATTTTGCCTTAACTAATAACAGTGAGATTTTCCCTATTAAATAGGGTATTTTTACTCAATGAATTTAATGACCTACTTTTAACTATCTTAATTTACATTTTCTTATATTTATATGACTCGTAAATACTTAGAAGAATATTATTGATGCAAAATTTTTATTTCTAATTCTTATTAATATTTATCATTGATTTTTATGAGGAACCTTTTTGAGTTAAATTTTGATTTATTTGATGCACTTTGCTTATATGTAGCTAAAGTAAGATTTACTTTGATGCATTGTGATGTTGTGCAATTTATCTTACCCTTTCAAGATTAAAAATCTAAATTAATGGCTTCTACTTTTTTCTAACATTCCTTTCTTGTCAAGTTTAAAAAAAAAAGCTTGCCTAAGTTGTGAATTATAAAATTTTCATTTAAAATTTGATAAGCCTATAAAGAAAGAAACTTGGGATGGTGTTGTATGTGATGGTGTGCTATCCATGCTCATGATTGCATTTGTAACTCCCATGCTCTCCACTCTAGAGTATCTTCTCTTCAAGGTCATTCTGAATAGGGAGTTCTCATATGCCAACTCTTTTAAGCTTCATCAGTCTTGAAGGGATGTGATTGGGAACAATGAATCAAGATGGAAGTCTTATGCAGATGAAGAGGATATTCATGAGTGGAGTTCGATCAAAGGAGATAGTTTCGAGTTGATGACCACGATCCTCTTCTTTATAACTCTCCTCTTCTCTTTCCTTGCTATTTTCCCGCTCTTCCTCTTCTCTATTCCTTCTTCTCCTATTATCTTTCCTCTATCATTCTTCTCCCTTACTCTTCCTTCACTTTCATCCTATCTTCTCCCTCTTTTTCTCTTCTTCTCACTCCTCCTATCTTCTTCTTCTTCTTCTTCTTATTCTCTCTCTCTCTCTCTAAATTCATTAGCAACAAGTAGGGGCCAAATAGAAAAAACAACTTGTGTGTATACCTTCACTAAGGCTTTATAGCCTTAGTCTTAAGGCTAACTAGCCTTAAGACTCATGGTTATGTTCCTTTAGCCTTAAGACTCTTGTTTATCATTTGTTGATCTACGAGATGCTATGGTGCCTTCGGTGGTATCGTAGAGTGCAGAGATGATATCGAGAACAATTTCTATTGAACAACTTTTTGTAAATATGATGATGTCAAGGCGGTCGGTATCAATGAGCTCGAGCTCATTCAATTTGATGGCAACATCATTGGTAGTTTGTTCCTTCCTTTTTCCTTTTTTCCTTTTTTCCTAAGGTTTTAATGCCTTTATTGATTTCCCCCTCTTAAGTCCCCTTCACACACAGGGGGGTCAAAGGCCAGGATATTACATGAACTTACGTAATCAAGACTTACTGCTTGTGGTTTAGGATAAATGTATGTCTACTATAGGCTAAGTATATCTTAGGTATATACTAAGCATATGCTCAACATGGACTAAGCATGCATTAGCTATAAGCTAAGCATTCATTGTGCTAAGGGTACACTAGACACATGCCAGTTTTATCATCCTATAGATAGATAAAGGCTATTTTAGGCTTAGTATTATGCAAAGTATGTGCTACCCTATGCTAGGCATAGGCTAAGCATATGATATGCACAAGGTATGCTAAGCATAGTCAAAGTGATACTAGGCTTAATTACAATCAAGATAAGGTAGCATAGAACTCAATATGCTAGACTATGCTAGGCTTAGGTATTCTCGCATATTCAATGTAGTAGTGGCCAATCTATGCCAAGTCATGTGTGAGCTTTGGCCATGTGTAAACCAAGCTAGATCATGCTAGACTAGGCTTGGCTAAGCTCAATGTATGCTAAGCTAGGCTACAACAGTTGAGTTACTTAGGCTACTCTCGCTCTTTCTTTCTTTCCAACTTAAGCTAGGTTTCTTAAGCTAGATATTGAATCTCTTCTCACTCTACTCTTTCTTTCTTTCCATCCTCTCTCTCTCTCTCATCTTTTTGTCTCTCTACTCTCTACTCTCTACTCTCTACTCTCTACTCTCTACTCTCTACTCTCTACTCTCTACTCTCTACTCTCTACTCTCTCTCTCCCCTTTCTATACTCTTTTTTTCTTCCTAACTTACAAACCCCTACTTTAAGGATTGTATCGTTGCCCATGCTCTTAGGGAGGAATGTCCTTTTCCACTTACAAGATCCACAAAACCACAATCGTTGTTTCCTCTCAGCATAATCTAAAACTTTCTTTCAATTTCAACACACATAAAGAGGCTACTTATAGCATCAAGTTGTAATCTTTTTGGCTCATTGACTTTGAAAAGGAAACCATAATTTATCTTTCTAGCACTATCTTTCATAGTTGGTTCAATTGATATCATGAAATGCTACGAGGAATTTCCATATAATAAAGAATATGGCCTCATTTTATTCATTGGTAAAAACATTATGCTTGCATTTAATCATACAAAATCTAACCACCTAGCCATTTCCACTAAAGTAATTATGCACACTAGAAAAACCAAAGAAAGAATGGCTATAGTTCATTTAGCCTCAAACGAATTATCAAAGTTCAATACATAAATAATTGAGAACACATTTACCACTTTAATTAGCCAAACAATATGACAATTTCATGGCATATCACATGAGTTTTAGTTGATCAACAATATATGTAACCTCTATCTCATATTCTTTCTTTCTAAAACACCAATCACCTAAAAAATCAATGTAGCATCCAAAAGCACAACTCTCGTGCTTTTAGGTTCTATGATGATTTTCTCTTAATCAGTGTGATGAACCCTCTAATCTTGTTTGGCTGAAAACAACCCTCCTTACTCACCATTTATTGCAACATACCACCCAAATTTGGCTTTTTCTTCTTTAACTTATGTATGAGTAGTGGACCCTTAATATCATATGCTATGGACTTCTATATATGACTTTTCATTATCAACCCAATGCAGTTTGTATTCAAACCTTTGATAAGAAAGACGAACTTTCCTTCAATTTTATTGTGTGTGTGTGTGTGTGTGTGTGTGTGTGTGTGTGTGTGTGTGTGTGTGTGTGTGTGTGTGTGTGTGTGTGTGTGTGTGTGTGTGTGTGTGTGTGTGTGTGTGTGTGTGTGTGTGTGTGTGTGTGTGTGTGTGTGTGTGTGTGTGTGTGTGTGTGTGTGTGTGTGTGTGTGTGTGTGTGTGTGTGTGTGTGTGTGTGTGTGTGTGTGTGTGTGTGTGTGTGGAGAGAGAGAGAGAGAGAGGCAATAATCCACCTTCTCCATTGTCTCGTTCAGACTCTCTCTCCCAAGTTGGACCAACTTATCCTCCAATAATAATGCTCATAATTCTTTCACCTAGTTATGACGTCTTATGCAATAGTTTGCAAACAATGACTTTGAAAAAACATACACATTTCATAATTAAGGAACTAAAAACTACCAACAATAGCATTGTCATTGTTTCTATTTCCCTTGAGGTTGCATAGCCCTTAACTTTCTTGCTTGAATCTGTCAAAAGAAATCTCAAAATTTAGGTTTCTCATCCATATATATTTTTTAATCATGTTGATATTTTTTATAGTTGTGCATGTGATATCACATGACTACTAAATGATTTTCAAGTAGCCAAGATGGACAAAGTGGCTAGTAACCCATATTTGTTTCATAAAATGTTAATAGTGTTACTTAGTCAAGAATGATCTAATGGGAAAAAATGTAAGCCCACTAACCTTGATCATAATTAGCTTAAAATGCACAACCCCTGTTTTTGAAGAGCTGTAGGGTGTCCCCTCTCTTAGGGAGTGACAACCTTTTCTATTGTAGCATTGTGACCTCTCTTAGGGAGGAACATTATCTTCTAATGGGCCCTTACAAGGGCCACAAAATTTTTTTTGTTGTTTCCTATAAGCATACTCTAAATCTTGCCTCTATTATCAATGCAATTAAAGAGTTTATGAACACTTTATCAACTCAAGTTAACAAGAAAATCCACTTGATTTATGGCATCAAGCTCCAACCTTTTTGGCTCATTGATTTGAACAAGGGAACATTTTTTTAATCTCCCTTATGCTATCATTAGTAGTTGTTTTGATATCATGAAATGCTAATAGGACTTTGCATATAATCACTTTAGCATCCTAAACCACATCTCTCATAGTTTGAGATGCTATGATAGTTTGTTGTTAATCAATGTGTCTAACCCTACAACCTTCTTTGGTCAAAAAATACCCCTCCATAGTCACCATTTATCCCAATCTACCACTCAAAGTTGACTTTTCACAAAACATGTTCTTCAATATGAGTAGTGGACACTTTATGTCATATGTTATGCACGTGTAACCATGAATTTATCATTATCAATCTAACAAACTTTGCATTCAAACCTTGGAAAAGAAAGAAAATATTTCCTTCAAGTGCATTAGGTAAGTATACATAGGTAGTAATCCACCTTCTCCATGGTCCCATAAAGCCATTCTCTCCCCAGCTAACCAACCTTATCCTCCAATAATAATGCTCACAATTCTTACACCTACCTATGAGTTCTTATGCAATGGTTTACAAACAATGGCTTTGAAAAAGCATACAAATTTCATGATTAAGAAACAATAAGTTGAAAAAGAAAAGAGTATATTGTAGATAACATTATACTCCAATAATAACGTTCACAATTCTTGCATGTAGCCATGACTTCTTATGCAATGGTTTGCAAACAATGGCTTTGAAGAAGCTAGGCACTAGTGACTTAAAAATATATATGATGTATGGTGGGTAAATTCTATTTGATGTCACCATGTATATATGAATGACTTATACATTGGATACCTTTATGGTGCTATTAAATTTCTTCCCTTTGTATTAGAAAAGTGTTATTAGGCTCTCCATTTAAGTGTGTATGGAGACACTCTCTAAAGGGTTTTTATGCTTTATTGTAACAAGAGTTAGGATTTTCCAGGTTCTCAAGCATATTAAAACACTATACATATCTAACTGATCCATTTTTGGAGAGCATCAAAAGGATTTCAATGACAATTTAATGTAATGGGTTCCCCTCACTCAACACTATGTTTTTGGAACTTTTGCTTATAGGGTTACCTTTGTCGTCTCAATTATGAAGGTTTAATATGCCTCAAATAGGCCTCATCCCCAATCCTTTTCTCATGCTTCACTTTCTACTAAAGCTAGCCTTGGTATATCATCTCATGGATCAATGGTATGCCTTCTTGCTAGCATTAGCACTTCACAACTCCAATTACAACATGCTGAAAATAGGGTACAATAGTAAGAATTCAAAGCCAAGTATGAGCTATCACTAATAAAATGCAAAATGCAATTGCCAGGGAAGAACTATAACTAGTAGTGAGTAAATATACAACCAACACTGAGAACTATCAAAGGTCAATGTGTCAGATTGAGATACATCCCATAGGCATAACCACCATGCATATAGTAGGTCTCACAGATAACACAAGAGACCTGGAAAAGGCATAATTGACTGAGTAATGGCAACAGAAGCTCAATACATAGCCATGTAAGATGAATATATCACTAACAAAGCATGACAAAGATAGGTGCCAACCCAAAACAAAAGTCAAGTCAGCCCACTAGACATCAATTGCATATATATAGCATCTTCTCTCATCAAAGAGTTTGTTCATTCATTGTCATTGTCAATTCGGGCATTGGCTTGCAAAATGTATATATACTACCTTAGGTGGCCAACCACTGCTTAGGTACATTTAGTATTCCACATAGGAAGCTTCTCCAATAGGGCAAGGGTGGCAACCCGGTTTGTGGGTGGACTTGCTCCTTGGAGCAGGTTGTATATATAAGAATAAATCTAAATAGTTATGCTTTCAAAATGGATCGCTTAATAGTGTCCATATAAAAAAGGTGCACCACTAAACCTTGTGCAAGATAAATTAATGAAGTTCTTATTATATGTTATCACAACATAGAAGCATGCTTTCTTTGCATTTGTTGTGGTAATTTCATGTGGACTGAAAGAGTGCAGCTTACTATCGTCTCACAGAGAGTTTACCTAAGCTACACGATGGATCCTACTTAGGAGGAGAATAAAATATATTTTGTAAGAGACTCCTACTATAGGCTAAGTATGTTAAGACTTATCCCCAGTCGTGTCTCCACTCTTTCTTATTCATCTCTTTTCTTGTGTCAATAGAGTGACCCAATGTGATGATGACACTAAGACTGCAAAACTTAAGGCTAAAAAAGTCATTTCTAGTCCTTTCTTACACTGATTATATGGAGATTGGTTGGAGACTTCTCATGGTGGTTGTGGTCTCATGACTACACCACTGCTAAAGTAGTGGTGCACCATTAACGCCCTTTGGGCTGACCCTAGATGTCACTCCAATGTCTCACTCCAAGCCATTATTCTGACTTGTGACCTAAAAGTACCATCCAATCTCCAACACCATGGATTGTTTAACAAGATTCTTATTATGGAGGAATTGCATGTGGCTAGTCACTTTGAAAGTCCATGTTTGTTCATAGATGTTATCACTTAATTGTATAACTTCACTATTTGACAATGTACCTTGATGCATAGTATAATCCTAACTTTTACATGTGGTGGCTATCCATTCTCCCCTCTTTTTTTTTCCTTGATTTAGTTGTCTTGGGATTTTCTTTCTACACAAATTTTCTTTTTTCTTTTTCCTATGGTGCTACACTCACATCTTTCCTAGTCGTGTGTGTGTTATACTTGCAAGGTAGGAAGCTTCATAGCCTTGATTGTTTACAGGGGGAAAATAGGCATCGATTTTTGCATTTTTTGATAAGAGTTGAAGGTTTGGTTGGTTTTTTTTTTTTGATAATAGCAAAGGTATGATTTATATCTTATAGTTTTTGTTTAAATTGTTGTTGGATAACTAAAAATCTATTTTTATGAGTGGACGATGGCAACCACAAAGATTCCACCACTCGAACTAGTTCACATGCCTACATTGGTGCTTGCATTGGTAACAAGATTTTGTGTACTATGGAGTGGTGCAAAGAGTTAAGTCTAAAGACCAACATGTGGAGTTTTGGAGCTTTGAAGTTCTGCCAACTTATGAACATGGAAAACATTATCCATAGGTATCCTAAAATTAGGAAGTTGGTGATTTAATGTGAGTCAAAAGACTATGTTAAGGAAACCAATGGATCTATTCACTTTGCCCATTATTATAGCTTTGTTTGAAACTATGATCCTCAAACTAAAATAAGTGTGATGCAGTATTCAATAAGAATGGAGCATAAAAGTGGGGAGGTGGCACTCACTCCAAGTTTGTTCAAAGAAGCCTTAGGCCTCCACCAAGGATCAAGAAAACATCGTAAACCCTTTAAAATACCTCTATTAGATCAATGATGGAATGATAAGCCTAATGTCACTTGAAATGGACTCTTATTCTCAACCATTGAGGAGGAGAATCTTAGGGCCACTACACAAGTTTTTCATTGCTTATGTACGAAGCCTATACTCCTATAAAAAGGATGCCCAAGGGCTTTATGGAGCTTGGCAAGATAGCTAAGGGGAATTTGAATGATTTTTGGCTAGATTAAGTCTATGATTCCCTTGCCAATGCACATCGAGCTCTTTCCAAAACTCTTGATAAGAGGCTCACCACTACTGAGACTAAATTGTGCATGATCAAATATGGTGATGTTCTCACTAAGGTCATCACTATAACCTTGGGAATCTTAGAGACATTGGAAGTGGCCCATGAAGTAATAGTGGAGGGTCAAACGAAAAACAAAAGATCAAGAGAGGAATAGGAGAAGAGTAGTCACTCAAGGAGATGAGCTAGAAAGGGAGTAAGAAAGGAAATATAAAAAAGAAATATATAAGAAGAGTAGTCACTACATCTCCTAGAGAACTGCCACTCCTCTCCTCTATGATTTCCTCAACTTTATGTGATGCATTTGTCAATGAAATCATCTCACAAGCATAAACTGTGGCAATTTCTCTACGATACTGAATAGTTCACTAATGTGTACTATATTGAAAGTTTGACTGCACTACCTTTTGTTCATTTTAGGCAACATTATACCTATAAAGCCACTTCTTCATGGATGCATGGTGCCACAGAAAAATGATTTACCTTTTCCTCTATGGTTCTATCCATTTTCTTCTCTACCCTATTTTCAAATATTACTTCTCCAATTAGTCTATCATTCTTCCTAAGGGTCCATAGCAAACTATTATTTGTATCCAATATCAAAAGGCACTCAAAAATATGTACCAAGGCCTTTAACACTAGCCAATCTTTATCCATATTTCCTTATAGATGAGCCCGTTGTTGTACAAATCCTTTTAAGATTTTCATGCTTCAAAAGTACTATTCACTAGCTATGTGTTGGTCTTCCAACCTCCAATTTGTCCATAAGATGTACTAGGAGGTGGAGTTTTTATCATGAGTATGTTTGTGGGTAAGTACTTTTAAAAAAGACACACTATCTCCATAGCTTCCTACCTTGGTGATTTAATTGAGGATGGCCTTATCTCCTTTTGTGAGATCCATTACACTAAGTTTGACAACCTTTAAATGGTCAAGCGTATATGTAGAGTGAGATAACCCACAATCACAATCAATCATATGAACTATCACAATTCAAATGCATTATCTATCATAGATCAATGCGTAACACAAAATACAAGAGGCACTTAATCAAGTAAGAGACTATCTTGGTCGGTATAAACTTAGCATATGTTATACCAATCATATGATCCCACATAACCTACCAACATTCTTGAAAATGTACACGGGCTACAAATGATGATCGATTTGCACATATGAGTCCAATATATAACTTATTGGAAACATAGAAGTGCCACATTCCACTTAAAAGTGACTGTTCATAAACCATCTTCCAATCATAATAGCTTTGTACATCCATCCTTATAGGAGGTTGCCCAAGGAATCCTTCTCTGAAATAATTTTCCTCTAGAAAGAATGTTGCATGCCCTTGATAAACTATCTCCTTCATTTTTCAAGATCTTTGAGAGTCTAAACTTGGTTTGCACTCTTCTAAACCTAGAAAGTCATGCATGGTCCACATAATAATGTCTCTTATATTAGCACAATGCCTCTCAAAATGGTTCCACTAATTCTAAGTTTGATCACCTATGGAGGGGACACTAGAGGAAGTGCCTTCAAGAGGATGTATCCTTTTGGGTGGTCCTTGCATGGTACACCCAAACTCTTATTACCAGATGCAAGCAATATATTTCTTGTGATGTACCATCATCCCCCTATAAAGATTTATAGAGAAAAATAATACATTTCAAAATATTATAATTAGAGCTTATTTTATGGCTGCAACTCACCATAGCAACACAAATGGTCTATGGACAAATGATGTTTTTGGCAAATGGCCTACTTTAGCTAAGTGTAAGGACATGAGATAGGCTGATTGATATATGCCTCTCGATATTCAGCACCTAGATTGTCATTGTTGCTCCTTTTTATGACAATGCAAGTAACAGATTACCTAGATGCCATTTATGCTCTCTCTCTCTCTCTCTCTCTCTCTCTCTGTGTATGCTTTACTTTCTCTACCTCTGTCTCTCTTTCCCTCCCTCCCTTTTTTCACTTCTCTCTCTCTCTCTCTCTCTCTCTCTCTCTCTCTCTCTCTCTCTCTCTCTCTCTCTCTCTCTCTCTCTCTCTCTCTCTTTGTCTCTGTCTCTTTGTGTATGCTTTACTTTCTCTATCTCTGTCTCTCTCTCCCTCCCTCCCTTTTTTCACTTCTCTCTCTCTCTCTCTCTCTCCATAGCTTCCTTACTTTCTCTTACTCTCAATGAATATTTCTCTTTTCTTCTCACACTCTCTCATTTTCCTTTCTATCTCTCTCTTACACACACACACACACACACACACACTCTCTCTCTCTCTCTCTCTCTCTCTCTCCTAATTCCCCCTTTCTCCCTAACTCACCCCCTCTCTCTCTTTCTCTCTCTCTCCCCATTACTCTTTCTCTATCTCTCTTTGTCTATTTTTCTCACTCACTCACTCATTCAACGACACAGACACACTCTCTCTCCTTTACTTTCTCTCTCTCTCCCCATTTCTCTTTCTTTATCTCTCCTCCTCTATTTTTCCTCTCTCTTTTTCTTTCTCTATCACTCCTTCTCATTTTCTCCATCTCTCTCTCTCTCTCTCTCTCTCTTTCTCTATTTTTCTTTCTCTCTCTCTCTCTCTTTGTCTCTTTCTATCTCCTACTTTTCTATTGTCTCTCTTTCTCTCTCTCATCTCACTCGCTTTATTCCTCTCTCTCTCTCAAGGAAAATCTTTCTTTTCTTCTCATTTTCTCTATGTATGTATGTATGTATGTGTGTGTGTGTGTGTGTGTGTGTGTGTGTGTGTGTGTGTGTGTGTGTGTGTGTGTGTGTGTGTGTGTGTGTGTGTGTGTGTGTGTGTGTGTGTGTGTGTGTGTGTGTGTGTGTGTGTGTGTGTGTGTGTGTGTGTGTGTGTGTGTGTGTGTGTGTGTGTGTGTGTGTGTGTGTGCGTGCGTGCGTGCGTGCATGTAATACACCACTCTCAAGCTCTCTATTTTTTTCTCTCTTTTACTTCCTCTATCTTTCACTCTCTCTTCCTTTCTCAAACTCTCTTTCTCTCTCCTAAATTAGAGATATGCGTGAAAATCTACATTATTTTTTTAATCTCTAATATTACAATTAATTTTTTACATACTTCTTTAAATGAATGAATACTTTCAATTAACCACTTTCTTTTTAAATAAATATTTTAAACTTTTTATTAAAATTTAGTGTATAAATATATTTTTTTAATCCCCCTTTTCCATCCACATCTCTTCTCTCTCTCTCTCTCTCTCTCTCTCTCTCTCTCTCTCTCTCTCTCTCTCTCTATTCATTTTTTGACCCCCTCTCCCTTTCCATCTCCCCCCTCTCCCTCTTTTCCTCTCCTTCTCCCTCTCCCTCTTCCTTTTTTGTATCTCCATACACACACACCAAGACAATATGGAAAGAAATGAGGAATGAAAGGAGGTAAGGGCTTATGTCAAGGCTTGAAGATACACGCTTATGTCAAGGCTCTTCTTTGCTATCTTCTTATTCTCCTTCCCGGTCTTTTGCTTGGAGCTCTTCTCCTTTGCACACTTTCTCTTACTCCCTCTTGAAGCTCTCCCTTTCCTACACTTCCTTTTCTCTTTCTCTTACTCTCATTCTCATGCTCTTAAATATTTCCCTCTCTTCCTCTCTTTCTCTTGCTCTCATTCTCTTCCTCTCCTTCAACCCTTTCTACATCTTTGCAAAAATATTATGAGTGTTTCAACAAATTTTCCCATAGTAAGACATCGTTATATTAACTAAAAGGACTGCTAATGTAGTGACCCTAATACCAATGCTAATATCAATACTTTTTATATACTAGTGACTCTAATAGCAATACTAATATTATTAGTAATAGTGACACTAACAAAAAGTTTCGCTAACTGGCGTTGTTATTGTCCAAATTCCTTACAATGAAGATTTATACAAAGAAACATTTGTTGTAATGCCTATATGAACACCTAATCAAAGGATTTGTTGAATGCATTACAAGATGAAATGTGTATTTAGACACTAATATAAATAATTTCCTTATCACTATTTTAAACACATTGATTGTCACTAGATTTCTTATGGTGGGTGTAAACTATTGATCTTGTAATATATTTGAAATTTCCATTATAGTTTGAGACTTATGAATCTCATATAGATTGTCTAATTAATATGGACTACAATGATATTTTCAACATTGCCTCCTATGGATGAGCTCTATTTTTAGACATTTTTAAATGGCTAGTATCTCCATTTATTGAAACCTATCACCTTTTAGCACATCTCATATGCCAAAAAGCTTTGATATTTTATGAGAAGTTTTCATCCTATGTTCAATATATATATTGATTTATTATAGTTGATTAAATACATAATATGAGTTGTATTGTTATACAAATTGATTGAAATACAAGGGATCAAGTGTCCCATGATTTTATTTGTTCTCCAAGATGCTTTGGCCTTCTTTTCTAATAGACATCGTACACTAATTGCATGAACAACATATCATTTAATTCATTTATCTCTCCTTTTAAATGTTTTGTTGAGCCTTATCTAAATTGGATATCAATATGTCTATGTGAGAGATGTAGACTATACTTAATTTTGAAAAGATAAGGAGAGAGAGAGAGAAAGCTTAAGCTCTTGTAAGACATAGAACACATAGAGAATGAAAACAAGATAAGAAGATGAAAACTCTTATCCTTCTTCTTTGTTTTCTTATCTAGGTGAGAAATATAACCATCATATGTCAACCTATACATAGGATACATTACTCTCATTGACTTGTACACTTATAGAACACTCTACAATCCCTTTACATTAACCCTAGCTTTCCTCACACTAAGTGTATGAATATTTTATGCTTCGTTTATTTTCATATCATTACCAATCTCTTATTATCTTTGTATATATTTCATTAAATATAATATATTTCTCAATTTCACCAAAAAATGTCTATCAAAATAATCATTGTGATTATACATCTCCTTTACTCAATAGTAGTCCTGCTCTTATTAATATTTTAAAAAATGATCTAAAGAGTATTGCTAGGCTGTTATACAAAGTTCTCTACATGAAATAGCCTCAAAATAGCATGAAACTTTGACAAGTCAATCAAATTGGATAAATAAACCATTAGTATCCCACATGCAATAAGATGAATCTTGGACAAGTCAATGTTGAATAAATGAGTCACGAGTAGTCAAATTCTTATAACAATACAAGAAACACATGAGAAAAAATATAATTATTCAATATCTCTTGTATCTTTTTTGGTAGCACAAGAAGATAGAATGTATTATCTAGCAAAGATACACTATATTCAATAACCTTTCAAAATGATAGTCTCTCTTAAATACAAATTATATAGTTATAGATAGAATTTGCAAAGGAATAGCCAAAATAACATATTATCCAAAAAAGATGTAACTACTAACACTCTTGTATTTTTTTTTTTGTAGCTGCAAAAGATGAACTTTATGTACTAAAGATATACTACATCAAATATCTCTTCAAAATGAGTCCTTATTGAATCCAAATTGTGTAGTAATAGATAGAATAAATAGCAAAGGACTCATTAGGCTTGAGATACTTCATACTGCATACAATAATCTTTCCAATCAAGTGACACTCTAAACTAGCAATAGGAATCTTTGTATCAAGCCACATTAACCAAGAGTATCTAGAAAAACCATGAAGCATAATAAATATTTGATATGACATGAATAAGTGGATTCTAGCAATTCTTAAACTTGTTATCGATACAATAAAGATATTCTTATTTTTCATGATTTTTCCAAATTTGCTCAACCATGCTTAAAATAATTGTTTTTTCTAACATTCTTCAACTTTAGGGTGGGTTACGATCACAATTGAGTTTCGTAATGTGGTAATCTATATGTATTTTTATGAGCTCTTAGACTTATTTAAAATTTTTGAAAAGTTCTATAAGTACCATGTGCTCAAAAAAATTTCTTAAAGAAAATTTATATCTCATTTATTATTTTTAGTATATTTCTAAGATGGACAACTTGAAAAAATAAAAAATCACTAAAAATGAGGGTTGCTAAGTTATATTCTATTAACAACCATCATTTTTAGTGATTTTTTAATATTTTTAAACCTTATTAGCAATCTGTCAGAGAGAGAACTAGGGAGAGAGAAAGAGGAGAGAGAAAAACTGCAAAGGAGAGAGAAAGACTGTAGGAAGAGAGAAAAATAGAGTGACGAGGAGAGAGAAAGACTAGAATTGGAGAGAGAAAGACAAGAAAGATGAAGAAGCCATGGAAGCTTAGAGCAAGAAGGGAGAGAAAGATTGTAAAATGTATTGATTTGTCAAAAGATGTGAAAAATTACAACTTCTCTCCTTATATACCAGTGTCAATGTGACATGGCATATTAATAGCATTCTAAGTATTCCCAGCTTCTTACAATCCATCCCTTCCCAAAAGTTTTTGTCCTAAAAAACAAACCTAGAAAGAACTAAAGAAGAGATGGATAGAACAGAGTACTACTCTGTTTTACAGCTTTACAAATGGGGAATGAGTGAAGAATTATCATTACAAGGGCTGAATTTGAAGAACGGAAAGAGAACCCCTCTATATACATGATTTGAAGAACTTTAGAAGCCATTGGAGCCATAGAATCTTCAACAAATAGTTCCAGAAAAAAGTAGACAGCTTGCTGAAATAACAGTCCCTGCTGGACCAAATCTGCCATAACTTTTGATAGAAGTGTCCAAATGAAATGTACCACATATCAAAACGAAGCTCTTGAAGAGTACTTTAAGCTCATGTAGATAGCTCAATTCTGAAAATGAAGTACGACAAAAACTGTTCTAAAACAGCGTGCTGTCCTGAACCAGTTTGCACCAATACTAGCTCCATAAGCAATAGGCTTCAGCCACCAATGTATCCTTCAAGTATGGATACTCATCCAATATTGAATCAGGTCTCCAAGAAGCCTCTTCAGAGGGTAAACCTCTCCATTTAATCAAATATTCCACAATAGAACGTGATCGAAGCTTCTTTTCACGCTGACCTATAACAGCCTCTGGGATGTACTGAACGATACCATCTTCATCAATAGGTGCCGCTCATCAACTAAATCCACTGGATCACCATAATAGGGCTTGAGCTGACTAACATGGAAGACATTATGAATCTTTGTAGAAGAGGGAAGCTCTAGTCTGTATGCCAAATCTCCAATCCGCTTAAGGATCCTGTAAGGGCCATAGAATCTGTGGGCAAGCTTATTACTGGATCCATCTTTCAATGTAGAGTACTTGGATTTGGGCACCTTCAACAAAACCAGCTCTCCTTCCTAGAACTCTAAAGGCCTCCTCTTCTCATCAGCATACATCTTCATCTGATCTTGAGCCTTCCTTAGATTCACCTTGCATTGTTGAAGAAGGGTCTGCATTCTTTCTAACTCTTCCTTCCCATAAGGGTTGATCTTTTCGTTAAAAATGACTGTGGGTAGGGGCACCTTGTAACCATACAAAGCCTCAAAGGGTGAAACTCCTATGCTCGCATGAGTGGAATTATTATAAGCAAACTCAGCCAGGTGTAACCAAGAATCCCATGAGGTTTGGACATCATAGCAAAAATGGCGAAGATAAGTCTCCAACCATTTATTAACTCTCTCTGTCTGTCCATTAGTTTGGGGATGATAAGCCGTAGATGGAGCCAACTTGGTACCCATAGATGTAAATACCGCTTGCCAAAAGTTACTCATAAACTTTGAGTCCCTATCATGGACAATCACCTGCGGTAATCCATGTAATCTGAAAATATTCTCCATAAACTGGTTGGCCACTTGAGAAGCAGTAAACTGAATTTTTGTTGGGATAAAATGAGCTGCTTTGATGAGTCTGTCAACCACCACATAAATACTAATCCACCCCTTCTTGGTAGTAGGTAAGCCAGTGATAAAGTCCATAGTAATATGAGTCCATTTACCCGTAGGAATAGGCAATGGCTGCAACAAACCTCCTGGCGTATGGGTACTATCCTTATTTTGCTGACAAGGCATACACTTCGTAACGAAGTCCTTGACATCTTTCCACAGTCCTTTCCAATAAAAGCTCTTGCTGATCCTGTCATAAGTTTTGAAAACTCCCAAGTGTCCAGCTAAAGGCGAAGAATGCAACTCCATAATTTTTCGCTTGAAAGAAGAAGTAGAGGGAATAACAATCTTGCCCTTCCACCAAATAAGACCATTTTTAAGCTGGTAATGTGAGTTTTCTTCCATAAGACCTTGCTGTAATTTCTGAAAGATTTGGCTGAATTCCTCATCTAAGAGATATGCCTCTTGTAGCTCTTCAATCCAATCACTATGTAATTCCGTCATAGCTGATACTTTGCAGGCCCACATACGAGAGAGAGAGAATCAGCCACTATGTTATCTTTGCCCCTTGTATGAGTGATGTCAAAGTCATAATTTTGTAATGTTGCTACCCATCGTCGTTGCTTTGGAGTAAGATTTGACTGAGTAAGGAAATACTTGAGTACCCGATGATCACTATGCACTCTGAATCGGCTGCCATATAAGTAATGGTGCCATTTCTTGATTGCATGCAGAATAGCCAACATTTCTTGATCATAAACATTCATGGCCATCTCCTTATCAGTAAGCTTACGGCTTTCAAATGCAATTACTCCATGCTCCTGAAGCAAAACAGCCCCAATGCCACGGCCACTAGCATCACACTGTATAGTAAACGCTTTAGAGAAATCCGGGCATACAAGAATAGGAGCAGAGGTAAGTAATTCCTTTAACTAGTTGAAGCTGCTATCTGCAAGAGCATCCCAAAAGAAAGCCTATTTCTTCAACCTCTCAGTTAAAGGGGATGCAATTGCTGCATAATGCTTTATAAATCTGCGATAGAATGAAGATAGACCAAGAAATCCTCTAAGAGAGGTAGTAGTAGTAGGCGTTGGCCAATCTTTTATGCATTGCACCTTCTTGGGATCATCCTGTATTCCTTTTTCACTGACTATATGTCCCAAGTATTCCACTTCAGTCTGCATGAAAGAACACTTCTTCTCCTTAGCAAAAAGCCTATGATGTCTCAACACATCAAAAACCTTCCTCATATGCGACAAATGATCCTGAAAAGTCTTACTGTAGATCAAAATGTCGTCGAAGAACACTAAGACAAACTGAAAGAGGAAATGTTGTAGAATCTTATTCATCAGGCTTTGAAAGGTAGCTGGAGCATTTGTAAGGCCGAATGGCATCACCAAGAAATGGTAGAGCCCATGATCAGTCCTAAAAGCAGTCTTGATCTCATCACCCTCTCTCATGCGAATCTGATGATACCCTGATCTCAAATCAATCTTCGTGAAGAATCGAGCCCCCTTAAGCTCATCAAGCAAATCATCTATCCTGGGTATAGGATACTTGTTCTTCACTGTTATCTTATTAAGATCCCTGTAGTCAATGCACATTCTGAAAGATCCATCTTTCTTTTTGACTAACAGGACTGGGGATGCATACGGTGAAGAACTTGGTTCAATGAATCCCATTTGAAGAAGCTCTTTGATTTTCTTGGCTACTTCCTCTCGTTCACATTTTGATAGTCTGTAAGGTGGCTTATTGATTGTCTTTGAGTTGGGTTCCAAATCAATGGGGTGATCCACCGCTCTATTAGGAGGCAATGAAGTAGGTACTTCAAATAAATCTCTATACTCCTCAAGAAGAGCTGTCAAGGCTGGATGGTTTGCTGAATTATTGGACTGATCCTGTGTTTCTTTGTTCAAATGCAATACAAATATCTATGAGCATTTCTTGTACTCTTTCTTGAGTTGTTGAATGGTGATAAGCTGAAAATCAGATTTACTAGGGATTCCCTGTAAACGGATAAGCTGTCCATTGGAGAAAAACTCCATATATAACTGTGAGAAATCCATAGTAATCCTGCCTAAGGTCATCAACCAATCACAACCAAGTACAATATCTATAGGCCCCATTTCCAAAGTGATCAGGTTTACTTTGACTTCAAAATTTTTAGCCATCTGCAAAGAAACCTGTGGGTAAATTTGTGTACTGATTTCCTCTTCACCATTAGCCACTTGTACTCTAATGGGCTGCTGTAAGTCGGTGGGAACACAATTCAACTTGTACATAATGGATTTATTGACAAAACTGTGGGTACTGCCACTATCTATCAGGATGAACACTGGCTTTCCACATATGCTTCCCTTCATACGAAGTGTATTAGGGTTCTTAGATCCCGTCCAAGCATCCATAGAGATAGAACAATTAGTGGCAGCAGGCAACTTATTACAAAATCCACCCGGATCAAATGGGATATCACCGCCTGGATCAAAAGGAAAAGAGTCAGATGGATCATAGAAGTACTCCTGTCCACCATCATCCTCGAAATCTTCATTTTTAGCATTGATCGTGACTGCATTAACTTCATCTATGTCATTTTCAAGGTCCTCAAGAACTAGCATACTCTGAATTTTTGGCTTGGCATTTTTGTATAGACACTTTGAAGCATGGTCAGGAGTATACTTTTCTCCACACTTGAAGCATAAGCCTTTGTCCTTTCTTTCCTTGTAAAGATCCATGGGAATATTTCTGGAATTTGTATTGGCTGAAGTAAACTTAGGCTTATTGTCACCTTGCTTAAATTCAACCTTTGGACTGTTTGCTGTCCTGAAATTGCTTTGAAGCCTAGAAGCATTAAATGGAGGATAAGTTGGTATCCGTAAGCTCCCACTAGGCATATGATTGCTGCCATAATTGTTACCAACTTGCCCTTGCTTTAAAACAGTCCTTAGCTGTCCATAACTTGGCTGAAATGAAGACTCTTTCATATACTTCCTTCCAAAGTGCTCTGCAAGCTCAATAGCCTTGAAAAGTGAAGTAGGATTTTGCGCCATAACATCAGCTGACAAGGATGGTTCTAAACCATACATGAACTTGTGTAACTTGGTCTCATCACTGATGTTTTCCACATACATGGTCAAGTTGAGGAATTGGTTTGTATATTCTCTTACACTTAGGCTCCTTTGTTCCAAGCCATACCATCTTCGTTCTAACTTCTCTTTTTCAAGAGGTGAAACAAAGACTTCAGCCATAAGTGCCTTGAAAGCTTCCCAATTCTCAATAAGTACATTCTCTTTCTTGATATACCTCCACCAAGTGTGAGCAAATCCTTCTAAGTGCAAGGAGGCAAAGTGTATCTTCATATCATCAGTTTTAGGGAATATGTCAAAATAAGACTCCATCTTAGATGTCCATTCCTCTAATTCTAATGGTGAAGATGATTGGCCATTGAATTTAGATAAAACAATTTTGTCCTTGAATTCTCTATCATGGAAGGGTTGCTGTCCCAAAACTGGCTGATCGGGATTTCTAAGTACGGAACCCCCAAAATGAGACTGAAATCTTCCAACAGGTGGCTAAGAATTACCATGTAATCTCCCTGTTGGTAAAGCACCCCTAGAATTCTAAGTATGCAGTCCAAAAGTTTGAGTATTGGCTCCATTCAAACTGCCCAAATAGTCATCATGCCTTTGTGAAGCTTCTCCCACTTCATATTGACTATTTGGTATGCCTCTTCTTCCTATGATCCCATCTCCATAACCATTTTGGTTGGATGGCTGAAGTGGGACTGAGGGGTCACTGTTTGAACAAGCCTTCTCATTTGCTTCTTTTGATCCCTTTTGTGACTGCATGAGTTGAGAAAATTGTACCATAAGTTGAGCATTAGATTCTACCAACTTATCAATGGAAGCATTGGTTCGGTTAGTTGATTCCATCATCTTCTCAACAGTAGACTTCGTTTGATCAAATGATAAAATCATATGCTCCATTGTTGACAAAATAGTCTCATGACGTTCCTTATGTCTTAGTTCATGGGCACACAAAGCGTCATTGAGTATACTAATCTTTCCTTGTTGAGGCTCTTCAGGGTTCTCTTGAAGTGTGCTTTCCATCATGGAATCCCTGATTTGCTGTGCATAGTCCTCCTGGACCTTATTTTTGCCTTTATGTCCTGCCATACTAGTGCAGTCCTGCAGTACCCCCTGTCAGTAAAACAGCTATAACTTTGGCTAGAAAACTCCGATTGCAAAACTTTTTTGTGCGAATCGAAGCTTACAATGCCCTCTTCGAGATGAGCTATAGCATGCTATAATAGGTTTAGGACATAAAATTCTGTAACTGAATTTCAGAGTCTGAACTGTCCAGTCCTGCACCCTGTTTAGACCTGTAAGTGCCCTGTTTTGACCCTGTAATGCAAGAAAGTAACCTCAAATGGCTACCAAACCCTGCAAAGGGGCATATAGGACCTGTGGGTACCCTGTAGTACGTGCACCTGTGCTTCAGTATCAAAGGGTGTACCTGTATCCACCTGTAAATACCCTGTGGGTAACCTGAAAATGCCCTGTTTTAATCCAGTAGGTACTTGAGTCGTTGGAAAGTCTTCAATCTTCAATTCTCCACTCGATGTACCTGTGTGAGGGATAAAACGGCAGGACGGGCTCCCTACATGGGCTCCGAATCACCGGGAGGTGGGCAAAGTTCCCCTCGGGTCGGTTGGTTGCACCCCTTCGGGATCTTCGATAGTGAGGGAGGGTCGCCTCTCTTTTGTCCCACTATCTCCCCCGGCATCCACCTTTTTCCTCGGTGGGAATATCAACATGGCAGAGGCTAGTGTGCTAAGCAATCAGCATGATATGCAATTGAAAAATATCCATCCAGCCTTTCATGAGATGCAATTGATTGAGATAAGAAAACTTGAGATGGAAGAAGGGTTTTACCTATGCAATTCAGTGACTAACTGATTGCTAGTACTTACCCTTTTACAATTTTCCAATTTAGGCAAAAGAGAATCAACCAATCAATTGGATTAGAGTAAACAAAGGAATCAATCAATGTATTCAGTCAATAAGATTCAAATGTTATGCTGAAATCTCAGATTGAGGCCTTTCATTCACTGATTGAAGCTAATATGCATTAGGCAAGCATTGCATTCTTGAATAGATGAATTCAAGCAAAGGTTGGCTGAGAATTTGATGAAAATGTTCAATTCTTTAATCTCTCAGTCAAATGGCTTAAGCTTGGCAATTGGATTAATGAGAGAGATTAAAAATTGAAGAGAAATACCTTGACATGGCTGAAAATAACTTACCAAATGCTTGATAGGGCTCCCGGTTGTCCAATGTTAGCAAAATAATCCATAAGGCTTGCTTATCTGAAGGTTGAGACCAATCTTGAAGCTTCAAATGCTTGAAATTGAAGCATTAAACCCATTTCCCCCAAATTTTTGCTCCATAGAAGCTCTTGATCTTCAATCTTTAGCCATCCCGTGCTTAATCCTTGCAATTTGTTGAAGAATCCTTGCTGAAATGATTCCACGGGCCAAAAGGATGAAGAATCTTCAAGAAATTGTCAAGAAATGGAAGCTTGGGCTGAAGCTTTCATGGCTGCCCATGGACTGTTCACCTAGGGTTCAAGAGAGCTGAGGAATCTTTAAATGTGGCTGAGAATCTCAATATGGCTGAAGATTTATGCCTGGAATGGATCAAGAAGAGTGCCAAGGCTGAGAGGAAGCAAGGTTGAAGCAGGGCAGGACTGGAATCAGCCCGAAAATTGCGCCGCAATTTTTGGGGCTGCTTCTGGCTCCATGGCAGTGAAAAGCTTGAGCAACCCTATGCTCATTCTGAAGGTCTTGAACTGAGGAATCATTTCCATGTGGTACTTGACCAAGAAACTCAGGGATAAGAGAGATATGAGCTGATCTTCAGGGCTGAACTTCCATGAAACCTGCAGGAAACTCCAAGAAAGGGGAAAGAGAAACCCCTCTTTTCAAAGTAACCACAGTTTGTTCTCAAACTAAGCCCGGTTAACCATCCTTTACCCTAGTTACCTCCATTTTTGCATAAAATTTGATGGCGTCCAGCCATTTAAGCCTTTACCCGCCATATCTGACCTTGGATATCCCCAGATGTAGTCATTGCTAATTGTAGTTGTCCTGCAGCACTCCACTAGTCACTGTCTTGTACCATTTTTGTCTGAAATTGGTTTTGAAATAGGAAAATAGGAGTGAAAATGGAAGAAAATAATGGATCAAAGACTGAAGCTTTGATACCACTTGTCAGAGAGAGAACTAGGGAGAGAGAAAGAGGAGAGAGAAAGACTGCAAAGGAGAGAGAAAGACTGCAGGAAGAGAGAGAAATAGAGTGACGAGGAGAGAGAAAGACTAGAATTGGAGAGAGAAAGACAAGAAAGATGAAGAAGCCATGGAAGCTTAGAGCAAGAAGGGAGAGAAAGATTGTAAAATGTATTGATTTGTCAAAAGATGTGAAAAATTACAACTTCTCTCCTTATATACCAGTGTCAATGTGACATGGCATATTAATAGCATTCTAAGTATTCCCAGCTTCTTACACAATCCTTCTTTTTAGTGATTTTTTATAGTTTTAAGTCTTATTGTTTAACCTTAAAATATGTTAAGAATAGAAAATGTTACTAGAAATTTCATTAAAATTTAATATGGTTGACATCATGTGATTAGAGAGATTTGAGCCATCTTCAAACCCCCTATTTGCATTCTTTTAGGAACTCTCATTTTTACAAGTTTTAAATATTTTTAAGGCTTACTATTCAAATTAAAAGTATGTTTTAAATAGGAAATGAACTAGAAACATTTGGAAAAAAATTGTCAATTTTTTTCCAAATCACTTTTTATTGATGAATATCTTTGAAGAAATGTTCGAAGTTTATGAGAGAAAAATATTCCAATATTATGTTGAGTATCCCACAAGGTCTATAAGCTGACAAGAAAAGTATACATGATGATAAGATTAAACAAAAACTTGAATAGAGGAAGAGATCTATAAAAAGAAGATTGAGGCACTTGCTCTACTTATGAATGTGTCCAAGTACTATTGGATATGTAGAAAAGCAAAAAGAGTTTGTAGAGACTATTGATGCCTTGAATAGCCATAATGTGATGAGACTGTGATGCCTTAGAAGAGCCTACAGTGGAGGAGACAGCCATTGCATATGCAGATTTTCTTGGTGCATATGATGAGGCTTATATAGCTCATGTTTTACTCGATGTAGGGACTCAGAGGGAGATTGGTGACTTGCTAGATACACATGATTTGTAGGACACTGTTGCAATCTATAAGACAATTTATGAGCTAGAGACTATGCAGATACTGGAGCCTCGATATGACGCTCCACCCCCTCAAAATCTACACATTCTCCATGTGATGGACTATGCTGTCGTGCAGATTTGCTTCCTCCATGTGAAATCTCCAAATGCTTCCTTTGTTGGGTCAACTTCTAAATGATGTAACAAGGACAATCAAGGAGTGGTTCCAAATAACACTTTTAGCGACATTGAGTAGCACATGTGAATAAAGCCTTGCCTATGGTCACACGTGAGTACACAAAATATTCCTATTGTGAAGGAGTAAGAGAGAAGATCAAGGATGAAGTATGTCCACGATGACCCTTTTGCAGCATGCACGCTAATCACATTAGGGTCCATTTAGTGAGTGTGTAGCAAAGCATCTTGGAGTCCTTGAAGGATGTGCACTCTCAAGTGTGAAAACTGTCCTCAAAGAAGGAAATAGGTGTTGAAGGTAAGGCTCTAAGGCTAAGGGCTACAAACGAAGTAGGTAAAAGAAGTCTTGTCAACATAAATAGAAAAAGCATAGCAAAAGCTTGCTAGCTTGTGGAGGAACGATTGCATGGCGGGTTGAAGGGAGAGCTTTAATCGGAGTGTAGGTAGAAGAAGAAAGAAGAGATGAGGTTGAAGTTTCAGGAAAGTGAAAGGGCAATCGTGAGGAGCTGAAAGAGTCAATCATGGGGAGCTCTCGTGACGAAAAAAAAGAGCAGACTATGGGGGAATAGAGGACTCTCGAGCTCTCTCTCTCGAGCTCTCGAGCTCTACCACCAAGGAAAAACAAGAGTACTGGCATCATGATGGTGATCGGAAGGAGAGGAGGATCCATGACTGCATGCTCTGTAGGAGGAAAGACGCCAGCATGCTAAGGACAGAGAGCCGATGCTTGTACCTTGCACACCACAGGGTTGTATTGAGTTGATTCAAAGAATGGAAATTCCAATCATAGGAAAGAAAGCTGTGGTGGTTGGTCACAGCAATATCGTTGGCGTACTAGTTGCGATGCTGTTGAACAAGCTAGATGCTGCATGAACCATCTTTCACTCATGAAGTGCTGATCCGAGGAAAGCCCATGCTTATTGCCATGATGAAGAGCTTACATGCTTTCCGGTGGACGGCTTGCATGGCAAGCTGCAATGGAATCGGTGAACATGTGTGGCGGCTGTTATAAGCAGGACGTCGTGTTTTAGAAGTCATGAAGCAGAGGAATAATAGGAGTCGATTGACTGCAGTCTGCAACGTTGTCTAATCGAGAAGTACGTAAAGAGAAGGCATCTAAAGACGATGATTATCAGCGATTCCACCTCAAGAACTCATGATTCGACGACTGCATGTCAGCATAAAAAGAAGGGGAGAAGAATTTGCATGGAGGACGAAAAAGACGTGGCGCTCATTGGCTGAAGAGGCTAGCACTACCTAGCAAATACGGAGCTTGCTATGATCCATGGTGTCTATACCCTCTCATCATCGGCCAATCTAATCGTCGCTCTTGGCATTTCGATTCATTGTATCCTTGAGCACAAGAAGGAGAACCAATAAGGGTGATTCAAGTAGTAGAAGAGAGTCCTTCTCTTTGTACGAGTTTACACTTCATCAGGGGAGACAACTATTCATGAAGTTCTGTTAAGCAGAAGGAAGAAGACCGCTGATAACTTGGTGAATCCCGAGAGTATTATGCATTGAGGCTAGCGGCTGCTTGATGAGGACTATCTCCTCGTGTGTTTTTTTCAAAGAGTGCCAATGACCAGGTGGAAAGCCATGCATATATGGGTTCACAATTATATGCATTCATCTGCTATGTACTAAGCAATCTTTCGATATATTGGCCCATGCTAAAACACGCTGGACATCTTTGGAAGCTTTCAAACTCTTCTCCTTAAAGTTTGACTCTTTGTATACTTCTTCCAAGTTTACAATTGACCACAACTTGTCTATGTGTTTCCGTCTTTGTCATCCAAAGGAGGAGAATCGTAGCCTCCCTCATTCGAGGGCATTGGTCTATCCAAGAGTATCTTGGATCTTTACAAGGATGCTATCTCTCCTGAGAAGAAAAGGAAGCTACACGTAGTTTGCATTAATTTGTTTATGTATGTGCCAATCAAAGCTTTATAATTATGGAAAGAAAGAGTGAAAGACGCTGAGTTCTATCTCATGTTAAGGAAATGCATGATGTATTGAAGTGTTCTGTTTAGGGATTATTTGAGGCTTAATTACAATCACTCCGGAGCGTTAGTTTGCTCAAACAAAGTGGAGAGCTAAGCAAAGTTTGGGATTAGCTTCAATGACTCCTAAGCAATAGTATGCTTGGAAGAAGTGGAGGCCTAACTATCAAGAGTGTGTCTTATGATGTTCTCATATGAGAATGTGATTTGGATTTATGTGATCTGACAGGGCGTGATTTTACCGATGTTTCTTTAGCTTTCTATCTTATTGGTCATAAGCACTAGCTCCATGCCTTATAGTGCCTGCTTCATGAGACCTCACAACTTCAAGCCATCGAATGTGCAATACCTTGACAACATGGGTGTAGTCCACCTGTAGAATCACTAGTGTATCCTCATTTCAGTCACCTAACATGCTAGTGAATAATATCCCATCACATCACCAAGATACCTAGTGGATGCCAACTCATGTACAGCTTGACATCTCAACACTCCCCCTCGATCTCAACATGAGCTCATAAACTCTAAGCATAGTCATGAAGCATTGAAGCTTCTCAGCTCCCAATGCCTTTGTGAAAATATAAGCAGTTTGATTCTCTATGCGAAGGTAAACCAAGTCAATACTACTTGGCAAATCCCACTCCCAAATGAAATGGTAATGGACCTCTATGTGTTTGGTCTGCATATGATACAATGGATTCATGGCCAATTAAATGCTACTAAGGTTATCACAATAGATTATAAACTTATTATCCACATGCATTTCCAAATCACCAAGTAGCTTGCACAACCAAGTTATATCCACATGCATCTCCAAATCACCAAGTAGCTTGCATAACCAAGCTGCCTCACATGCTGCAATTGCAGTACCTCTATACTCTACCTTGGTACTAGACAAGGCAACTATTGGTTGTTTCTTACTACTCCAAGTAGTAGTGGCACTGCCAAAGAAAAACATAAAACTACTAGTAGACATGTCGGAAATACTGCTGGCCTATTTTGCACCTATGTAACCATGTAAGTCCAATGGTATGCCTATACCATAGAAAAAGGCATAATCCAACCATATTATATCCAAATGTGGCTTTAGTGGAAGTTGCATAAACAAACTCTCCAAACCAACTCTGTAGTTTAGGTTTGGCCTACTGATCATTAAATAGATAAGACTACCCATAATCGTTTGATACATATTGACATCCTCAATCAAGTCACCCTCATATGCGACAATCTTAGCATTAATATCCAAAAGGTATAGAAACAGACTTGCAATCATCGATACCATAGTTCTTCAGCATATCCAAGGCATACAATCTTTGTGACAACCATATATCCTCTGGAATCTTGATTATATCAATGCTAAGAAAATAGCACAGCTCTATCAAATCCTTCATCTCAAATTTAGCTTTGAAGAGACCCTTTACATGGTCAATCTTTGTCTCATTATCATCCATAATGATCAAGTCATCCATATATATAGTAATGACCACAATACCTGTATCATTCTCATATACATAAAGTGAGTAATTAGCTTGTAGTTTTCCAAATCCAATGCTAACAAGGTATTCTATAATCCTATCATGTCATGCCTTGCTACATAATTATCCACTATAGATACATGCAAACTTCTAGATACTCCAACTTCAATGATAGACTGATCACGGTCCCTCAAGAACCTCAGAAATAGAAGTTGGAATTGAAACAGCAACAACTTGATCATTCAATGCATAGAGATCCTCAAGAATAACATCTTGACTTGAAGC
Organism: Lygodium microphyllum; assembly: GCF_053477565.2. Taxonomy (NCBI): domain Eukaryota; kingdom Viridiplantae; phylum Streptophyta; class Polypodiopsida; order Schizaeales; family Lygodiaceae; genus Lygodium; species Lygodium microphyllum. The sequence goes on from NC_141137.1 coordinate 24,551,065, forward strand.
ATGAGAAAATACCAACTGTGTATACAAAGCTAGTACCACAAGAAAAGCACTTGCCATCGCTCTATTTTGACATCAATGTAGGGATACATAATTGTGCAATGACCTACCTAATATTAAGGACCACTCTCTTGTTAGCATTTTGCATGTCTCTTAGAAGATATGATTGATAATAGGTTCTCAAAATGTAACCATCCCTTCCTCTCTACTACCCCACTCAATGTAAGGATTAATTAGAATGGCTATATGCTAAGCCCTCCATTCCTTAGCAAATCCCTTGGGCCCCCACGTGAAGCTCTTAAAGAGCATGAGAATGACATTTAGCTTGTCTCCTACTTGCACCAAAGAGAAAAGGAAAAGAACGGAAGCTACCATGACAACCCTTACAATGGCCATTTTAGCCACTAGAGCAAAAGTTTCCTCATAATCAATACCATGAGTTTGTGCATATCCTTTGGTAATAATCAACATTAACATGAGAGAAAGCTAATTATATGTCTATCATAATAGGTGAGTCCCCAACTTTCTCTTTCCCTTTTCTTGATATCTGTGATATACTTGGTGGAGTAATCTATGGTCTCAATCTACCATTCCAAGGTTAATCAACAAAACCATGACTAGGAGACTCTTGTGGTCTACTCAATGTTTGTGACTGTTGCTGACCTATTTCTGCACAACCACACTCTCATGCTTATCAGCCCCAAGTGCATTCTGCACATTACTATATCAACTACTCATTTCATTAAAAAAAACATCCTTGCTAGTTGCTAACTTACGTATAACATGGCTGTAACATCTATAATATCTTCTAAGAGAATATCTCACAAATACATATTTTTTTGCTTTGAGATCCAATTTACTATGTAACTCATTAGGAATATGTACATTAGAAATACATCCAAATACTTTCAAATGGGACATATTTGACTTTTTACTTGTAAACTTCTCTTCAGGTGTCATACCATGTACATCAACAATGGGTGTCCTATTCATAATGTATATAGCAGTAGCAACTACTTCTGCCCAATACTAATGATACAAATTTCTTTTTGACATCAATGCATGAGCCACCTCTGCAAAATGCATGTTTTCTTGCTCAGTAACTCCATTTTATTGCAAAGTATATCTATAAGTATATTGCTTCTATATACCGCTTTTCTATAAAAAAGCAAAAAACTCATTGGAGAGATCTTCTCCCCCTCCATCCGATCTTAGGCATTTAATATACAACCTTCTCCTTTTTAACCAAAGCCTTAAAGCTTTTAAAGTGAGTGGACACCTCACTTTTCTCACATATAAAGTAAACCCATACTTTGAGAATCTGATCTTATCAATGAAAAAAACATAACACTTGCAACCACTCAAAGTTGCAGTCTTTATAGGATCCCATACATTAAAATGTATCAATTCAAGTGGCTTCTTACATACATGCTTTTCATATGGAAATGCATGTCTTGCTTGCTTTCTGAATTGATGTGCTTCACATACTTTATGCATCCCATCAACTCTAAACTTGGACAAGCCATCCACAATCTGTTTTGAATATGTGTCTCTCAACTACTGCACATTCACATAACCAATTCTCGTGTGCCAAATTTCAATATCAACCACAACACCTACACATTGTGCAAATATGACAACATCCATTTCATACAGACTTACATCAAGAACAAAAAATATTCTAGCATGTTTTCCTTTTGATAATCAACTTGGAATCGTTTTTTAGATCTTTTACATAACAACCATCATATGTTATCTCTGTTCTACATTTTGACCAATAGAAACCAAACTTTTTATCATATTTGGTACACGAAGCACATCAGTCAAATACTTTGTTTTACCATCTTGCATATCTCTACATAGCCTGGAGACTCTCGACTGTGTAACTCTCTAAACCACTCTCCATGAGAAGTCATATGGTTAGAGGCACTTGATTCACTACAAGGGAATGGGGCAATAGCGACGCCGATTAGCGACGGCGGATATCGACGTCGCTATAGGCGTCGCTATTGGCGTCGCAATTGGCGTCGCTATTTGCGTCGCATTTGCGACGCAAATCGCGACGCATATAGCGACACCGCAGGGAAAAAAAGTGCGGCCGAAACCAGAGCGCCGTTTTCATTTTGTTTTCTTCGCCTTTTGAGAGCGAGAGCGAGGGAGAGAGCCAAGGCTTTGTGAGAGAAGAGGAGGAAGAGACTTGCTGTCGCCGCCGCCGCCGTCGTTGTTCGCGAAGGAGAGGAGGAGCCCTCGTTGCAAAGAGAAGCCGCCCACGCTCGCCATATCTCATTGGTGAGTCTCCCTCTCTCTTTCTTTTACTTGTTGAAGGTTTAAATCGTTCTCTTTTGTTTGTTTAGGAGAGGAAATGAAAGAGAAGGAGAGGGAGAGGGAGAGAGAGGGAGAGAAAGAGAGGGAGAGGGAGAGAAAGAGAGGGAGAGTGCATTCTCTCTCTCTCTCTCTCCCTTTTGCTTGTTTAATGTTTAAATTACTTTCTTCTTTGCTTGTTTAGGAGAGCAAACGAGAGAGTAAGAGAGAAAGAGAGGGAGAGGGAGAGGGAGAGGGAAAGAAAGAGAAAGAGAAATAGAGGGAGAGGGAGAGGGAGGGGGAGGAAATAGGAGAGGGAGAGAAAGAGAAAGAGAGGGAGAAGGAAGGGAGAGTGCATTCTCTCTCTCCCTCCCTCTCCCTTTTGCTTGTTTAATGTTTGAATCACTTTATTTTTTGCTTGTTTAGGAGAGGAAATGAGAGAGAAAGAGAGTGAGAGGGAGAGGAAGGGGAAGGAAATGAGAGAGGGATAGAAAGAGAAAGAGAGGGAGAGTGCATTGTATCTCTCCCTCTCCCTTTTGCTTGGAGGATGTTTAAATCACTTTATTTTTTCCTTATTTAGGAAATGAGAGAGAAAGAGAGATAGAGAGGGAGAGGGAGAAAAAGAGAAAGAGAGGGAGAGGGAGAGGGAGAGGGAGAGGGAGGGGGAGGGGAAGGAAATGAGAGAGGGAGAGAAAGAGGGAGGGAGAGGGAGAGGGAGAGGGAGCGAGGGGGAGGGAGAGGGAGAGGGAGGGGGAGGGAGGAAATGAGAGAAGGAGAGAAAGAGAACGAGAGGGAGAGGGTGAGGGTGAGAGAAAGAGAGGAAGAGAGGGAGAGGGAGAGAAAGAGAGGGAGAGGGAAGGGAAGGAAATTTAAGATAATATACGTATTGATAATGGTATGCAATGTGCTTTGCATACGGCCACGTACTTCATCAAAATGAACCCAAAATTATTGTTATAGAAGAAGAAACCCTTAACTTGAGTATAGGATAATTTCTCTCAGGTCTTATGACTATGAGTAGAATTGATTGAAATAAATTTTATTACTATAGTTATAAAATTTCATAGATGGCGCGCATTAATTTTAAAATGGATTACTTATACTCAAAGCCGAGATATAACAAAAAATTATCTACCGGGACAAACAAATCGTTGAGCATGATACAAGGCCGAGATATAACATCGGAAAATCTCTCGACTACTATATACAATGCAAGGTTTATGGTCAACTTGCAACTTGACGTACATCTCCATAAAGCTATCCATTTAAGCCTTGTTTGCTGTAATGTAGATAAGTTGGCAAACGAAGAAGGTCCTATTGTTCAAGACCGCGAGTCGTATCTTAATCAGCGTGTCCCATGTCCTTGCTCTCAATGCAAGTTGGCAATTAGACGAAAACGCCGATTGTCTATAGAGCACGTACGACGATTTGGCGAGTTTCAATCTTAGATCATTGATCAGGCGATTGCAGACTTTCAGCAAACGGTAATTTGAAGTTAGCATTTTTCATGCATTGTACTCTCAAGCTAATTGAAAACCATACACAATAAGATTGGGTCTTGTTGGCAAATTTTGTATCCAGGGGGGTGATGTCTCGACCCAAGGGGGAGTGCACCCTTTGTGGCCAATTAGAAGAGTTTGTGGACGTGCGATGGATGGATTGCAGGAGCCAATCGACCACTCGCAAGGCCCATCTATACCGTCAATGCCAGAGGAGACAGACAACCTTCCCGACTTGCCTACAATCTTGGAGCCTGAGATGGAGGCAATGATCGATGCATTGATTCCCATGGATGTTGAGACATCTGACCCGCTTAGAGAGGAAGCATCCATACCATTATATGATGGGTGCCGAGTATCTCGGTTGAAGACATTGCTTGCACTCTTAAGTGTGCAAGCAAAATACGGTTGGAGCGATACGAGTGTGACTGAGTTATTCAGGTACCTTGCACACAGACTTCATTGTTTTTTTTTTTAACAGTATTATTGCAAACATGGATGGATTTTTCAAGGTGTTTTATGATTTTTTCAGGTTATTGAAATATCATATCCACCTGCAAACACCATGCCTGAGTCTCGTGATGATGCGCGACATGTTTTACGGAAGTTTGGCATGGACTACAATAACATCCATGCATGTATCAACGACTGCATATTGTTTCGAGATGAATACGAGACTATGGAGACATGCCCAAAGTGTGGTGCTCACAGGTATCGACAGGACTTGCAAGGGCAGACCATCCCTCAAAAAGTCCTCAGACACTTTCCGCTCATCCCTCGCATAAACCACATGTTTCGCACGTCTGCCATGGCAAGCTTGACAACGTGGCATGTGCAGAATAGGTCCACGGATGGAGTGCAACGAATATCAGCAGATTCGCATGCATGGAGCCACATTGACTCTACCTTTCCAGGCTTTGCGCGAGAGCCAAGGAATCTTCGGCTCGGTCTCGCCATGGATGGTGTGAACCCATTCGGTCTGCGCATCCAGCGAAGGGACAGAGGTCTCAATGAAGGAGTGGGAGTTCTCGAGGGGATGTAGTCCAAAGGTAATGAGGGGTTTAGAATGTGTCGTATCTAAATTTGCTTGCTATATCTAATTTGAGTGTTTCAATGTGCAGTACAAAATATATAGTGCTTTGTGGTCGCGCGGACGGCATTTTCGGGTGGAGCGTATTGACAAAATGCGCTCCACAATGGATTGTGGTGTCATGGCAAGGTTTGAGCAAGAGAGTCGGTGACGAGCAACGGATCCGAACACAGTTGTGGATGAGATGGAGTATTTTGGGAATTTGCAAAGTATTATTACAGTGGATTACCGTAGCTTCTCCATGATAATATTCGACGTGCAGTGGTTCAAAGTGGTACTTGGAGGAGCTGGCGCAACAGTTCGACGAGGTGCATCTGGATTTCTCGAAATAGATTCCGAAAAAAAATGGATGGATTTGCGCGACACCTTTGTGTTGCCGGTCCATTGTGAACAGGTGCAACTAGGCATTTGCTTGCGAATTGTAATACGACATGGTTTATGTCACAATGGTTTGAAGACGGTTTGTAAGTGTTTGTGAACAGGTAACCTTCTATCCAAATCCCCGACAACCTCGATGGTGGTATGTTATACCTTCAACTCCTCGAGGTGCGAGACTATACGATCAAAGCGATGTTCCAGGCATAGATGAAGAAAATATGCAAATAGAGGGATCGAAATTACAAGGGGTGGAGGCCACCGCAAGCTTGGAGCCTGCATCGGCTAACAATGATGGAAATACAGAAGTCGTAGAATTTTTTGAGAACGAGACAGACTCGGTATTTTGTGGTGACATGTCTATTGACCTTCTAGTGTATGCAGAGTTGTGTCAGGAGATTAACATGGGACCATAGAATACTTCATTCTTGGAGAATTGTATTACTCAATTCGTTGTTTAGATCTTCCATAAAGGTAGATAAGATATGCATTTTAAGAGGGATTTTTCAAAAATGATTTTATTAATGTGCTTTCTATAGTTTAAATTGATTATTCTAACATTATTTTTTATCTGTGCAGGTATCGACATTTTCAGGATGAGTCGAGGGATGAGCGATGAGGAGTTTCAGGAGATGATGGCACGTATGTCTCCAGATCAGCTCGTGAGATTCAGAGAGATAGCGGATCAGGAGCTGTCTCGTTCTTCGTCAGGGCGCTCTGCTAGATCAGCTTCAGCGCGATCAGATGCTTCAGTTTAAGCAGACGATCTCGACGCTCGCGACTTGGGCCAGAGGGAGGGACTGCAACTGCAAGAGGATCAGGGGGGTGCTGCTGTGGAGACACGGACGCGGTGTCTTCGTCTCGTCGTTCAGCTGGAGCTCGGTCACCTCCAGGATTTGTCACACCTGTGGGGACGTCCAATCTAGTTACTCCGGCTTTTGCGTAGCCGTCGGCAGATGTCACGCCTTTCGGTGGCACCCCCTCTGGTGGCACTCCTTTTGGTGGCACACCCTCTGGTGGCACCCCTTTGAGTGGCACTCCGGGAGAGGATACCCCCGTCGGTACACCGAATGTTCAAGGGTCTCCTGGATATGCCCAGGAGCGTGGACGGAGATGGGAGAGGGCCCATACAAGGCACACTCCTAGGGATTATGGATACCTAGTGGATGGCAGGTCAGGAGCCATCATCATGAATGATGAGGGGAGGAGGGTGATGGCTCGCATGAGGGAGTTGTGCCAACAAGTTTTTCGGCACAACGTCCTGGATCATTGGAGGAACATACCGGAGGGGAGCAAGGAGTACATAGTAGCATCCTTGCACGAGGAGTTCCCGGTGCCAGCCGCAGTGGATAGATTCTCTACGGGCTGGATGATGGATTGCATGCGTGCATACATGTCACATAGACGATCCGACGCACGCAAGGCAATCAAGAGTGGGGCTCCAAAGCCCGAGTGGTTAGATGCATACGACTGGCACCGACTGAGGGAGGAGGCTACAAATTCGCCAGGACGTTGGAGTCAGCAGCGGGAGGCGGCGAGGGCACGAATCGAGGCCGGATCAGTATATCATCTTGGGAGTGGCGGCCACAGGACATATTTGGAGGACTTTGTAAGATTCTCTTTTATTTTGCTTATTTGTTTTTTTTGAGATATTCTTTGTACTGACAATCATGTTTCTAACAGTTAGCATTTTGTTTTCTTTGCAGCACTCCATTACAAATCGCGATCCGCAAGGCCTTGAGAATCGATAAGCGGAGAGGCACGGTCTCAGATCATTGATCGACCGATTGTATAGACGCGGCGGCCCAGTAAGTCACTCATCTTTCTTGTCCGTAGTTACCATGAGATATTTGAATGCATTATTGTATGGTGGATTGATATGTTGTTTCTTTTTCTGCAGAATCCGTTTGATGCTCCTTTACAGCGGGAAGAGCTTTCGGGGGACGACGATTTGTAGCTCGCCCTTGGATCCTTAGAGCTCACATACCTTTAGTTTTTAGTCGCTCGATCTATATAGACATTTTCTATGTATTAGTGATATTGTTTTATGATTGTACCAATCGCATTTTATGCGATATCATGTATTTATTTCATCCATCAGTTTTATGATTTCAGTATACATTCTTTTTGTTTGCAAACGCTTTGTATGCAGTAGTGCAGAAACTATTTTGTATGGCTCTCATACAGCACACAGTGCTATATGTGGCAGGGCAGCTTGCTGCCCTGCCACAAATTTTTTTTTTCTCTGTTACCGTCGCTATTTGCGTCGCAAATTTACTGCACGTGTCGCTATTGTCGTCGCTATCAGCGTCGCAAATTCTCTGTAACCGTCGCTATTTACGTCGCAAATGCGACGCATATAGCGACGGTTATAGCGACGATTCTATGGCGTCGTCAATAACGACGCTTTTTGCGACGACGGGGGCAAATTTTGTTGTTTGTATTTTCGTCGCTTTAAACGTCGCTATAAGTTCTATATCTTGTAGTGATTCTACATATCATATGACATTTTTTAATGAACCATTAATAGTCATAGTATTCATAAAGTGCAACATAACAAACAACTATTTAGTTTTGCCATCATTGTTTTTGCTCTATTGGATGCATAATTATCTTATGCTTTTTTCCATTTTTAAGTTTAGCCTTCTTTGTGAAGTAATTTTTAGAAATGTGGCATTTTTTACCACAATGCTAGCACTCCCTGCAATCATCAGAATTTGATTTCCTATTAGAATCTGCAACTTGGTCTGTTTGACTCCCTCTTCCTCACAACACTCTCCTCCTCTATTTTTTTGTGCATCATAACCTTGACCAGGACTACTACCTTGGTCTCTACCGCTATAACCTCTATCGGTAGCAGAGTAAAAATACTTGTTCTTGCTTTGAGAAGAAGAGTTGTAATGTTCCCATCACTTAGTTTATGTTAATAAACAATGTGCGTATACATTCCAAAGAAAATTGATTTATGTTGTACATCCACACATGGAAAAAACTGCAGAATCTCTACAGGATTTACAGGAAGCAGGACTGGTTTACTAGAATAGTCTGAAATCTCTAGTATCATGTTTGAATGACTTAATTTCCACTTTAGATGGATCCAAATATATACTATGACTTATTTTGAAGGGGATAAGCCGTCCAAGACAAAAGATTGATAAAAATAATGTGATTTACAAAAACCATTATTTTCTCCTATTTTTGATGGATTTTTGTAATTTTGCCCGAACTGGCTTGTCAAACAGATGTGTTCCGATTGTTTTAAGTACCCGAACGTCTATATTTGGAGTTCATATGACGAAGTTATGATCCAAACAAGTTGAGGGACAGAAATAAACGAAAATCTTTGTTATCAATGATGTCATAAAAAACGCCAAAAAGCAGGCGTCCTCTCTTTACTCCCCCTCCCTCTCACTACTATATAAACAGGGGTAGAGCGTCATGTGAAAGACACACAACGAATCATGTAGAAGTCTCTCTGCTACTATTGACGCGATGAAGCTCTATTGCAATCAGCCTAGTCTCACTCTCTCTCTTTCTCTCTCTCTCCAACCCTACACGGAAGCGCTACCCATCAAGCTTCTCCCATGGCTCTTAAGAGACGACGAGATGCTGAGCAAGGTCACACTCAGAGAGCTCCCCAACATGAGGAAGTGGTCGCCGCTGCTACTGAGGAAACTCAACACGATGTTGAAGCACAAGCGAAAGTTAACCCCGAACCCATTCAAACTGAAGAACCAGCCATCCCACAACAAATCGAGGTCGCGGCTATAAACTGTAAGCACGATGGATGGTTAAACAGAGATAATCATGTTAGTACATAAGAAAAGGATCACGATTGGTTAGAATTCACTTAGACTTGTGAAAGCATGTTAATATTATCAAATGCTTTTTAAGAAGGAATACTAAAATTGATGAAGGGGATATATTCTATACATTGCATTGACAACTGGTAAAAATGTCTTATGGTTATGACTGATTTTGGATTTGTGAATGATGAGTTATGGCTCTTATAATTCCGTGCTTGCACAGACGGATGAAATGTGGATTGTGGTGGTTCAGAACATTGGGGTCCCCAACCCAATGCTCCCTTATACTCTGCGGAGTGTGGAAAAACTCACCTACGGGTGGGGGTCCTACGCTCCTGAGGGAGGTAGGTGTTTTTTATTTTGATCACTCGAGCACCTGAGAGGGCAAAGGGCCGAGTGGTAAGTGCCCCTATTATGTAGGACGGCTCCTGAGGCTCAAGGAAGCTTAGAGGGGCTCAAAGCCAGTAAATTTTCCTATTGACCACAGACGGAGTGCGATCACATACAGCCCAATCCCGAGGGATTGGAAGGTCCTATCCTAGGCTGGACAGTGTCTTTCTACGAAAAGACAGTTTTGTACCACTCTGCGGAGTGATGGCTTTGGATGTTATTATGAAATAAAGTATCCGATTTTCCAAATTGTTTGTTATGTGTTAAAGGTTGAGTTTAATGAACCTAGTCTAATGGAGTAATAAAAGGAAGCTGATTTTATATATCCAAACAGTGTGGTAGTATGCTTTGCTAATTAGAAAACTAAGCAAATCCATCGAGGAAAGTGGGAGGCTTCAATCTTGACGATTGGATGCTTGTGGCTGGGTGGACCCGATAAGTCGGTCCAACATTAGATAGAGCTAATTAAATCGTGACCCTCCCAATATTGATAGGATTAGTTATCAGGTTTAACACCATTTTAGGGGCCGGAGCTAAGACTTTACCTTATAGGTAGGGGGATCGAGTTACACTCTCCCCCATCTCTCACTCTCTTTGAACCAAGTGCGGTGTTAACCTCACTCCTACCTTTGATTGATTACAAAGTGGTCTTTCTTAGGTGGGCGTTAGATTGCTATTAGGGGTGACTTGTCCACGCTTCCCCTTGAAGTAGAACTGAGATTCCCATGTTCAACTAAGTCCAAGGTTTCCCATGGGGAGACGAGATGTTGATGTGCATGGATATGAATTTCATACGACTACTAGAGGACTCCTCCGAGTCTATTGGAGGAGGCACCTCACAAGAGGAGTCTAAGCCAAGGTTCTTCTCCTCAAGTATCAACATAGAAATCAAGTCTTCAAAATTAGGGATACGAAGCTCTTACATTCATCTCCAAGTCCATCTAAGCATGCATGCACAACATCATCATCATCATCATCAATTACCACACCAATATATGCAAGAGTTTTCACAAGACTCTTGATCTTCAAGACATAATTATTAATGAATAGATTTCCTCTTTTCACTTGGTTCAACTCTAACTTAAGCTGCAACTTTTTGGCCTTTGTGTTTACTTAAAATAACCTTGCCAGATTCTTTCATGTAATATGAGGATATCATATTCCTACAAATAGCCCATCATGCTATTTGTAACATTGGCAAACAACCAATACATGACTTCACTCTGTGTCTGCTCCCAAACTTTCCTAGCCTCCTTTACCTATTTTATAGTAGAATTTTGTGTTGTAACTTCAAGTGCTATTGCCATGTCTCCTTCAATGTAATTTCAAATACATTTGCGCTTTAAGAAAATTTTCATCTACTATAAGATAATTATTATTAGCAAGCTTCTCATTAACAATCTAGTTGAAGTTATCAAAGATTTTAATCAAACAAACAACCTTGCGAAAAAATGCAATCTGCAAGCAAGCTGATACCAAGTACATTATAACTAAATACATAATCTTTTTCACTAACTATACAATAATAGTAGCAATATACAATCTATATATAGATACCTTATGTTCTACAATCCAAAAAAAACCAAAAATCTTATAGATTCGAAATATGTAATCTATACATCTATAAAAGGCTAACGTAGTTGAAACTACAGTATACCCAAAAATTGTTGTCTGAACCAATTGTAGGTCAAGAACGAAGGTCAAAACAACCTCAGATACCAAAACCCATAGTGTGAATACCCCTAACATCTCATTTGTAGTATATACATATATACACTGTTCTTCTTGCTCACCAACTTTCATTACAATGTGAGACTACAGCCTGTTGGTCTTAAGAGCCTCTTGCAACTCTAATATAAGGAAAATCGAGCAAGGTAGAAAAGCTTCTTACTTGTTGCTTGCTTGCTTACTTTTGAACTCCACTACCGTTCCCTTAGCCTTCAATGAAGCTCTGTGTAGCCGTGGGATGCTGTGTTACCATGAAAATAGACAAGAGGGGAGAGAGGTGAAGAAACCAAGGGCACACACATAAAAGCAATGGAGACTTGAGCATGTAGAGAGATAGGATTAAAGTCTTCTTCTTTCTTTTTCTTCCATGCAAAAAAACTAAGTCTACAACATGATGAAAGACTAATATGAAAGTATCACAACGTATGTACATGCAGTCTCACTAAGTGTGAATTTACTAATAAGGAAAGAATAGGAGGCATAATGAATGTGCCATAACCAAGGATAGACTATGTGGGTATAGTCCAGCTGTAGAATCAATAGTGTATCCTCATGTTGCTCGCATAACATGCTAGTGAATAATATCCTACCACATCATCAAGATGTGTAGTGGATGTCAACTCATGTAGAGCTTGACATCTTAACAATATGCTCACTATAAGTAGATCTTGGTATTCATGATGCATGCAATAGGCTAGGTGAGAGATGGCCATTGTACCTCGTGGTTGAAGCTCTTGAGCGAACAGAGGATATCCACATTCCCATTGTTGAGCTCATGGAGTGTAACAAAATTTTTTCTTATTCTTAAAATAAACCATATTAATACTACTTAATATATAAAGTTGTCATTATTCAGATTCAAATCAAAAAAATGTTTTCATTATTTATAATAATAGACCATGTACATATTATTTATCGTATAAAACTATCATGATACATTCATACCACTACTCATCCAATGTTATGACCCGATGGTGGTGGCTGGCATGCCATGTGTCCTAAGCACTGATTGTAGATGTTGAAGTCTCCCTCTCGACACATACAATAGTGGTGCAATTATACACATGTTTTTCCTCTCCCTTTACAACCTGTTGAAATATGTAAGATATAATTAAGCTCCATAGTAACTCTTGCTTGGGTATACAATTTAATGGATACTCTAGCCACCATTGGTACTACTCACACTCCTATGGTGCTAGTCACTAGTTTGTCACCATCATAGAAAACATAGAATTTTTATTGTGAAGGTCAAGTCAATTCTCCAAGAGAAGAAAAATGACTAAATATCTTTATTTTTCAAGAGGACTCACAACCATCTACAATAATCAAACAATTATTCAAACTAAATGAACATGTACCAAACATTCAAAGCTATTACTACAAAACTTTTAGAACAATGGATTTATTCATGTACTAACTGTTTGTTAGATTACATCAACTCTTGCATATTATTTGAGTTTTAGAATGCCTTTAACACAGAGTTGCCTTTCTGTTTTAAACCATGGCTCAAACCCATCTAGAAAAATAGTCCATCCACTTGACAATGTAGTGATTGAATAAGGAACAAAGACTCCCCAAGAAGGTGGCACCACTATATCCTTAGCTCATGTACACTCAAAATTTCTTAGGGTAATCCATATTTGATATCAAAGAGTGGATCTTTCACCTTTGTTATGACTAATATCACGTAGGTATTACTTAAATTTATTGAATTGTGACATGTTAATGCATTCTTATTATTCACAAATGTTTACCTTTCCAATGACATGCTTGCACTACAAATTGCATAAAGTTTATCATTTATGATAGCCATCTTTTTTCTTAATTCCCTCTTCCCCTCCTAAAGCACCATGAAAAATTCCTCTTCATGAGCCAATTTGGCTACTTATAATCTCTAACCCTAAGATTATTCTTCTCTTTTTATTTGAATTGTTTCAAATGTGGCACATGACAAATACAACACTCTCAAACAAGACTCTTCTTTGGAAATTGTAGCATTGTACTCCTACAATTGAAAAAAACTTGTATTTTGATGCTAATACACTTGCAAAAGATTATGAGACTAGAAACACACCATTTAGTGATGTCTACCTTGAAGACAAGAAGAACTAGCAAGAAGCTTGGTGATTTGCTTAGGGGTGAGTTTATCAAGAATACTCTCTTTATGGGCAATTCCAAATCTTTGAAACAAATATATTTTGTGGCCTAGATTGGGCTTCATATGTGTCTTGTGACACTACAAAAGAAAACACTAAGCAAGACATACAATTAAGAAAACAAAGCATATTAAAGTTGAGATTAAGGGGAGTGATGGAGAGAAAAAACAAAAAGACTAGGTGTAGAGAATACAAAGTATTAAAATTTAGGTAGATTAACCTAGAGATTATGGATCATTACAATGACAATTTATTTGCATAGTACCTAAAATTCCAATGAAATTTTATGTTTGCATTATTAGAATCAAGGGCAAGAAATAGCCTCCCTTGTTTTCTTTTGCCAACTTCTATAAAATGGCATCATACTCTCATATGCCTCTCAATATCATTTTCTTACACTACACCCAAGGAACAAGAACTCCAAAATAGGAATCCACAATTCTTCGATTGATTGAACATACCATCCTTTATTATTTACAAAATTGATAGCTTGCTTTAATAAAGGAATCAACAATTGAACAGACCATCCTTTATTATTTTTAGCCATGTTTTCAATATATAGTTTCCATCCCAAACCAATAATTTTCTTTGTTTTTGATCATCCCATTCTTTGATCAATTCATCCTCAAATTGTTAGTTGACCTTCCTCCACACTAGTCTTGACTCAACCATATGTTAAGGTCTAATATCACTAGAGGGTGTGTTGAGAGAAACAAGGAATCTACCCATTGTGTCCATATAGGAGGCATTGTCAAAGGAAGGAATCAACCATGAAGCAAAAGAAGAGGTAGGCTCTATGACTTCATATGGAAAAAGGCAACCTAAGGGACTGATAAAGGTTCTATTTTTCAAAATACAAAAAATAAAGCCAACACATTTGATGTAATCCCAACCTGAACCTGCTCCCCAGTGTGCCACACAAAATTCTCTTAATAGAAAGCTTCTCCCTATTCTCCATGTCTTCTTCACCATCCCTTCCCTCTTCCTCAACCATAAGTTGCAAAGTAAGCTAGTTAATATATATGATCTGGGCCGTCTTCAAGGTAAAAGCCCTCTCACTTGTTGATGGCAAAGAGAAAATATGATTAGTGGCCTCTTTATAGTGTCTTCAAAAGCCTTATCATCCATAAAAATGCATCTAATTTGATGGCAAAGAGAAAATGTCATTAGTGGCCTCTTTAATAGTGTCTTCAAAAGCCTTGTCAATCAATAAAAATGCATCTTCTAGTGCTACCATGACTATGGCTCACAAAGTTGCCTCCTAATCAAAGCTACGAGGGATCTACATAGACTAAAGTATAACCTCATTGGAAGAGTATCCACACAAAAATAATCATTAACATTATCAATACTATAATTTTTTTTGTGAATTGTATCTATTCTTAAAAAAATCTTCCACTACTTGCACGATGACAAAGGGTGCGAACTTTCCTCCTTGATCCTCATATACTTTATGCCATGTAGCAAGCTTGAACAAGGAGACAATGAAAAAAATCATTAAAAACTAGAAAAATGGTAGAGAGAATGGAGACAATTCTTAGGGCATGTGGTCCCCCCACATAAATGGTCTCGATTGTTGTGGGCTTGTTGATCGCGCCTATCATAATGGCCACAAAGAGTCTTGGAAGCCTCCTCCCACCCCACTTCTTTGAGACATAGAGAGGGGGATCCTAGTCCCCCCCTAAAAGTGCAAACAATCCCATAGGGTGCATCCCCCTTTTTTAGTTATAACTCAATGGATCACTATAAGGGATGCAGGGAATACTTATGATATTTAAGAGGAAAATTTTACAAATAATGCTAGGCCCTGCCATTGAAATAGGCTTCGATAAAGCTTCGGTTTCTATAGATCGATATATTTGTTGATGAAAGCACTAAAACTTACTTGTGTAGCAAGCTTTTTGACACATATTTTGATGGTATACTAGTGCTATATTGATGCTCACAAGAAAATAATTTTACTAGGGATTTGGTCTGTTTGCAGGGCTAGATCCCTACTATCCATGTGTACATATTTGTCAAACATGGATATTGTATAACTATATTTAAAACTCATAGAAGAATGCAAAGAAATATGATACTTATCTTGAAAAGTTCAAATGAGTTACTTAGACTTTGCACTAGAAAAATAAATATAATACTAAGACTCCAATCAAATCATCTTCAAAATAGTAGTAAACAAAGTAAAAAGTGATGATATCTCTAATTAGAGATCTTGTCCTTGCATAATCCCTCCTTTGCATGATGTTGCAATAAGAAAGAGACATAGATTATAGGCAATATTGAAGGGAACATAAACTGCAAGCATGTTAGTTTATAAAAGTCTATTACCTCTCATCCTCATGCTTGCAATCTCGCCAAGAATTTCATAATTCCATGGCCTAACGCCATGGTAAAAATTAAGGGACCCCAATGATTTTTAGTTTGTAGGTGGGTGGGTGAATGTTTAGCTAATCAATGGTGAAGATTTTAGAAAACTAGGTGAATGTTATGAGAAAAAGCTATTTTAAAGCTATTTTTGGGAAAATTTTAGGCTAAAATATGTGTATTTTTTATATATGGGTTATTTTCTGAGTTTTCAAGCCTAAAAATTTAGTGCAGAGACCAAGTAAACCTCAAAGAAAGCCTTTGGGCTAAAATTCACCCTAATTTTTACCTTGCCCATCGCATACTCCTCATATTTGGTCACCATACAATGGGTTTTCCTATATAAGAAAAATAGTAGATACACAATAAAAATTAAAGGAAATGGAAAGATTATTGAAGATCTTTTAAATTCTAAATTTACAATAGAAAAAATTACAAATATATACTTATAATTCCATCTTGAAGGAGTCCCAATCACCACTTCCAAGATATGATGATGAACCAATTGAAACTCGCATGTATCCCACCTCCTTTTGTTGTTTATAATTCCATCTTGAAGGAGTCCCAATCACCACTTCCAAGATATGATGATGAACCAATTGAAACTCGCATGTTTCCCACCTCCTTTTGTTGTTTATAATTCCATCTTGAAGGAGTCCCAATCACCACTTCCAAGATAGGATGATGAACCAATTGAAACTCGCATGTATCCCACCTCCTTTTGTTGTTTATGCCTATGGGAATTTTCTTTATCTTCTCCCACTATTCATGATCAATTGAGCTACACTTTCATAATTAATTATTACATGCATCATGTACTATCAAATAAAGGTGGTGAAGGTGTTTCACAATACATGTCTATGTGCAATAATGAAGAAATCTATATGTGGTGACAAAGAGTTGTGGAAACTCCTCATGGAGAGTGCTTACAATATAATCCCTTTTTTAGGGGTCCTAGTCTCTCCATCTCTCATGTACTATGCCTATATGCCTACACAACAAGCTCCTGCAACCTAGTGATGACTTTCTTTCTTTGTCATTCATGATGAGCTGGCATGTATGGTAGTAAATCAAGTACAAGAAGTTGGGAGAAGTCACAGGTGTCTGGGTGTAGAAGATGGGAGGGGTGATCACTAGCAATAGGACTTGCCTAATGAGGAATGGGATGGACAAGCACAATAGTTTGGATGGGGATGGGGAAGTAAGATATTGATCTAGGATAGTACATGCCAAACCCTAGAGGCAAGTCTGATGTCATTGCCCTTGGAGAGTAGTGATGCTCCAACCTTTAAAACTAATAAAAGGGGGCTCTCTTAAGATAAGGTTCATTATTGTAATGGTGTGATAGCATTGTCACCCCCTATAAGGGTTATAGTCACTAAAGTTGCAAGAACCAGAGGAGCAATGAGGATGAGTACATTGACTTAGTATGCTAAGAGAAGGCTATGGTGACTTTGTGCATGATATCCATTGTGATAAAGACTTATGCATCATGTTAAGGATTAGTTGTGTGGTTTCAGGGTCTATGCGAGCCATGTAGTGTATCATCTCCTCATATGTCAAGTTATGGCTCATTTCAATAAGTGTGATAGCAACCTATATAAATAAAGAAGTTAGTACAATTAGTTTTTGTCCTCTTTGCCTCTTTAACTCTCTTGTACTCTCACTCTCTCTTCCAATCCCCTTTTTCACTTTCATTTGTCGATTAAGACTTGATATTGCAATGAATTATCATAGAATTGACTCATATGCACCTTAAAATTTTGCAAGTGATGTGTACCATGTGTCAACAACTAAGCTTTCCATTCTACTTTGTCAGCATATCATCTCTTGCTTTCCTCTACTTGAGTGTTGTGTTTCCATCTATGTCCAAGACTATAGCCTAATAGTGTATCTAATCTAGACACAACTACACTTTTCTATTGAGCTTATTCGTGTAACAACCAACCCAAGGCTAAGTACTTGATTTCTTAAAAGTAATAATAGAACTTGGTTTTGATACCCAAGTCATTAGGAAAAGGACCCTCATAAAGATTTTGATTAGAGCTAAAAGAAGGCCACTTTTCTTAATCAAAGCGGAGTGGTATATTCTTATACTATGATGAGAAAAATGATGATTTTTCTTTCAAGAGAGAATAGTACTAACTATGTTAAGAATAAGGACGGTGTTTAAGATTTCGCATAACAATTTTCAATTACCCTAGGGATAACTACTATGGCCCATTATCATAAGGCCCTAGTTCAACACCCACTAGTGTGGCTATCAACATAATTACCATAAAAGTATTGTTCTCTTCTTTTAATGTGTATCAACCAAAGCATTGTCTCACAAAGTCTCCAAATTGCTTGAATTTGTAACAAGTTTACTAAAGAGAGGAAAATGTAGTCATGATTGAGATAGATGCAAAGGGTGTTGATCAACATCTAAGGGAACAACTTACGTTGTATCCCAAATATTAGAAAGTTGTGATGTCCTTGCTCAGGCAAAAGAAGGAACATGAAGGGTATTTCTACTATCTTTACACACAATAAGCTTGCCTCTAATCGTACATGCCCTATGAGACAATTTATATTTAGGTTTAACAGATGTGACACACACACACTCCCTCCCTCCCTCCCTCACACACACACACACACACACACACACACACACACACACACACACACACACACACACACACACACACACACACACACACACACACACACACACACACACACACACACACACACACACACACACACACACACACACACACACACACACACACACACACACACACACACACACACACACACACACACACACACACACACACACACACACACACACACACACACACACACACACACACACACACACACACACACACACACACACACACACACACACACACACACACACACACACACACACACACACACACACACACACACACACACACACACACACACACACACACACACACACACACACACACACACACACACACACACACACACACACAAGAAAATGAGTAATCCAAATAAAGTAACCAAAGTATAGTCATGCATCTCTTTCTCTCTTTTCCTAAAGAAATCAAACCATAATATCTCCTCTCTTTCTCTCTCCATCTCTTTCTTATGTACAAATTATCATGTTTTATATTTCGTGATTAAGGAACTAGAAATTGACAACAATGAAATCTACTTTCATTTTTTATATTTCCCTTGATCTCGTATACACATATCCCTAAACTTTCTTCCTCGAATCTATCACATGAAATCTCAAAAATGTAGATTTTTCATGCATACATGTAAAAATAGCATACTCTACCTTGAAGCCATGGTTCTCAAAAAATATATGGATGCTTAGAAGACAAGCTAGAAAGAAACCAAAAATCAAGTATGGAGAGAATGAGATCTTATCATTGTGTTTTTATTGCTTTCACTCCTACTTGCTCTTAGTATGCTTTCTTGCAAAATGTGCAAAGAAATGAAAAGTTTCACTCGTAGGGTAAATTTAATTTTGGCACTTTTTTTGCACATATATTGATGTATATTTTAGTAAAAATTTTGATGATTTTATTATCACTTTTTTGTCAAGATATGTGTTAGAATATTTAGTGAGATAAATTTGACGCACATGCTCGCAATTATTCCATTGATAATAGTAAAGAGAATATTGACAACTATAATGGATATAGTTCTCTTTCACAATTTTATTAGAAACTCTCATTGGTATCCATGTCATATATTATAATGGAAAATTTTAAATTGTTCAATATTGATAGTTATGCATGTGAGCGATATCACATGACCACTAAATGATTTCTATATAGCCAAGATTCACAAAGTGGCTAGTAAACCATCTTTCTTTCCTAAAATAGTACTAGCCTTACTTGGTAAATAAAGATTTATGGGGAAAGCCTTTGAGACCATTGATGTCAATCATTATTGTCTTCAAATGCATTCCCCCTGCTTTTTGAAGGATTGTAGTGCTATCTACTCTTTAAGGGATTGTAGTGTTGCCCCCTTTCTTAGGTAGGAATGTCTTTTCTAATGGGCACTTACAAGGCCCACAAAAAAAAATTTAGTCATTGTCTTTGAGCATACTCTCTAAGTCTTGCTTCAAATAAAGAGGATATGAAGAGTCTATCAAGTCAACTTAACAAGAAGATCTACTTGATTTATGGCATCAAGGTCTTATCTTTTTAGACCATTGATTTGAATTGATTTGAAAAGGGAACCTTCATTTATGTTTATAACACTATATTTAGTAGTTTTCAATTGATACCATGAAATGCTATAAGAAATTTCCATATCATGAAGAATATGGTCTCATTTCAAACACACTTATCACTATAGTTAGATAAATAGATAGATAATGTCGTGGCGTAATTGCTCACCAATGTGGCTAACCTATATATCTTCTTCTTTGTTTCTAAAAGGATCGGATCTCACAAATCAACTACATCCTAAACCACATCTCTCATAGTTTTAGATTACATGATGATTTCCTCTTATTCAATGTGTCTAACCCTACAACCTTCTTCGGTCCAAACAAAACCCTTCATATTCACCATCTATCCCAAACATACCACTCAAATTTTCGTTTTCAAAAAACATCTTCTATACGAGTAGTGAACAATTGAAATCACATGTTATGACCTTACAAACATGAATTTTCATTATCTCACCTTAGTATTGCATGATAGCACTTATGGTTCCCACTTGCTTGGGCTTTAGCTAAGAGTTATTCTACCTTTGTTAAATAAAAAACATTAATAATGATAATCAAAATTTGTTTAAGATAGGTTGGTTATTGGAAAAAATGACACACTATTTATGATGTACTCAATTTTCATGCAATAAAGTACCCTATATTTTCTTGCCTCGCTTTGTCAATTCATAAGTGCGAGAAAATTCAAAATCTCTTAAAAAATAAGTGCATATAAACTATGTTTATAATATAAAACAACATCAAGGACTATCTTGATGGATAGTCATTAGTAGTTAAGTACACTTGGGTGACGACATTGTCCAATTGGGTGACCACATGGGAAGCTTTTCCACAAGCAAATGGTTGCACCTCATGTAAAACCAACAAAGCATACAAAGCCTTCATAGCCTTGTTGCCAAGTATACTAAGGCCAAGATTCGAAGGTCTTTGTCTTGGTTTTCACCTTGCCCATGAGTTGCAAAAAGGCACCTCCCATCACACGGTCATTTTGAATGCATGACCTCTTTTTTGTTATAATTTTCTTTTTTCTTTTTTTCTTTTTCTTGTATTGAATAAGGCATCTCCATGCCTATCAAGTTGGCATCCCAAAAATAGGTCCCTCCTAACATCATCAATTACATAAGCTATAAATGCTAAATGTAAATCCCTCTACCCCCTCTAGAAACTATACAATAAAGGGTAAGGCTTTCTCCAAGAACTTACCTCATATCAATCTTCCTTTAAACTCTTGCTACCCTTGGCCACACGTGTCCTTGCCACCCCCTCAATGCCGTATCTTAGAAGAGTCCTATTTCTTGCATGCTCTGGAATAATATCTTCAAAAAGGAGGACTATGTTAGCCATAGCAGAGCAAGTCCCAACAACAATGGGAGTGGAGCAAGTAGCCTGAGACAGAATAAGCAATTGTGACAACAAGCGTAGGCCCTCTTTGACCTCCACTACTAGCTTATCAGATGACTTTAGATAAGTTATTTTCTCATTAGAAACTCTTTTTCTTTCCCCAAAACCATAGGATTCAATCTACTGTGTTTTAGTCAAATATCATACGAGTCCATCCCTTAGCTTTGTAAAGAAGTGCATAATACACTTTTGCAATCATAATGAGTAGCAAAAATATTGCTCATCTTATTTTCCCGATTCCATAGAAATAATTAATAATATATTTGTTTGGAGAAGATTGTATTCTTTGTCTTGGCATGTCTATTTTATGGTTGTGCTTGGGAAGTAATAAGAAAGGTAATGATGGATTGAGAGTACACGTAGTTATCCCAAGCACATCATGCTAAGTTCAATCACCAGGAATTGGTAATGTGTGGGAGATTCAGTTGGGCGGCCCACAAAGGAGAGGTCCCTATGAAAAACGCAACTAATCACCCAAGTCCATCATAACTAGGCAAGGCTCTAGGGAGACTTTCATAGGTCCGGGATGAGATTCTTAACTTGTGAGCCTGGATGCATTCCAAACTATCCCTACAATAGTTAGGGGATATGGTGAAGGCTTAGTACCAATAGTTCTACTCAAGGGGGGTTTCGTCAATATAGGATGGTCTACCCAAGATAACACTTGTTACCAATAGTTCTATTTCAGAGCAATTTGTTATGTATTAGATGGACTATCTAGTGGTGTTTTTGGCTTAAGGGAAGTTTCATTTAAAGCTTGTTTTGGTTCACTTAATATGAATAAATGTTAGATATGCTCAATGCCCCACCTTTGTAAGGTGCTCCAATGATCCATTATGCTCTAACTTGTAAGGCCCCCATATAGCAACTCCAGGAATAATTCATCAGGTTGTGGGGTGTGGAAGTTATCAGGAACCCCTATTTCTTAAAATATTCCTTGGCCAATTAGAAAAGATTCATAATATGGTCAAACAAGCTGACTAGACTACCTTCTCATGCTATAAAAGAAAGAACCTTTAAAGACATTGTTAATATGTCTATCATCCAATCAGAGTTCTTCTAGCTAGCAATAGAGGAGGAGTTACAGCTTAAAGCCAAAGAATAGCAACAATGGAGATGTTGCATTCTCTACCAATGCAAACAGCGAAGGTAGTTCCTCCACCAACACTGAGAAAAAGAAGAAGGGTGGTAAGAAAAGGTTTCAAGGAGAGTGCTACTACTACAAGAAGAAAGGACATGCGATTGCAAATTTTCATGTCAAGGCAACTGAAAAGAATGGCACCATGAAGCCTAAAGGGAAGGAGACAATGAATAGGGCCAAAGTAGTGTTAGAGTTATTAATGATGACTATTGAGAAAGTGTGTACATCGGTGCAAGAAATATTTGCTAGTCTACACAACTTGACTTTGTGGATCAAATGCAAGAATATGCCCATACTATATAGAATGAGGCAATTCTATTGCAATCTTGAATGGATGGCTTGGAGAATGTGGAGGCTCTTGAGATGCTCTAACAATCATTTTTGCAAAACCTACATGAAGAATAAAATGAAGATATTCATCAGTTTCATTCATGTTTGTAGGATCTATGTTTCAAATTTCCTCCTCTCCCTATAGATGGTTAGGATTTGGATGCCTTTGTCCAATTTTAGTGTCAATATCTTTTGGCGACAAGTTCTAGAATTCCTCTAGCTCTTACTTTGGCTTTATTGTGGGTACTTCCACCTCATTCCCTCTACTAAGTCCACATCCATTGGATAGATAGTAATGTCTTGGACCCATGTTGATTCAGATATGTTTGGAAGATAGGTTCAATTGGAAGCTTCATCACCCTATCCTAATACCCTCTTGATTCAACCTTGTCTTGGTATTCCAACCCCACAAGTTAAAGACTTTTTCGTTGTGATGAGAAAGCCAAAGAAAAAGAACTATTGCAAAAGGAGTCAACTCAACTCAATGATGATGAAGACCACCAACCTCTCTCACGTTCTCAAATCCTTTGGTGGTGGCTACTACTTGTACTTTTGACAATCCTCTCATGAAACTTCTAATGGACTATGGCAAAGTCCTTCCGAAGAAAAGTGCTGACCTATGGGAACAAGTCAAAGTTTTGGAAGATTATGCTCTCTAATAATATGCCAATTTTAATGCAAACATATATTATCTTCTTAAACATATTCTAAAGCATATATGGGATTGCTTGGCATCTCAAATGTAGTAGGCTCCCTTGGCTTATCCTACATCGAGTTCTTTTGATATGATTCCAAATCCTATGGTGAAGGGTCAAACTACTCCGCTGCAATAATCCTTCTAGTAAGGAGTGTGGAAAGACTTAGCAAGGAAAGCCAACCACTCAATAGTGAAAATTTGCAAAGAGGTGTTGAGCCAAAGGCTCACCAATAGCAAGATACTAAGCCACAAACTAGCCTTAAGGCTAAATCAAATAATAGAGTGTGCTCTCAACTAGTGATACTTCAAGAAAATGGAGGCTCTCTTCTCCAAATGCATCATGTGGTTTCATAGTTTGGAGAAGAAGAAGATCCTCTTGCATTGCATTGATCGTGTAGAAAATATAACCACTTTAGTCTCTATGGAGAAAAATCAACTATGCAACACGATATGCAGGATGCCACATGCATCATTGAGGCTCTATCTTTCAAGCTCATTTTTTGCAATGTTCTAGAGCCACCTTCTATGGAAACAAATTGATCTCACTAGATGCAACAAAATCATCTTAACTGTCATCCATTTCAATCACTTCCCAATCACCCTCCTAGCCCTCCTCCAGTTTTAAATTTGCATCCCATTATGGTTGGAGTGACTACACAATGGGGACAAATGTTGTGCGCATTGGCTCCTACTCCTACTCCATTATGGTTGGAGTGACTACACAATGGGGATAAATGTTGTGCGCATTGGCTCCTACTCCTACTCCATGACATCATCATGCTCTTATTCCATGTTCTATCCCAATTACTCTAGATGAGCCTACTCTAAATGATTTAGGAAACCTTGAAATTTGATCACAATGGGTTCGAGAAGGCTCATCCAAAGCGGTTGCACATTAGGGACAAATCTGCATGCACTAGCCCCTACTTCTACTTCACTGCATCCCTTTACTCTTTTTCTAGTCCCTATTCAAGGTAGGGGAGGATACATTGGAGTTGGAGCTTGTGCACATAACATCTATCTTTAATATGAAACTACTCCAAATGAGCATGATTTGGATGATTCAGATGACCCCGAGTAATTCACTATATGTCTCTATATCACGTGCATTCAAGGCCTATTTATAAATATCCTTATCTGTGAATTTTCTCTTAATAAAGCATAACCCTTTTCTACTCCATCAATAAGTAACCCCTTTATACCCTTCTATATGTAAAAAAATGTGTAAAAATGGTATTTTAAAAATCCCTTATGTTGAACCCACGTGATACATACATATATTTATTGACGAACCTCCCCAAGGGTGACCTTGAAGATCAGTTGCGTTGTATTTTATACTATAGGAACTTAATGAAGATGGCAAATAGTATTAGTATTCTACTCTTACCTTCCATTATTTGTTGAAGTCAAATGAACCATTCACTGTCTTTATATTCTTCTATTTTTGTCAAATTTAAATTTAGTGTTTTGCGCAGTTCTATGGTAATATCTATACTCAACTACATGATGATAAAATTATGAATTTATCAAGGTCGAAAGTTCCAATTGTGCTCTCTTCTTGTATTCTTCTATCATTTTTAGTTTTAATATCGTATTCCGTGTAGTTCTATGGTATTATCTATACCCAATCATATGAGGAAAAAAATATTTATTTATTGAGGTTGGAAGTTGCGATTGTGCTCTTTAGTAAAGTTTTCAAAATGTGTGTGTCACACAAAAAATATTAATTGCAAGAAGAAGATGAAGAAAGAGCCTATAAAATTTTGGGGAAATTTTTAATTTTTGTAACAAGTATTACCCTTATTTTATGATAGTTGGGCTCTCTCTCATGAAATTTATATTTAGTAGCTAGGAATTAGTAGCTAGGATCTCACACGTTGAGCTTAGTTCCTCATGAAGGTTAAGGTTTTATTGGATGTAAAGAAGAGCCATGACTAGCTGAAAGGACTATAAAAGGGGGCAAGATGCCAAAGAGGGATGAGGAAACCCTAACCTCAATTTTTTAATACTTAAAGCATGAGGAAGAATATAACAATCTGTTCATGTGTGTGCTTCTTGCCTCCTTTCTTTTCATTTGTGAGAGAGGGAGACAGTTAAGAGAGAATGTGTGCACGTGTTTGAGGGTGAGGAGCCACACAAGTGAAGCCTCATTCTTCTCTCTCTTAAGTACTCACTACAAGTGGATCTTGGTATTTGTGATGTATTTGAAAGGCTAGGTGAGAGATGGGTGTAGTACTTTGTGGTTGAACCTCTTGAATGAATAAGAGGGTTTCCAAAGTTTCATTTTTGAGGTTATGGAGTGGAACATTTTAGTTCTATTATTGGGACCAAAGACATATCAACCGTATAGTCACTTATATGCTTGCATGGCGAAATAGGAGGGGTACGCAAAAACTAACTCCAAACCATATGTGCAATAGCTAGGACTTCTGTTTGCATGTTTTCAAGGGAAACATTTCTTGCTTAAATTTGAATGTCTAAATTCATATGCATAAGACTATG
Source organism: Lygodium microphyllum (assembly GCF_053477565.2). Classification (NCBI taxonomy): domain Eukaryota; kingdom Viridiplantae; phylum Streptophyta; class Polypodiopsida; order Schizaeales; family Lygodiaceae; genus Lygodium; species Lygodium microphyllum. The sequence goes on from NC_141137.1 coordinate 24,577,067, forward strand.
GGAACCCTTAGAATGTTATCATAGAATGAAAGAAGGATTAAGTTTCATAGGGAAGGGAAGCATAATAAATCAATTAAGAAATTGAAGCGGCTCTTGAAATTTGCTCGTACATTGAGGAATGCTGATTATTCACATGGGAAGCCTATCATTATTACTATAGATATGAGCCCAATTGGGATTGGATGGGCCATCGAGAAAGATAACGAGGAAGCGCAAAGATATGCAATTTGGTTCAGTGCTAGAGTATTGAGCCAACATTAGAGAAGGCATCCACAAGTTAAAAGAGATTAATGGGGAGTTGTGGCAGCCCTTACATGTGATAAGGAGTATTTTCTGAGTGCTTGTGCAGTCATTGAGAATGATTGTTTACCAATATTGGATAAGATTACTGGTTGTGCTACCCAAGACATTGCTATGCTCTAGTGGATTGTATACACAAAATCTTTGAGCCCTAAATTTCAACATATTGCAAAAAGAGATAACCCAGTGGCAAACATGTTATCTCGGGCATGCTATGAGAATGAAGATGGGATGATGGATGAGGAGGAAGAAGATGACTTTCTTGCTACTAAAAATGATACTTTGATTAGTGAAACTAAATTGGCAGCTATTGTAACTACTGCGGTACAACTCTCATTAATGTGAGGATAGCATTAAGTGCAGGAAGTACAGCAACAATTGGTTTGTCATGTACAAGTGCTATAATAGTGAATTCAGCAATGGTGCAGAGAGTTGCTACAGCAAACAAAATCTTGGACAACAAAGATAAAACCCTTTAGATGCTATGTATCTTGTAGAAGTGTTTCTAAAACAAAATATGCAAGAGAGTAGCTAAGAATTAGACAATACCTTAGCACATTAGGAAAGAGAGAAGAGTGGTTAGATGAGGAGTTTAAGAAGATCAAGAGGAAAGCCTATGCATTTTTCTTATAAGATGGGTACTTGTGGAAACATGCTAAAAAGAAATAGGGTATGCCATTGCAAGTTCTAGTTGACAAAGCTTCACAAGTAGACATTATGTAGGAATTCCATCAAAGCGTATGGGCTAGCCATAGAGGTATTTCGGGCACTTTTGTAAAAATCAAAGAAAGATATTGATCGCCGCAGGGCATGTATAAGGATGTTTTTCACTTTGTGGCACCATACACAACCTATCAAATGTATTCATCAGTGAAACATCAAGATGGATTGTAGCCCACATATCCCTTGTCTTTTCATTTTAAGCGGGTGGTGGATTTAGTCTCTCAATGCTTGCCTACAGGTCTTTGGCAAATGAGATATCTTGTATTTTCCTATGAAGACTTGACTAATCAAGTGGAAGGGAGAGTTCTACGAACCAAGATAACAAATGCAGTGTGTACTTGTCTCTTAGAAGAGACCTTTTGTTGGTATGAATGTGTGAAAAAATTACAACAAATAGGGGTGAACTCGATGCGGCTAAAGTCCGTGATTTCTTTACATGATTGAGGATAAATCTTTCTTTAACTTTGACGTATAGCCCTGAAGAAAATAGCAAAAGTGAAAGAGGTCACCCCCCTATTGTGAAGGCATCGGCAAAAGCATGTGGAGGGAATGTAAAAGAGCACCTGCGATTGCTCCCTTGTGCTTTGTAGGCTAACAAAACAACTCATGGTGTTGTTATAGGATATATGCCTACTAAATTGGTATATATTCAAAAACCTATCATGCTAATAGAATAGATGACAGTCACATGGAGTATGCTACCTTGGGAAGAGGAGCTAAATCGAGAAGAGTTTTTGGCCTTACAGTATTAGACAGTTGGAAAGAAAGTCAAAAGACATAGAGGTAGCAGTTGCAAAGTTAAGGGCAACAAGGATATAGAACAAGAAATGGTTTGTCAAAAGGCATAGATTGAGGCCAAGAACCATATAAGATGGAGATTGGATGGTGGTTTATGATAGTAGTTTGGAAAACCAATGTCCAAACAATGGTTCGGACCCTATGTGGTAAGACTAGTATTTAATAATGCTACTTATGCATTAAATGAGCTCAATAGAATAGCCATACGAATTCTAATAGTAGAAAAAACAATCAAATTATTCAAAAGACAAGAATCTATTGTCTATGAGTTGCCAGAACTAGATGAAAATAGTGGCCATGAAATAAGGGCTAGTCAATAAGATATGAAAGATGAAGAAGCAAATGATATGGTTGCAGGTCGGATGAGGAGGACTTTGAATTTAGTGACAACTAGGACTGTGGCACATACCAAAGGATATGCAGGTTCAAAAGGGATGGATGTCATGCTGCTACGCAAACATGGTGTGAAAAACCCTAGAGTGCATTATCATTTGGCTTTCTTATTAATCTAGAGAGTCAATGTTATATTAGTCATTAATGTTAGTATCCATAGTATGGATGGTTCCAAAATACGAGATTTTGGACCATTTTAGCCTATTTTTTATATTTTCATCATTATTTCTTATAAGCATCCTCAAAAGGTGTTGTAAACTTCTAGAATATGGTGATACACAAAAAGCAAGTAGTTTTTCAACCAAATTTGGAAAATCTCATTAAAAAAGGGCTCCCAAATTTGTGTCGCACGTGATCACAATTTTCAGGCAGCAAAAACAGCACCCCAAAGATGGGGAAGAAGGAGAAGGAGCGAACTCGGGAGAATTCTGATCAGATGTCCTAGGGTCTTACCCCCTTTCAAAGCCATCAGAAGCATCAAATTTTTCGTCCAAACAGCAAAGTAGAAGCTATTTTTTGGTGCATGTTTTTGAGTATAACAAGGAGCTCCAAGAGATCTAATGCTTGGAGATTGCTTTCGAGTAGTAGTAGACATTGCCTAGATAAGCCAAGAACCATTTGTCTTGGAGTTTAGTCATCAAATGATCAGCTATGAATCTATTAAACCAAGAATACATAGAATTGAAGTGTTTTTGGAGTCCCATACAAGGCTTTTGTTTCCTTTCTCAGGTTCTATCAATACATAGTACTCCGCGAGAAGCACTAATTGGGCTTCTCCTACCAAGAAATCATCTAAACCTATTGACATTTGGATTGTTTAGACTCTTTATCTTGGATGTACAGCAAAGTTTACTTGTAATACATGTAGATTCTGAATCATTGAGCTTTGTCTTTATCTTGTGTAAAGGCTTTGGCAGACTTAGCAAAAGGTTTTATGATTGATTAATGATGTGTGGACATGTCTTGAAGAGAACTTGATTTCCATTATTCTTGGGATTCATTTGAATCTTCTGCCTATTCTTTTTCTTCTCTTCTATCTCCTGTTCTTTACTTCCTTCTCCCTCTTATCCCCGATGGATACGATCTTTCGAGTAAAACCCCTCCGACAATGTTTTGAAAGCTCAGTGGTGAAAACATGTCCAATAGGTGTTCCATACCACAAACTATAAAAGAGACTACAAAAGAACAAAGGGGATAGTACTTTGTTGATTTAAATCTTATGCAATGAAAGACCAATAGATATGAAATGAGATGAGATAGCAAACAATTGCAACACTAGTGGAAGGACTATCCAAAGACCTATTTCACGACTACATATAAATTTAGATAGAAATTCACAGTCACTTCTTTGAAAGCATGTCATTTAAGAGGGTCTATCTCAATCATTATTGAGCATTAGCATATTCAAAATATAAGTTGATGAACAAATAAATTTAGCAAGTTAGCAAATCAACAAAAACAATAGTCCAAAAATGACATTTGTATAGAACATGAGAAGATAATGACCTCACATGGGAAGTTCAAACTCTACCAATATGCTTGGAGCCTTAAATAAGTCTAATGAAGACAATCGTAATGCATTTTCCAAAATCTAAACATGGAGCATGGATTTAACAAAGCCTACTATGTTAGATGTCCTACTTGAAACCATTGATGTCAAAGACTTTATGTAGGATTTGGAAGAGGGTGCTCCATGAGGCCTTCACCATCCATAGTACATATCTTGCAGAGACATAAAGTTTGTTTGCACAAGAGCACATAAAGTCCATGCCTTTTTTCTTATTAGAATGTTGTGCCCTAGATTGTAGCTTTTTTAATCTATAACTCTATCATTTATCTATGATGTATTTGACTCCTATCCTATGGTATCTTTAGCTTGGAATAATTGCATTTTTCCACAAAGATGATGATGGAAAATCATATCATTGTCTATTATTTGCTCATGTAGTGTATGATAGCCCATATGATTAAGATTTGAAATGAATTGACTTTGCTATATATAGCCTTCTACAGGCCCTTTGAATATATTTTTTCATGGACTACTTTTGTATTGCCAAAATTTTCACATGGGTCCATAGTTTTGATAAAATGGTCTTTCTTCTCAATTCAAGCCAACAAGAACCATGTGCTTTACTGTTATTCTTAGGATCTTCCTAAGTAATTCAAGCATTCACCTTCCAACTTTTACCCTTGCTATATCCATAACCTTGGAAAAAAATTGCGTGTATCCCATTTGAAACTCTATGAGTTAGCCTCAATGGACCTTTTTTGACTTAGAGCAAGTGCATTTGACCAATTTGGTTATAGTAATCTTGCTAGAGGCCAGCAATTACTACATCTTTTTTCACTTCTCATAGCTACCTCCATATTCTAAAGTAATCATAACAAGAATTACTACACTACTTCTAGCAATCATAACAAGGCTTATTGCAATACTTCCAACAATCCTAAAAAGTCATAACCCTTTCCTTGGAACTAAGTTAATCCTAGCTCAAAGACTAAATTTCATAAATGCTAGCTTCTTGGGAAACTAATGTACCCCTCTTTTTAAGATCAAGTTAGCCCTACCTTTAGACAAAGTGGCCAGTTATCCAATTCCAACAAGTTTGGTCATCATTGTCCATGACATCTATCCATATAGGAAATCTAATTGTGCACACTCTCAGTGCTATGTTTTGACCTCATCAAAGCCACCTAGCTCCTTGAGATCATATGCAAGCTATCAATTTCACTCTAGCCCTCATAATATTTCTTGTGAACTAAACTCTCAAAACACCTCCCAACAAAAACCAATCTCTCATCATTGATGAACTTGTTTTTTGACATATTTCCATCAAATCCTCCTATAATTCACTTCTTCACATATCCATACACAAACTTCAATAATCTTACATTTCAAAATGGTTTATATGTATTCTTCATTTACTAGCCTTGCTAACGAGTCTAGTGAAAGACACTAATATCTTTTGATCAAAGCATTGATCCTAGCTTTTTCCAATGCTCTAGCATTGCTCTTCCTAGTTTGAATCAAAACTTCAATAAAAAGAAGAGTTATACATTGCTATGACATGGATATCATGTCATGCACACATGTTCACAAACTATTGTTGTGCATTCTTTATTTCCATCAAATATCTAAAAATTTGCCATTAATCAACATTGGTAAGATACTGATACCAAGCCATGCCACATCCACACAAAACAAATCTATACTAAACAAGTTTACCTCTAGATATGAGTGGGAATATTCTCTAGACCATCACATCCCCCAGTAGGTTCTTTAGGGCAGAATGTAATGCCACCTACCAATCACATAATATCCCTACCAAGAAGAAGCATAGTGGCCTCAAGAGAAACCCATGCATACATATTCAATAATAGTCTAGACTAGCATCTTTTTTGGTGGGAAGAGATACTCTTTCTTTTTCGAAATCCCTACAATACATATCCACCTTTCTCTCTCTTTTGAGGCCATGTAGGACTTTAAGAGGGTGCTGAGCATACAATACCTAAGGTCCTCATACATTTTATCCCTTCTTGATATCCTATTGCATAATTAAGCTTATCCTAACTTCTTTTGCTCTACTAACTTAGCTTAACTTTTATTGTTCTATAATTGATTTCTCTCTTAATTCAATTAAACAACTATCCATAGCTTAACTTCTCTTACTATGTTATATGAAGTTTTGAACAAGAAAGTTTAGCTTTTAATTCATTTATTGCAAGACATCCGGTGGAGACTAGGATGTTTGGAATGACACATTGCATCATGGACATCAACTTAGTAGAGTGTGAGAAATCATGCAATGAGATAATGCTCTACGAGTCTTCTATGTTGTATATAGGATTAGTACTTCTAGAATGGGGCAAGGACTTCTAGATAATGTAGTATGCTACAAAAGTAGGATGTCATTGTGGTAATCTCACTTCTTAGTAAGTTGTGTAAAAATCTAGTGATCATACATCTAAAGGACCTCAAATTGTCGAATGCTATAATAAAATATGACATCCCAATGATAATGACAAGGTTCAAATTTTGACATCATACATGAAAGATGAAAAAAAGTCTCTGTGAATGGTGATATCTTAAAATAAAAGTCCATAAAAATAGAGTCTCTTCTTCCTTATCACTGAAGAAAACCACCTACACATGAAATCTCATATCAATCTCATTAACTCCTACACATGCTTGGTTACTAGATTAACATATAACCATAACTCATCCACTTAAAGCCATCAACTTGCATCACTTTAGGGGAAATACACTCGATCACTTGAGATTGCCTTCTATCCTAAGTATGTGAAGCTTGGATCCAAGTTTTAGAATTCCATTATAGGGTGCAACCACATCAAAAGACAATCGTTTCTCATTTCTACAATTCACCACTCTAATGTCATATGTAGAAGCTTGGACATGGTTGTATGCACTTAGATATTTCAATTTATTAGGTTATTAATCCAAATCGAGAGACTTCCTCCTCATCCTCTTCCTTCACAAGAAGTTCTAGTTTAGACTCTATAAGAGATCTCTTGAGCAATGTCCTCTTCTCAATTCGGACTTGAGCTATTTCAACATCATCTAAGTGGTGCTTCCCATATTCACTTCTAATGAAGACAAAAGTTTCCCTTTTATCCTTTCATTTGTGAGACTTGAAGTAAAACTAATTCAAAGACTCTCCTTCAACTTCCCAACTAGCTCCTAGTTGTACTCTAGAAGCATTAATCATATATTGTCCTTGAGCACAAAGGTAATCCTCAAAACATACAAGCACGTGAATCAACACCTAATTCCAAGGACCAATACCAAGAGCTAAAATAATTGCATTAAAGGATCAATCTTTTTGCTCCAATGTTAATTTATTATTGAAAGTTCAAGCACAATAAAGTTGTGCATGAGATATGGAGGTGTACAATTTATGAAGTTGTTTGGAGTGGAGATAGTGGTAATGTACCTTCACCTTATCTAGTATGGATGCATGGATAATGCATCTCACAAAGTATATTATATGTACCTTTAGCTAAAAAAATTAGAATGATGGCCAAAGTTTTTAGAAAGGGATTCAATACTAGTGTAAGATTAATTGGAAGCCTTTAGAGGGAGTTAAGAAGGTATTCCATTTGATAGCCAAAGAAATTAAGTGGGCTACCTCTTAAAGAAAAAGAAATTATGGCCTCCTTATTTTGTGTTGTTCAAAGGTAATCCCTTATCTTATTAATTCTCTTATCAAAAGTTAAGCTTACTAAAGCCTAGAAGAAGATGTGGTTTTAGCATCCTAATTAGAAGCTCATCCACAAGGTCAATGGTAGTTCAAATAAATACTTTCCTCTCAACTTTGTGAATATTTGGAAGTGACATTACAAGCATGTTTGGGATGGCGTACCTTCCACTAGAGTGAATGTTTTTCTCTATAGGGTTTTATTTGAGAAGTTACTATATACTAGGAAGGAAGAGGATGTATCCCATTTATTTTGTACTTTTGTCAAGGTGATATAGCATATGTTTAAGAAGATGATGTTCAAAGCTAGATTTACATGGGGATAAAGGTGGCACGAATATGGAATTCTAGATCATGGGCAATAATTAGAGTAGTGGTCATTAAACATATTTTTGGGAGTCACAAATATTGGAGTCCATGGAGGGGCTAGATTCAAGAGAAAGAATATTGATAATGTTTTTTAAAATAGTTTTTTCAAGGATGTCAAGGTCTTAAGGGGTTCACTATATGTAAATCTTCTACATCACGTGTGTTCAAGGCCTATTTGAAATACCATTATTTGTGAGTTTTCCTTAAATAAAACACACATGTTTTCTATTCAAATTGTGAATAACCTCTTTATATAGTACCCTTTTGTATGTGAAAAATAGATGTTATGAAAAGTCTATCAACTTAGTTGAACAAGAAAATCTACTTTATTTATGAATAGATCTAATCTTTTTGGCTTATTCATTCTAAAAAGGAAACCTTCATCTATCCCTAACACAACCTTTAGTAGTTGTTTGATTCAAATCATGAAATGTTATGAGAATTTTTTATATCATGAAGAGTATGGCCTCATTTCAATCATTGGTAAAATAATTGCACATTCATTTGGCTATAAAAAATCTATCCACATAGCCATTTCCACTACATTAATTGTGCATACTAGACAAACCAAAGCATTAGGGAAAAAATGCTTTCAAAAAGGCACTTGTAAGAAAATGATTAATTTGGTTATTATTGAGATTTTAGAAGAACTAACCCTCCAAATTTGGCCATTCAAATGTGATTAATTAGAGAATATGTTGTTTATTTAAGAGGTCACCTATTACATTCCTAAGGTCCTTAACTCATGCCAAGGGTCACTTTTTAGCCATTATTCTTTCTTTTTGAATGGTTAAATGTTCTATTATCACATTTTCCCACCAAAATCATATTTATTTTTTTGTCATTGTCATTTGAATCATTGTTCTCTCCTCTTATCTTGTGTTTCTTGCTTCTCATATTGGATTATACTCTGCCTTAAATTGTCTCACCAAAGTCACATCCATTTCTTCCACCATAATCATATGAAATATTGCACTCTCATCTTGTCTTGTGTTTATTCTTACATAGTAGATTACACTTTCTTGTAATGTTAAACAATATCTCATTATTCTTAGAAAGTACAAGAATATGCAACTATAAGCTTATTATTCACATGGATCATTCATATCATCCTCGAGAAGTCTATTTTTATCAAGACTTGCTAGATAAGAGAAGGGTAACATATTATAATTAGAAGAAAAAACCTATTATCTATTAATAATTCTCCTTCCCTATCTATTAATGATTCTCCTTCTATGAAGGATCATATTGACAATATGGAGGACTTATGAGATGAGCTTGCATCCCTTGGTAGGATGATATCATTTGAAGTTATGGCTATGATTCTCATTAGTCATCTTCCATCTTCAAAATATGAGGTTTTTTGCACCCATGCCTAGGATGCATCTGATTTTCCTTAAGCTTCTATTTCATTCACCCATACTAAGTATGATTTGCTACCCTTTCTCAATGCATGTTTAGCCTGTGTGTGATTAAGCAATGGAAAATTATCAAAGGTGTGTGTTCCATGTAATGTGATTTGTTTTTCCATTAAGATGAATTTTCATGGAACGTGTGGAATAATCTATGTCGGGATTATATTTGTGACACCAAGGCATTCCTAAAATAATGTCACTAGCTTGCAAAGGCACAACCAAGAAATTTCTACTCTCAACATAATCACCAATTTTCATTTCTAAATCATGAACTTCTTGTGTACCATTGTATCTAGTGCGTAAGAATGTAGCCTTTATGTGATAATGAGTTGGAACAGTATGTAAATTCAAATCTTTTACCAACTTTGCAGAAATAAAATCATATGTGCTTGAAGAGCACCCTACCACGGCACAAAATGAACCACAAACCGGCTAGGTAGAGGCTGCAAATATGCTTGCTGGCCACAAAAAACTGCAAGAAACCTTCTTTTTCACCAAGAACCATTGATCCAAAACACATAAGAGGAAGGTACACAAGAAATTGAACAATGCTTCCATCCTCACTCTCTTCCTCTTCCTCACTCTCCATGAGATCTTGCAATGAAATCACAAGAGAGAAAAGCAAGAACAAGAAGGCAAGTGTTGTGCCAAAATGGGGGAGGGAAAAATGAAGTGTGAGAGGAGAAGATAAATGAAGAGAGAGTGTGTAACCACCTCAACCTCCCACCTCCTCAAATCACCCGACAAGCCTTTTTATTTTCCTTTCTTGATATTATAAAATTAAATTGCATACATCTTGGCTAAGGTCTAAAACCCTTCATTTGTTGAATGAGACAAAAGGTGTTTGACCTTCCCTTTCCTTTCAACATTTTTTTAATGTGAGCCTTTTTGGACTACACATTTTACATTGCTTCATATTTGAAATTTTGACAAAGGGGTACAATTGCAATGAGTCATTTTACAAAAAGTCGTTTCTATGTGAGCACATTTTGGTGCCTATATTTGCACGTATTTCTCAATTATCAGTGCTCCCATAATCATGCAAAACAATCTTTTCGTTTCATTGTTAATAATGAATTAGGATTTGGCATACCTGGTAAAGTATCTGGGCAGTATCGATATCCTCATCATCTTCCGTGAAATCTAGCATATCTTCATGGTCTTCATCTTCAGTCACTCCTAAGCAGTTGATTGGAACAGCTAGCTTCTTGGATTGATAGTTCACTGCTAAGTGTCCTGGTTGTTGACACTTGTAGCAAACTATAGACTTTGCTTTGGAAACATTATTGGTAATGGCTGGAAATTTGGGTATATTGGGATTTGGCTGGAGAGATGGGTTAGGTTAGGGTTTGAATTTGTGTTTGATGGTAAAGCAGGGGGGTCGTGTCCAGGGTTTACAGAAGAAGGAACAAAGTGATTTTGATTGAATCTTCAAAAGTTAGAATTGAATTACTTGGTACCAAAGTTACCATTAGTTGGAAATTATTGGGGTCACTTTTCTCGTCCACGAATTCTAACTTCAGCATCATGGGCTAAAGAAATCGCATCCTCCAAAGTCTTCAGCTTGAAAATGTTTACTTCCGCATAGAAGTGACCAAGCAAACTAGATATATACTTGCACTTGTGGATCACCTCAGGAACATCTTCAATCATTCAAAGTTGCAATAAGGCACTCCAGAAATGCTCAATGTATTGCAGAATGGATTCACGATCTCTTTGTTGCAGAAGATCCCACTGTTTGATTGCTTTTTCATGGAATTGAGATGGAAGAAAATTCTGCAAAAATTTCTTTTGAAAGCCCTCCCAAGTAGTAGGACAATCAATACTCTTGCGGACAACAGTCCACCATAATGATGATCTGTCTACTAAATGGTTAGTGACACATTTCAGTTTATCTTTTTCGGCATACTACTCTTCATGAAAATAATCATCAAACTAACTTATAAAAGCAAGAATAGTTTTTCTATCACGTTGCCCATTAAAATTATGGAATTTGAATTTTTTTTAACTTATCTTGGCTTCTTTCCTGAGAGACTGTGCTTCGAGTGTCACGTCAATGGTACGTCGAATAACATCTTCGGGTTGCACTCCATCTTAATCAACAGTGGATCGTTGAAGTGTAGACAATTGTGCTTGCAAAGTTTGATGTGCTCTTCATTCCTCTTAAAGTTGCATCATAATTAGGTCCAATTTTTGCTCCATGGTTGGTTTCGGTAAATCACCTTCGGCCATAAAATCTTCCATGTTTTGATCGAACATCCTGAAAAATCTCAAACGACCTTACACACTCGAAATCTCATTAGAGGAATGAGTGTAGCTCAAATTTGGATTTACAAGGCTTGCTTTTTTTAAAATATAATATGGCTTTTTGCAATCTTGCTTATTTTGCAGGTACTATTTGGGCTGAATATGAGCATGAAGTACTGGATTATCTATGCAGGATGCTATTAATCAATGGACAACATGTAGAAAAGAGAAGAAAGTCACAGAAAATGCATTGTCTTGTAGCAATATGCATGGTAGTGTAAGGCAGATGCAACAATATGGGGAAGAGACTCTAGGATTTATTCCTCGAAGTCACTACACAAGAAATCATTGGGCTAGGGCTACCACTGAAATGGTAGTGAAAATAGAGGCACGTGAAACTCCTTGTGTTTCTTTACTTGACCATGGGTCTGAGATAAATGTCATTGAACGTGGATTGTATGAAAATGGTGCATGGCCTGTAGACATTGATCATGGTTGGCATATGAGAGCTACAAATAATTCTTCGGGAGAGCTTTATGCTGCATGTCCTAATGTAAAAGTGACAATTGGTGATGTACAAGAAGAGCAACACTTCTTTGTGCAATATAATTTCTCATATGCAGTGATTTTGGGATAGCCCTATATTATAGGAGTGCATATGGAAACAAAGGTGCTTGATGATGGTTCTGCTTATGCAAGAATCAGAAGCAAGGATGGGAGAAAAGCAGTCCAATTTCTTACTATTTGTGTTAATCATCCTAGAAATCGGGATACACTTTGAGAGTCTCCTTTGGCTCCAAATGCAAGGGAATTCAAAGACCTGGATTTTCATTAAGCATTGTTGTAATGCGGGGCTACAGTAGTGCTATTTAAAGGGTGTACTCACCTCTTGATGGAATGAAGCATGTATTTACTATTGGTTATTCTCAGTTTACACAGCCCATTCCTAAAACCTATTGGTGTTATTCTCATAGTCACTTGTGCAGAGGTTGTATGCCTTGTGTGCAATTGATGGTGCAACTGTGCATCCCACCCTGTGTCAGCATACGGTGCGAGAAGGAAGGCCATGGAGCCTTATAGTGTAGTGCACAGGAATAGATCATGCTTTGTGCATTGAGAGGCCCAACCTGTGTGTGCAACACTCCATTCACACATCTCACCTCTTTGTTAAATGTAAAGGGCAAGGATTCATCACTCCCTCTATCTCACACTCACTAATAGATACAGAGGGCAGACCATTCCGGTTAGGATGAAAGCTTGCATCACTCAAGGGGTTGTCAATGAAGATCGCTTCTTCTATTATTGTCATCAGGATGTTGACAATGAGCCGTGCCCAGGGAGGCAGCCAACACATTTGGTACTTTGATTGGGTTGGAAAAGATATCGTATGTTGAAGGGGTCAGAGGTACTGATGAAGTTGCAGAGACAGTGCACCAAGGGAGATGGCTTGAAATTGTATTTGAAGTTCTACTAGTGAGTCAACTATCTTAAACTGTGGGGTGTTACCACCTTTTCCATAGCCAACTTCCCACCCAAGGGTATGTCCACCATTTCTTGGAGTGAGGCCTGCTATGACAAGGAATTGCTTCCTTATCTCCCATAGCTTTTTTTTTTCTCTCCTACTTTCAAAGGTATTTCCACCTTTTCTCGAAAAATAGGTCGGCATGACAGGAACCTAAGTCCTTTTTCCCATGACCAACTTATTTTTTTCCTACTATTCTTTAACTTAAGAAAGAGAATGGTAGAAATACCATGTGTCAGAACCATCCTTGCCACCACTGTTGGATCAAACGAGAGGGGAACTGAGTAGGGATGGGAGGTGTTTGGGAGGGGCTAGCAGAAGGATGTCACCTCATAAAGAAGAGCATAATGGCTATCAATAGCACAAGGAGAAGGACAATGCAACTCCCAAAAGGGAAAGGGTAGGTCGACTGTGATTATCAAGATCCCCAGGGAGGGAAGTACTTCTTCAGGCGATAGCCATTGATCAGGAAGGGATCATCAGAGGCATCAACTGTCTGGACTTGGATTGAGCCTTTTTTGGATTGACAGCAAGTACCTTATAAGGACCCATTCATCATTGTTGAAGCTTGCCTAGAAACTTGCAAAATCGGGAATCATAAGTGAGAACTAAGTCACCTTCCTTGAACTCCTTCTGCTTGATGAAGCTGTCATGATAAACCTTTCTATGAGCTTATGTGGTTTCCATGCATTGTAGGGCCATCCTACAGATCTCATCAAGACACTCCAATTGCAACAGACGACGTTGCAGGGACTTGGCCACAAGCAGAGAGGCTAGCTCAAGTTCAACAGGAAAGACGGCTTCTGTTCCATTCACCAACTGGAAGGGGGTATGTCCTGTAACTGCTTTATGGAGGTTTTGTATGCCCAGAGGGCCTCTGTAAGTCTATCATCCTAATCACGGCAATGTGCGACAAGCTCTAGGGGACTGCCAAAATGGGTTATGATATTCTCATACAGGAACAAGGCCATGCTATTGCCATCATCTCGCTTAGAGCTTTAGCTTCACACCACTTGGTGACATAATCCGTATATATCAAGATATATATGTTCTGCTTCCATTTGGTGGGGATATCGATTGGACCTACAAAGTTGATGCCCCAGTTATCGAACTGCTTCAAGGGAAGGATATTGCAGTGGCATGGCATTGGTCTTGGTGGGTTTCCCCATTCATAAACAAGCATCACATCGCTTGCAATAATCATAGGCATCCTTGTGGAAGGTCGACCACCACCAGTATCCTGCGATGAGTAGATCATTCCTGACTGTGGCTTCTCTTGCAAAGTGGCCTCCACATGGCTCATCATGGCAAGCCTTCAGGACAAGCCCAATCTCATCTCTTGCAACACATCATCTGAGCACTTCATCTTTGCCCTTCTTGTACAGTGTGTCGCCTAACATGGTATAGGGGGCTAATTCTAACATAAGCTTTTTCCTTTCCTGGCTAGAGATGCCGAGAGGATACTGTTAGGTTGTCATTAGGTTAGCAATGTCTACATACCAAGGAGTTACAGTGTCGACCAGAAACAAGGATACATCTGGGAGGTCCGGATCATCCTGCTCCTCTTCTATAGTCTATGGGATATGCGATAGATGATCAATCAGAACATGGGAGTGACCAAGTTTGGTGATTACCTCAAAGTCAAACTCCTGGAATAGAAAAAGCCATCTCATCATTCTTCCCTTCACATCTACTTTATTCATCGGGAAGGATAGAACCTCATGATCCACATAAAACTTGAAGTGAGTTGACGGTAGGTAATTGCAAAACTTCTCTAGGGCAAACACCGTTGCCAAGCATTCCATCTCTATTTAGCTTGCATAATAGATGGACTGATCCAACTTCAAGGAGCCTTTCTAGCATAAGACTGCACCTAAGCCTTCAATTGATACATCAATGTGCACATGAAACTCCTTCGTCCAATCAGGAGGTTGCAGGATAGGTGCCTCAACCAAGCACTATTTCAGAGTGTTGAAGGCATGATCACAATCCTCTGTCTAAAAAGGAACTCCACATCCTTCCTTAGAAACCTATGCAGGGGGGCTGCCTTTGTTGCAAAATGGGCTATGGACCTTCTGTAATAGCCCACATGGCATAGAAATCCCCTCAACTGTTTGAGGTTGATTGTTGATGTTAAGGCTACAATCTTCTCAATCTTCATAGGGTTTCTTGCTATCCCCTGTGTAGAGACAATGTGGCCTAACAAGTCTCTAGAAGGGACTCCAAATATGTATTTGTCAGAGTTGAGGGAGATCCCATACTCCTGGCATCGATCAAAGTATTGGTCCAAATGTCCCCAATGTTTAAGGATCAAACTATAAACACAGAAATCATCCAAGTATACCTTAATGAAGTCGTACAGATGAATTTGAAATGCGGGCATCATGACTCGTTGGAAGGTAGCAGGGGCATTGCAGAGCCCAAACGACATCACTCTGTAGGCATAGGTCCCCCACTCTGTTGTGAAGGTTGTCTTGGAGTGATCTTCTTTTACTATCTGCACTTGGTTATAACCACTGAATCCATCCAAGAGGGAGTAAAACTCATGATCTGCCACTGTGTCCAACAGTTGGTCTCAGTGAAAGGGATAGGAAAGTGATCCTTCTTCGTCTTTGAATTCAACTTCCAAAAATCCACACATTTCGCAATTTACCATTCTTCTTAGATACGACCACGATGGGTGAGACCCATTCATTGTTGGGCACTGGATATATGCACTCGGCTTCCAAAAGCTTTAGCAGCTCTGCTTTTACCAAGGAAGAGTAGCTTGGGTTCATTCGCCTTTGTCATTGCCATCCATGCTTGGCATCAGGCTCTAGATCAATTTGATGTTGACATATTGTGGGATCAATCCCTTCAGATCTTTAAAACACGTCTAAGTTCTCTTTCAATCCCTTCAGATCTTTATAAGACCATGCAAACACGTCTAAGTTCTCTTTCAATAAGCTATGCAGAATCGATAGTTCCTCTTTTGGCAAGCTGCTACCCACCTTTAGGTGGCGTTCAGAGCCATCTGCATCCACAAAAGTCAACTGTCTTTCACCTTCTACTTCACGGATGAAGGTCCCATGGTAGCTTCTAGATACAGATCCAACTCCTTCAAGGGAGTGGTGTCCTCATCTGATGTTCCATTAGAACCGACTTCTTCTTTGGGTTCCTCCTTGGGATGTTGAAATGGGATTAGGGTTGTTTTGGGTTTGGTTTCAAAATTAGTTACCTCTTGGCTCGAGGACTCATCTTCTAATGATGCATCCAAGAATGTCACATAACAGGGACCCTACGATATCTGTTGGGGCCGTTGGATTGGTGATTGTTGGCAAGGTGCATCATCATCATCTTTCTTGGGAAGGATGGGTGAGGGCGGCAAGAGTCACTGCTGAAAAACAGCTTATTCTTTTTAATCCATTTCTTATAAATATTTTGCATATGAGAGGTCCATTTACCAAACCAAATGGTACCATCGCCACTCTGTCCCACAGCATGAGATCTTCTTCTTCTTGTGCTTCTGGGACGCCCTCCTCATATGTATCCTCTTCAGGTGGGATAGATTCTTCCATTTTGCTTTCATAACTATCTTCCTTAGTATCATCTTTGTCCTCTTCGGACTCTATCTCTGTAGGAGCTCTGTATAAGAGAAGAACAGGTTCTCTATTTCATCTTCTGCCTCTATCTCTGGCTCTACTTCGGCCATGTAGCATGGAGAGCAGTACATCTAGACCACTATCTCGCTATCAGAGGTAATGTCGGAAGTCATTCCTAGTTTAAACAGGAAGTATTCACCCATTGTCAAGGACTTTGCATCTTGAGGGAGTTAGCTTACAGTGCCCACTGTTAGGGACTGTGCCTCTATTTTCTTGGGAAACATATGTTTAACAACTTCTTCTTCTTCTGATGTACCATCTGTACCTTCATTGGACGAGTCAACTTCAGCACCACTTTGTTAGGTCCTCTACCTAGGGTTAGGGTTCCTTTGAACCAATTTGTCCTCGCTCTCACTTCAAAAATCCATGGTCTCCCCAGCACAGCAGAGGGTATGAGGTCCCATAAGAATTTGGTTTCACCACCAATTACATCAACCAATAGTCTCTTCCTACCAGGGTTGTCTTCACGTATGGGAGAATGCCCAAAGGCTTGATTCTGCTCTAGCCTATGATAAGCCACTGTGTAGGTTGCATACCTTGCAGGCCTAGATCCTTCATTATGACATCCGTCATGATGTTTACTAATGAGCCTCCATCAGTCAGTACATTTGCAATAAAGTAACCTTCAATCCACATGCTAATCTTTGGAGTACTGGGATCTAGGAAGGCATTGGCTACATCCACTTCCTTTACATGCTTTGGAGCCTTATTGGTCTTGGTTGCTGTTGAAGGAGCAATCCTTAATCCACATCTTCGACTCAAGATGCTTTTGAACTTCTTTCAATAGCTGGGAGACAGCACCAGCAATTGTCGAAATGTTAAATTCAATTTAAAAGTGTCTAGTTCTTTTACCAAGTCATACTCTTTGATAAGATCTACATGCTTTTTCAGCCTGCTAGGAAATGGGGCTACACCCATTTTCATCTTTTCTTTTTCTTCTAGCAATGGCAGCATCGACACTTTTTCTATTTCTGGAGATATTTATGTATTGTCTATCTCCTGGACCTCTGGTTTTGTTTCTGGAACTATCTGTGGTACCTTCTATGGCACTATAGTGCTTTGTACTACAAGGTTTTGTTATGTACTAATTTGCCCTTCTGTTGGCAGGTTGAACTTCATAGTCTTGGCAGGAGTATTGTTCTCTTTTTGGACAAGTGGTTTCTTCTTCTTGGCAAGCGTAATAGCGGCAGCTTCCAACTCCACCAGATTAGAGGCAAGCTCATGTGCCTTCTACTAGCTATCAGTGGCATTGGCCTTGACAAGGGCTAGACTAGGACAATCCTTTTTGCAATGTGGCCTTCTCCTTTACATCTGCTACAAAGAGGTTTATAGTCCATTGACCTTCTAGGGTTTGGACAATTTGGCAAAATGTGCCCATTTTCTCCGCATCTATAGCATTCAACTTGTGATCTCTGGCCACCGCTAGACTATCTTCCTCTGTAGCTCTGGAACGAGAACCTCCTTGGTTCTAAATTAGATCAGAACTCCCTGGGATGTGGCTCGATATCTTGGGTTGTCATCTTCGACTCCAGCAAATTGAACCTTGCATCTTCATCTCTCTTTCGTCTGTCATGCATCTCTTTTAGAGAGCAAATATCTTCCGTATGGTTCTTCCTCATGCATATGAACAGAAAGCTCCTAGGATAGTAGGTTTGCAAGTATATTCAATGGCTAAATGTCTCAGTTGATGGCATTTTCCACACCATGTATTGGATCTGAGGGCGTCTCATGCCACTCCTGTAGGATTAGACATACTAGCAGTGTTTACCTTCAAAGTCTGCAGCTGCTCTGACAACACATCCATGAGTTCCTTCTTGATATTTGCAACTGAGTTAGATAAGTATTTCTTCAAGCTTTCGCCTCCTCCCATGTTGGTAGTGGAGTTTTAAGGCGTCTTTGTTATCACTACATATACTGGTTGAGTTGATGTAGAGGGTCCTCTGTTTTGGTTCTCATTCAGGGCCCCTGTCTGGGCTATTGGCTATTGTTGATTCCAGTTGGTAGGATTCCACTCTTGAGGTCGATTCACCATTTGAGGGACTATCTGAGGCCATTGGGGTAGTTGTGGAGCCATCATGGAGGGGGATTGTGTATTGCCATTATGGAGTCGGTGCACTATATTGAGGCATTGTAGGCATGTGTTGGTAAGGGTAGGGAACAATTCATGGGACTGTATTTGGCAGATACACCATTCTTGACATTATAGGAGGTAGAACTCCTTTTCCTGGGGTCGTTAACAATCTTGCCTCTACTTCATCATACAGTCTAGCACCTTCCACTCCAGCCTGCAGATTGGCTGGTTTTCTTAATTCCACAAAATTGCGAACTTCTGGTTGTGGGCCTCTGAGGAACACTCCTTTTTGGATGCCTTCATCCAAATGATGATTGGTCCATCTCTTCAAGATGGATTCCATTAGCAAGACATAATCTTCCACTCTTTCTCCAGAGGACTGACTTAGGTTCATGAACTCCTCTTGCATCCGCTCCTCAAAACCTTCACGCGTGAATTTAGTGAGGAAGGCTGTCCCATGTGCCAAATGTTTGTACTACTTGTCTCTCATACCATTGAAACGCCGCACCCTTGAAAGTGGCGGGGAATATTACTAACAAATGCTCAAGGGTTCTAGCATTGTTACTCACACATGCTACCAAAAACTCTGCCACATGAAGATCAGGATCTTCATTGTAGAGCCCCTAAAAATTGGCAATGGAACTACATTTGCTAGCCTGTCATCAATATTTCCAGGACAAATCTAACTAGGAAGGGGACCTTGAGTCGCCATAGGGACTTCTCTAAAGAGTACTTTTAGGGTATCAAAGGAGGCTTCTGCTGCAATCTGGTTCTCGGCCTTTATTTTTGCCTTCTCTCTTCTCGCGTACCTATAGACTCGTTCTAGTGCTTGCCTCTTGATTGCGTCATTTATCAGGGGGTTGACTCCAACCAGTTGGTTTGTACTCAATAGAATAGAATTAGAGGGGGCTTCAATCTCTGGAGGACTCTTTGGCCAATATATCTGATTTGGATTGGTCCAATCGGTCAATCAAACGGTCTAAGTCAGAGTGGTCCGATTTTGATTGTCCGATTCTAGGAATCAAATGTCTAATTTTGGTTCATCAAATTCTCAGAATTGGACAAACCAAATGAGACAGGTCGAGGATTGATTTTTAGTGGGCCGATTTCACTAATCGAACAGTCCAATTTCCTCATTCGATTTTAAGTCGTTCGAATCAGATGAGCCGATTTGCCCTCAAGGCAATTGGCCAGGTCGATTGTCCGATTCTAGGAATCAAACGGGACCAGTTCTGCGTGACGAGTTTCCAAGGATGAGGAAAATCAACTTAATTCTAATGATTTTGGTTATGAGGGGTCACACAAACTTCCAGAATTTAAGAATAGACCCTAATGAAGGATTGTATATATCTGGAATAGCAAATAAACTCCAAAATACAAATCAGCAAACAAATCGAACCTCTTGCCCTGTTATACATGTTATACAGTAGAAACCCTAATGCATGTTTTCCTTTTTTTTTCTTTGTTTTTTCCTACACTGATGCATCTGAATCACAAAGCAAACACCTACACTACTCCAACCTACTTTTCCAAGTCCAAAAAACAAAAAACTTACTTGCTAAGGAGATCGAATACCTCTTCAAACTCCCTCGCTTCCTATGTATCTATCTCAAGCATCGGTTCAGGGAAAACCCTACTTTAATGCTCGATTCGAAGCATGCAAGCACTCAAGGCTTGAATTCGTTGGTCTCGGCAATGAAACCAAAATGTAGAGGCAACCGCCAAGACCCACGAACTGCTTATTCTTTCAAGTGTTTCAAGCCAAGCACTAATGGCTACCTCTCACATAGCTGATGCGCTATCTCTCTTTACGTACCTCCATGCCCGATCGAGTTGCCTCTCTCCAAGGCACTCTAATAGCTCCATGATCCAAGTGCAAGCATCAAGTGAGCTTGATCCTCAAGCTCCATGCTCCAAGCTCCAAGCTCCAAGCTCCATTGCCACAAGAGAAGAGAAGAAGATAGGAGAAGATGGAGAGCTTCTCCACCACAGTCCCTCACCCTCACACACTCATTCCCTCACACTCTCACACTCCCTCTCTCAAGCACAAGCTCAAGTAAGCAAGAAGAAGAAGAAGAAGAAGAAGAGGAGGAGGAGGAGGAAAGCTACTTTTGGCCACACACAAAAATGAGCTTTTTCATTCACCTTTTGCGTTTTGTACAAAACCCTAACCCTCTAATTCCCTTTGGGCGATCATCCCCTTATCCCCTTTTTACATAGCCAGCGGCCCTTTTTCCTAATGTTCTCCTATATTCCAAGCTTCCTTCCTACCGCCCATCTACCTTTACAATTTGCACGGGTGAGACTCTCTTTTACAAAATAAATCATGGTGCACCTTGCATTCTTTTACAAAAGTATTGACTTGCACTTTTTCTTGTGCACCTCTCTCCTTGATTTAGGACTTTTTTGTACTTCTTGTGTTTCGAGATTTTTCTTGGTACACCATCGTCTTTCCTTTCACTTTTGCCTTGGCCTTGTCTTCTGCTTTAGATTTTCCAGATTTTCCACCTTGTTCTTTTTAGGGTTAACAAAATCTATAGCCTTCTCTATCATCTTATAAGCATCCGTTCATTTTGGTATCAAGTTCTCATCTATTCCAGTGAACTCTAGTAATCCTCGTTCTACTTCCTTAGTTCACAACTCTCTCCCTTTAACAATACATCTACTACTATTATAATTTCATACCAAGCTATAACCATGTTCCTACTACTCTCTCTATATTAGTTGAGAGCCTTCATCCAACATCTATTAAACATGGAACACGTGGAGAAATAAGGCATAGCCTAAGCCTTATCCTATGGTTGTATTAAGTAAGTGTGTGAGAGGCTGTGTAAAGGGTCCTAAAGGTCAAAGTGTCTATCTCTTTGTGAGAGACTTGTTAGTATGAAGAAAGCTTGAGCCTCCATATTTGTGTCTCAACTACCTTCCATTGTGCATCCCCATCGAATCTCTCATCTATTTTCAGTTGGTATCAAAGCATAAGCACAGGAGCAAAAGATTGGAGCAAGGAGCTCGCCGAATTGAGATCTACATCGAGTTGAAGGCTTGCTGTCTACCATTAAAATTAGGTACAAATCGCTATCTAAATCACCCACAATAGGTCTATGGATTGAATAGTTGCTACAGCTTGGATTTGGGGGCAAGTGAAGCGCACATTGGATGCATTTGGTAAGCCAAAAGAGGTTGGAAATGATGTATGACATCGAGACATTGGGTGTGTTTGGATTCTAATCGCTTCATGAATGGATGCCCGGTTGGGGGGCTGTTAGTAAGCACAGCCCTAGCTTAAGCAGGGGGCCTACTTGAGGCCCCAAGAACAGGGTTAGGTTGTTAGAATCACAGGGCCTGCTTATCAGGAAGCATGGGTTTTATATATGTGACAAAGAAGATAAAGAGGAAACCATTTGCTCATTTAAGAGAGCTTGAAGTTCCAAGACTTGTTTTTTGAGGACAAGAGGATGTGTTTGATCAAGGTGACTACTTTAGAGGACATGCCGCAGAGTGATTTGGAAAAACGTTTCCATTTTTGGATGCCTGCACAAAACGTTTTTTTTCTTCTTCATAAGGCTAGTAGCCTTATCATTAAGGCTTAAAATCTCTCTAGCTAAGCTGTGTTCATATTGGACATTCGAAAACTGGTTATCTTGAGATTTTGCCTTCACATTGGAGAGTCCATGAATTGGTTATTCTCTGAACTGGTTCGCAGTTAGAGATTTCACAATGCTCCAGAGTTAAACTAGCTGTTTTGGAGGCCTAGAAGGCCGGTTTTATGCCATTTTGGAAATTACAAAAAAATTCTAGAAAATTTTGTGTAACTTTAGCTTAACTAGGACTTCATTCATGGCACAAAAAACTACAAAAAAAAGCAAGGAAATTGGTTGGTTTTAAGCCTGTATTTTGATTTTTTTGGGTAATATGAGCATCGTTTGAGCTCCGTTTTTGGATGTTTCTTGCTGGACAGTCATTGTATGATGTATGGGCATTGTGTATGAATGTATATGATAGCATTTGAGCTTATGTATAGTAGCCATTCTCTTGGAAAGGAATTTACAAGAATTTTTTGGACTATTTATGGTGCATTTTTTGTCTTGGGTTGACCATTTGAGGCACTAGATTGGTTCATGTTGCTGAATGCTTGATTGGGATAGCACATATTGTTGGTTTTTCTGAAATTGTAGCCATCAAAATGTCAGGCACAGCTCAAATTACCTAGATTGTTGGAAATAAATTGACCAAGGACAAGTACAGTGTCTGATCATACAGGATGGAGAACTTTCTAATGGTGGGGAGAGGTCTTTGGGACCTCATTATAGGTGATGATGCATGTCCAGAGCTTCTTGAGGAGGCCACAAAAGAGGAAAAGAAGGCATACAAGGATTGGACTGGAAAGAACATGAAGGTTTTGCATTTGATCTCTATATGCATATCAGAGACTTTGATTCCTCATATCAAGAAGGCAAATACTTGTAAAGAGGCATGGGAGATAATTGAGAAAATGTATGGGACATGTACGGAGGCAAGGAAGATAAAACTTAAGCAAAGTTTACATGGAGCATGGAGAGGAAACCACACTATCAGTGACTATGTTGTAGAAATCAAACAGGTTGTAGAAGATCTTGCATCGATAAATGCACCAGTGGACAATGATGACTTGGTTTTAGTCACACTTAATGGACTTGGCCCAGCATATAAATCTTTGGATACCTCTATTTCAGTTAGAGGAGGCTCTATGGCAGACTTTGAAGAATTGATTGCCTCAATACTCATAGAAGAAATAAAGTTAGGTTTGAATGCATTTAGCAGTAGTAAGAATGCAAGTGGAGATAGTGTTTTTTATCATCAGAGAGGGCGTGGCAGCCCATCTAGAGCTAGAGGCTCATCTTATGGCCATGGTGGTGATAGCTTTGCACATGGTCATGAGGTATCTTTGGTCGTGGTGATTTCATGCCTAGAGGCAGGGGGAGAGCTTACTCTAGAGGTATAGGACGGTCTACTCCTCTGCATAGAGATGGTGGATGTAATTATTGTGGGCAGCATGGACATTTTGAAAGAGAATTTTATCACAAGAAAAATGCTATGTCTAGGGGTCGAGAAAGGACTCAACATAACCATTATGCAAGTGTTTATGGAGGTGTAGGTTATGGATCTAGAGGTGGCTCTACTAAAGGCCATTTATTTGCCATGGAATATGTACTAGGGAGCATGACACACCCTCCCAGTGAAGATGATTGGTTTTTGGACTTAGGGTCTACAAATCACATGACTCATCATGTTGAGTGGTTTGACACAAAGTAGCAAATGCATAATGAAGAATATGTAGCTATTACTAGGGATGACACTTTGCATAAAATTACCCATATTGGTAGTGTGCCACTTGTCACTAGAGATGGAGTGGAAAATAAGCTTGGGGATGTACTTTATATACTTACAATCACTAAGAACTTAGCATTAGTTGGTCAGACCAAGGAATGTAGGTGAGATTCAATAGATATGGATGTTTCATTGAGGAATTTTGAAATGGAAGGCCTGGTAGATTGATTGCAAGAGGGAAGAAGAAAGGTAGGCTAGTTGCCTTGGATGCAGGTACTCCCATCATTCAAAATTCTATGTATGTTGAAAGTGGGCATGTTCAAGATAAGGATTTTGAATTATGGCATAGGAGAATTGGACATGTAAACCTGCAAATACTGAAACAAATGCAAACTAAAAAAGTGGTTCATGGTTTGCCCCATTTTGGTTATGTTAATTATGATCATGTATGTGAGGCTTGTCACTTTGGTAAGTAAGGTAGATTACCATTTCCAAAGAGGGGGAGAATCAATAGTTATCCTTTGGAAATGGTGCATTCTAATATTTGGGGTCCATGTTAGAATGTTTCATTGAGTGGGAGATGCAGGTTCTATATCACCTTTATTGATGACTTTAGTAGAATGACTTGGGTGTATTTCATGCACCATAAAGGTGAAGCCTTTGAAATATTTTTGGAGTTTAAAGCTATGGTTGAAAAACAATTTGGTTGTTACATGAAATGCTTGAGGTTTGATAATGGAAGAGAGTACATGTCATATGAATTTTCAGATTTTTTAAGAGATCATGGAATCAAAAGACAGGTGACATGGCGCTACACACCTCAGTAGAATGGTGTGGCAGAAAGTAAGAATTGTATTATTGCAGAGATTGCTAGGGCAATGATGAATCAAATGAATATGCCATTGACATATTGGGTAGAGGCAGTGCATACTGCAGTAGTGCATATCATGAACATGACACCTACAACATTGACTCATCATGTATCACCATATGACAAGATGTATGGCAGGACACCCACTATTGCTTATTTCAGGGTTTTTGGATGTGTTTCTTATGTTCATGTTCTTGATGATTTGAGGAAGAAGATGGAGCCAAAGACTATAAATTGCATCTTTCTTGGATATTCTGATGAGAAGAAGGGTTACAAATGCTATGATCCAATGACTAAGGAAGTTTACATTAGTAGGAATGTCATATTCAGTGAGTATGAATCATGGTACAAGCCCAAGATTGCAGTGGACTTGGATTCCTATAAGAGTATTGATGATGATGCTTATGGAAAGAAAATTTCATCAAATGGTAAGCTTGGAAATCAACACTTAGAAGATATGTTTGGACCTCAGGAGAATGCAGAAAGCAGTGGCAACTATAGTCCATGGAGTGGCAGGTTGAGGAGTTCACAAAAGAGTATAGAAATTGCAAAAGGCAAGAGGCCCAGGGCTAAAAGTTTAGAGGATGAATCTATCGATGATGAGTACGGTATTCCTCATGTAAAAACTCTGGGTACTAGAAGTGCAAGAAAATATGTGCCACCACATGTAAGAACAATTGAGACACCAAGTAGTGCACCTAAGTTGAGGAGATCAGAAAGGGTTAGATATCCTGTTGATAGATTGATATATAATGGGTTCATGAAGATGGATTATGCTTATAGGTTTCTTATGTACAGCATGTGGAACCTACTTGCTTTAAGGAAGCAGTGGAAAGCAAAGAATGGAGACAAGCTATGGATGATGAGATGGATGCATTAAAGAAAAACAAGACATGGGATTTAGTGCAGTTACCTCATGGAAAGAAATCAATTGGTTGCAAATGGGTGTACAAAGTCAAGTGTGAATCAATGGTTCTCTAGAAAGGTATAAAGAAAGGCTAGTTGCAAAGGGTTATACATAAACATATGGATTAGATTATGAGGAGACATTTAATCCAGTGGCAAAGATGACTACAGTGAGATCAGTGATTGCTTTGGCTTCTATATATGGCTGGAAATTGTATCAAATGGATGTGAAAAATGCATTCTTGAATGGGATTTTAGAAGAGGAAGTGTACATGGATCAGGTTGAAGGATATGTGAACCCTAAATACCCGCATTATGTATGCAAGTTGAAGAAGGCATTGTATGGATTGAAGCAAGCACCAAGAGCTTGGTGTGAGAGGATTAGCAGATTCTTGTGTAGCATGGGATTTCAGTAGAGTATGGCTGATTACTCACTCTATGTGAGACATACAGAGGACGGCATGGTTGTGGTTGTCATCTATGTTGATGACCCCATTATTACAGGATCACTTGAGAGGGAGATTGCTAAAGTTAAGCATGGTCTTCATAAAGAATTTGACATAAAGGAACTTGGTTTGTTGAGATACATTTTGGGCATTGAGGTCATTGATACACCTCATGGCATTTGGTTGGTACAAAGACAATATTCTTTGGAGATGTTGGAGAAGTATTGCATAACAGGATGTAAGCCAGTGGATACTCCCTTGGATCAAAACATCAAAATGATTGATGATGGGCAATATGTGGAAGATGTGACTATGTTTAGAAAGATGGTTGGTAGTCTTATCTACTTAACCATTACAAGGCCAGATTTGAGTTATGTTGTTGGATTGATTGGCAATTTATGTAGAGATTGTGTAAATCACATTTGGATGTAGTGAGGAGAGCTCTAAGATATGTGAAGAAGACAGTTGGATTCGGCTTATTCTATAAGAGAAGGGAATAAAGCCTACCTTGTTTGGGTATATTGATGCAAACTGGGGAGGGAATCTTATGGATAGGAGATCCACTAATGGTGGTTATGCATTTTCATTTGGATCAGCCATGGTAAGTTGGAGTAGCAGAAAGCAACCTACAATTGTTTTATCAAGTACAGAAGCATAGTACCGAGGTATTGCATTGGCAACATATGAGCAGACATGATTGAGATTGGTTTTATGTGACATGGGGATTGAAATTGATGGTGGAGTCATCATATATTGTGACAACATTAGCAGCATCATGTTGGCAAAGAACCTAGTCAACCATGCCAAGACAAAACACATAGAATTGCACTATCACTTCATTAGAGAGAAGGCCATTGATGGAGAGGTTGACTTGGTCCATGTCAAAACAAATGACCACCACCAAGTTGTTGATATCTTTACCAAAGTATTAAGTAAAGATAAGTTTGAGTATTTCAGGAGTACACTTGGAGTATTATCTTTGCAAGCTCATTCTGAGCTTGAGGGGGAGTGTTGAGAAATAAGGCATAGCCTAAGCCTCATCCTATGTTTGTATTAAGTAAGTGTGTGAGAGGCTGTGTAAAGGGTCCTAAAGGTTAAAGTGTCTATCTCTTTGTGAGAGACTTGGAAAAGTAGACAGTAGAAAAGATAAAATTAGAAGAATGAAGAAAAAGAGTATGAAGAAAGATTGAGCCTCCATATCAGTGTCTCAACCACCTTTCGTTGTGCATCCCCATCAAATCTCTCATCTATTTTTAGAACATAGAAATGTAGCACGTACTTGCAAGAGTGGCATGGATAACAACTAAAGGTTGTTGTTGATGCTGGTGACACATGTTAGATCTTTTAGTTCTTACTAGCAATCTACCTATTTGGTTTGTAGATATGAGACAGCCTCCCTCTCTTCCAAATTTTTTTCTATATTGCTTTGTATATATATTCTAATATATTCATAGCTATGCACTATACACATATTAACTTTGACTTTCCTCTCAAGGTTTTTGTTTCCATTATTTCTATTGACTCATGATAAGTTAACTAAGATTTTGAATCTGATTACTTTATTGAAACACATCCATCACACATTTACCCTTAGTAAATACACAACCCATAGCTTAAGGATGCCATTAGTATAGGACATGTAGGCATATGTATTCTTAGACTTGTGTAGGTGTGCACACACACTCACACTTGGGCATAGAATCTACTTTTTTAGAGGTCACGCATTCTTATACATGCTACCCTCACATAGACACTCATCTTCACATGGCCACACACACACCAACCTTAGGCAGAGAAATTGAGCTCTCTTTGAGGCACCCAAGCCCCCTTAAGGCACTACCTTCACTTAGGCATGTAGGAAATATGGTCACACACACCCGCATGTCACTTACAATAGTTGTATAGGCATAGCCACTTACACATAATCTCGCACCACATAGGCATGCAATTTACATGAGTTTTTGCATCTTGTGTCAAGCACATAAGAAACTCACATGCACATATTAGGCATATTCATCCACTACTAGAAGGGCACACACATGTTGCATGGGCACTATGCTACACAACCCTAGGTTGCAAGATTCACCCATGTATCACAAGTTAGTTACGATAACACTTTGTAATGTCACATAGGCACATACTCACATAAGTTTAAAATTCTAAAAATCTTTGAAAATCCACAAACCCTCACCTTAGGCATTCATGAATCTTGGATCCTACTCTTAAGATTGTCACAAGTCCAATCCTTAGGTATTTATACCCCCTTAAATCCTATACACCCATACACATTTAGGTATTCACCCCATAGCCTCGGGCACTCTACATAATTACCCTCCTTGAAGCTTTTGGGATTTTGAGTAATTACACACCATAGTTTAATATTAGACCATTCCCATAGGCATTTAATTTGGGATCACACTTCCTCTAATTCCACACATGCAACTCTAGTCTCAGGTTGCATTCCACACACCTAACCATTATTTAGGTGCATATATCATCCCTAGACACCTCATTCCCACCTCATACGGGCTCCATCCATAGGTACACATGCATTAACCCTAGGATAGCTTTAGCTCACCCCTCTTACTCTAAGTATCTTGCATATTGATGTGCAAGTACATCTAAAAATAGGAAACTCGACATACTGACAAGCCCTAGAGCTTTAAGGACATCACATACAAAGTTTTTCAATATCCCAATTAAGATATAAACACTTGGACATGAGCTCACAAGAAGAATCAAAGAGTCCCATTAGGTTATTGAGAGCCTACTACTTTATTGACACACTTTTATAGTGGACTAAACTTTTGGGTCTACAAGTTTTGACTTCTTATGATTCAATAAGGACTGGAGAATATTCTTATCTAGCAATTCACTAACAAAATGATGGAACTAGGAAAACAAGGTCCAATACCAAGGCTAGTGGATTGAATGGAGGCAAATCAATTAAGAAAGACTAACCTAAGATCCACATAGTGTAGTATCACTCATATGCATCATGATTGTCCTAGACGGAAGGCATCCAATAGCACCCCATGTGACTCTACAAGGCCTAAGATATAAAAGGTCAACATCACAAACATCAATCTCGATGATGAGAAACTAATACCATTGGTGTATCTTAGGGTTAAACTCATTGCCAAGAGAGAGAGTATTCATTGTTTGATGTTCTCATTGATGAATGTTTGGATTACAACATCTTAACTTATGATACATAGAATGAGATTAAATAAACCCAAACTTGTGACAACAAATGTAGCTATCTGACATTATGAAGAATCCCATATTCCCTCCTAAGAAAATGCAAAATTCTTATGGCCATTGAAACTGAGAGCCTCTCAACCATATTTTGTGTGCTTTAAAATCAAGATGATGTGGGGAAAGAAGTCCTATTTGGAGGGACGTTCAAGCACATGATCAAATGCAAAGTGGAGTATGAAGCACATTGAACTTAACGCGATGACTCGCACATCCTTTAAATAGAGTTTCACCTTTTAAGTGACACTTAACCTTGTCGTGTTTAACAATAATCATATCGACTTATTTTACTAAACTCGAGTGCACATAAAGTCATATGTGCAATAACCTCTTGTAACTCTTTCCATCATGATTCCATGATTTAGAATCTCACTTAATCTAACTACAAATCATAACAACTAATTGTTTATGCGTGTACTAATATGCTTTCTAGATGAAATTGGCAATTCGTGTAAGTGTAAAATATAGAAGCTAATATTTTATGTAATTATTTTATGCGGAAAAATAATAACCTAGTGATGAATAACCTGGTTTGGCACGACAACATTGGGAATTTTGTATTTGCTCGTACTTATGTTCACCACACCCGATGTTCCGTTGGTAGTGGCAATACCCGTTCCTTGACCGATTGTGATGGTTCTCGTGGTCCTTCCACCTCATCGCTTTGGAGCCATCCTTCGCAAGTGGATTTGAGAGATAAAGAATAAGGAATGAATTTGAGATAGGAGAGCATAAGAGAATATGGTTTAGTTGAAGACCAATACAAGGGGAATTGAGCTAACTCTCTCCCTCGTAGCCTCTCGGGTAACTCCTCTCTCTCTCTCTCTCTCTCTCTCTCTCTCTCTCTCTCTCTCTCTCTCTCTCTCTCTCTCTCTCTCAGGGTCTCCTTGCACTTCTCTAACTGCTCCCTATGCCTCATATTTATAGCTAAACAAGAAAAGAAGGGTTGTGGTTGAGAAGAAGAGCTCTTTATGGAGGGAATCTTGGAAAAATCAACAATGTAATGGTCAAATCATAAATCCGATAGTTCCGTTGGCTTCAAAAGGGGGGTAAAATCTCATGACACTTGATTAGAAATCTTTTAGATCACTCCTTCTTCTTCTCCTTGTTCGAAGTGTTGTTTTCTACCTGTAAATTGCGATCGCGACGCACGCGATTTCGCCCATCATTCTTTTGTTTCATTAAATATTCAAAACTGGCTGAAAAAACCACTTGCTTTTTTTACATGATATCCTGTTCTAGAAATCTTCAATAGCTTTTTAGGATATCTATAATAAATAATATATAAAATATGCTAGTCTTGTTCAAAAATTTAATATTTTTGGACCATCCATACTATACACATTAACACTAGTGACTAATATGGCTCATAACTCTCGTTCATGTTATAACTTTCGTGATGGGTACCTATTATAGTCCTTGCCATTCCAAAAAATATATCTGATTAAAATCCTCTCTTTTTTAAATTTAATATTTTTAACTAAATAAAAATTATTAGTTATTAACGTTAGTTAGTTTTTACTTTAGTTAGTAACCTTGCTAACTTATTAATTGACTAACTAACTTTCAAATCAACTAACTTTTAATTGCGTGGAAGTATTACATCCTCCAATTGTGAGGTGTCTGCCAGTCTTAATCCACGGCACACCTTTTAGTAGTCCATCAATAGGTTTTCCAAAAATGATGTTGCCTGATGCTCCCTTGGAACGTCATGGGGTTTGTCACTTAGGCCCTACTGAGTCTACTTCGCAACGAGAGAGTTTCGGCTGCCAAACCCACTAGGATCGACTTGAATTTTTGGGTTCTTAAAATCATATGAGTCTTCTAGTAGCCAACTAGTGTCAATAATTTTGAGTTTCCACTTCTACACGATTACTCGATCTGAAGCGGGCTTGCCATTGCACTTGGTTCAAAGAGAATGGGAGACGGAGGGGACTACGTATGTCAACCTTCCTACCCATAAGGTAAAATCCCATTCCAGTCCCCTAAAACAATGCAAGTCAATTCTACCTAATGACTAGTTGGTCAATTTAACATTTTCTTATTTCTATTGCCGATTTAGAAAAGCTCCTAGCTAACTGAGACCACCCTACCATTGGACAGACCTGTCAGGGGTTATGCACACCCGCTTTCCTTTGATGATGGAATCATCTTTAGTTTTTTAAATTACCTATAGCACATTTATTGGAACATATACAACCAGCTTCCTTAATTAGTCAATTAAATCACATGTTTCTTCATGCAATTTATCTCATGGATACGCATACAATTCAAATAATCCTTGAATAAAACAAACTTCTTTATTATATTAGAAGCTTATTACAATTTCCATCTTTCCGACCCTGCAGAAGATACACAGAATGCCACGAGGATATTCTACCAAGATTCCACCCTTGTAATTAGTATTTAGTGTTCTAGGATTCCATCCTAGGTTATGAAAGGGCTTGTCAAATTCTAGAAACAATGCAGGATTTATAGGCAAAGCCCCTCCATGGCACCCAATTTTCCTATTGCCCGAGAATATCCCTACTGATAAACCTTTCACTAACGGAGCTGGTCTAAGCCTCACAAAGTGATAACCATGATCCCCTTGGAGTAGGGTCTCGCAGCTAGCTTGGGGGTAGCCTAGCGCAATCCTTCCTTTTATCCTATTTATTAATACTTTCAATTAGAGATCTAGATTCTAAGCAAACACAAACAGTCCTTTCAAACGTATATCAAATGATGCAATGACAATCATACCATCGTGCAATTCACAGCTTCCACATAGCCAAGGTAAACCTTATCCTAAGGTAACCTTACATTCTAATGAGGATTCTCATCTCCATCAAGAAGTGTTGAGTACATCTCTTACAACATGTTAAGCAAGGCATGAATTTCCTGTTTGGGTTATCTTACCCAACATAAGGGAAATTTCTTAAAGAAATATATTGTGCCAATAACTTAACAAGATGACTTACAAATCCTTTAAATAGAGTTTCACTTTTTAAGCAACACTTAACCTTGTCACATTTAAAATCAATTATAACAAGTTATTTTACTAAACTGGAGTGCGCATAAAGTCATATGTGCAATAACCTCTTAACTATTTGCATCATGATTCCATGATTTAGAATCTCAATTAATCTAACTACAAATCATAGCGATTAATTGTTTATGCATGTACTAGTATGCTTTCTAGATGAAACTATCAATTCACATAAGTGAAAAATATAAAAGCTAATATTTTATGTAATTATTTTATATGGTGAAATAAAAACCTAGTAATCAATAACCTGGTTTGGCACCATGACATTGGGAATTTCATCTTTGTTCGCACTTTCGTTCGCACCACACCCAATGTTTCATTGGTAGTGGCAACTCTGGCAACCTCATGCACTCCTGTATCTCTAGCAATACCTACGTTCCTTGATCGGTTTTGTGGTGGTTCTCGTTGTCTTTCAACTCGTCACTTTGGAGCCATCCTTCGCAAGTGGATTTGAGAGACAAAGAAGGAGGAATGAATTCGAGATAGGAGAGCGTAAGAGAAGATGGCTTAGTCGAAGACCAAGATAGGGGGAATTGAGCTAACTCTCCCCCTCACAGCTTATTGGGGTAACTCCTCTCTCTCTCTCTTTCTCTCTCTCTCTTAAGCTCTTCGTAGCCTCTTGGAGGAGTATCCTTCTACCTCCCTCTCTCTACCTCTCTCTCACAACCTCTCGAGGTCTCCTTATGCTTCTCTAACTGCTCCCCATGCCTCATATTTACAACTAAACAAGAGAAGAAGTGTTGCGGCTAAGAAGACGAGCTCTTTGAGGAGGGAATCTTGGAAAAATCAGCCATCTGATGCAAACCACAAATCTAATAGTTCTATTGGCTCCGAAAGGGGGGTAAAACCTCAAGACACTTGGTTAGAAATCTTCCAGATCGCTCCTTCTTCTTCTCCATGTTCGAAGTATTATTTTCTACCTATAAACTACGATCATGACGCACGCGATTTTGCCAATCATTCTCTTTTTTTCATTAAATCTTCAAAACTGGCTGAAAAGACCACTTTCTTTTCTTACATGACATCCTATTCCAAAAATTTCCATATCTTTTTAGGATATTTACAATAAATAATATCTAAAATATGCTAGTTTTGCCCAAAAATCTAATATTTTTGGACCATCCATACTATACACATTAACCTTAGTGACTAATATGGCTCATAACTCTCGTTTACATTGTAACTTCCGTGATGGGTGGCTACGATACTTGTCAATTCGAAAAAAATATTAGGTTACGACTCTCGATTTTTTAATAAATATTTTTAGTTAAATAATTGTTTTTTATTATTAACGTTAGTTAGTTTTTCTTCTTTAGTTAGTCTTTAGTTAGAAACATTACTAACTTATTAATTGACTAACTAACTTTCGAACTAACCAACTAACTTATAATTGTGTGGAAGTATTACATCCTCATTTTTTTTTAAAAACAAACAAACAAATCAAGAATCGAAACTCGATATTCTTTCCGTATTGATAAGGACTGTAGCCACCCATCACAGAAGTTATAACGTAAACGAGAGTTATGAGCCATTAGTGTCAATGTGTATAATAAAGATGGTCCAAAAATATTAGATTTTTGGGCAAAACTAGAATATTTTAGATAGTTATAGATATTATTTATTGTAAATATCCTAAAAAGCTATGAAAATTTCTAGAAGAGGATGTCATGTAAAAAAAGCAAGTGGCTTTGTTCAGTTTGTTTTGGAGATTTAATACTAAAAAAGAAGGGTTGACAAAATCACGCGCATCACGATCGTAGAGTTTACAAGCAGCAAACAGCATTTCGAATAAGGAGAATAAGAAGGAGTGATCTGGAAGGTTTCTAATCAAGTATCTAGGGGATTTTACCCCCCTTTCGGAGCCAACGAAACTATCAAATTTGTGACTTCACAAAGAGCTGTTCTTCTTAGCCACAACCCTTCTTTTCTTATTAAGCTATAAATATAAGGCATGGGGAACAGTTTAGAGAAGCACAAGGAGACCTCGAGAGGTTGCAAGAGAGAGGTAGAGAGAGGGAGGTAGAAGGATACCCCTCCAAGAGGCTGCGATAAGGAGCTTGAGAGAGAGAGAGAAAGAGAGAGAGAGAGGAGTTACCCAGAGAGGCTACGAGGAAGAGAGTTAGCTAAATTCCCTCTATCTCGGTCTTCAACTAAGCCATCTTCTCTTACCCTCTCCTATCTCGAATTCATTCCTCCTTCTTTATCTCTCTCGAATCCACAGAAAGAATGGCTCCAAAGCGGTGAGGTGGAATCACCACCATGGGAACCACCGCAATTGATCAAGGAATAAGTATTGCCAGAGATACGGGAGTGCCCGAGATTGCCAAAGTTTCTACTATCAACGAAACATCAGGTGTGGCGAACGTAAGCACAAGCAAAGACGAAATTCCCAATGTCGTCGTGCCAACCCATGTTATTCATTACTAGATTATTATTTTGCCACGTATAATAATTACGTAAAATATTAGTTCTATATTTTACACTTACACGAATTGACAATTTTATCTAGAAAGCATACTAGTACATGCATAAACAATTAATCGCTATGATTTGTAGTTATATTAATTGAGATTCTAAATCATAGAATCATGATGCAAATAGTTGCAAGAGGTTATTGCACATATGACTTTATGCGCACTCGAGATTAGTAAAATAACTCAATATAATTATGGTCAAATGCGACAAGGTTAAGTGTTGACTAACGCTTAAAAAGTGAAACTCTATTTAAAGGGATCTGTAAGTCTTCTTGTTAAGTTATTGGCAGAATATATTTCTTTAAGGAATTTCGCTTATGTGGGGTAAGATAGCCCAAACGAGAAATTCATGCCTCGCTTACATGTTGTAAGATATGTACTCAACACTTCTTCATGGGGAGGAGAATCCTCATTAGAATGTATGGTTACCTTAGAATAAGGTTTACCTTGGCTATGGAAGTTGTGAATTGCACGATGGTGTGATTGGCATTGCATCATTTGACATACATTTAAAAGGACTATTTGTGTTTCCTAGAATGTAGATCTTTGATTGAAAATATTAACAAGCATGATAAAAGGAAGGATTGCGCTAGGCTACCCCCAAGCTAGCTGCGAGACCCTACTCCAAGGGGGTCATAGTTATTACTTCATGAGGCTTAGACCGGCTTCGTTAGCGAAAGGTCTTTTCAGAGGGATAGTCTCAGGAAGTAGGAAATGTGGGTGCCATTGGGGACTCTGGCTGTAAATCCTGCATTGTTCCTAGAATTTGACGAGCCCCTTCATAGCCCAAGATGGGATCCTGGAACCCTAAATACTAGTTACGAGGGTGGAAGCTTGGTGGGCAGAATACTCCTGTCGAATTCTATGTATCTTCCGTAGGGTCGGAAAGATGGAATTGTAATAAGCTTCCAATATAATAAAGAAGTTTGTTTTATTTAAGGATTGTTTGAATTGTATGTGTGTCTGTGAGATAAATTACGTGAATGAACATGTGATTTAATAGACTAATTAAGGAAGTTGATTGTATATGTTCGAATAAAATGTATTGTAGGTAATTTAAAAAACTAAAGATTATTCTGTCATGAAAGAAAAGCAGGTGGGCATGACCTGCGATGGGTTCGTCCAACGATAAGGTGGTCCCGATTAGTTGGGAGCTTTTCTAAATTGGCAATAGAAATAAGAAGATGATAAATTGACCAACCAGTCATTAGGTAGAACCGACTTGCATTGTTTTAGGGGGCCAGAATGGGATTTTGCCTTATGGGCACGAGGGTTGATGTACCGCACTCCCCTTTGTCTCCCATTCTCTTTGAACCAAGTGCAATGGCAAATCCGTGTCAGATTTTGTAATCTTGTAAAAGTAGGAACTCGAAATTACCGACGCTAGCTAGCTCCTAGGAGACCCGTCTGATTTTGGGAAATCAAAAATTCAGGTCGATCCTAGTGGGTTCGGCCGGAATTCTCACGGTTCGAAGTAGACTCAGTAGGGCCTAAGTGATAAACCCCATGACGTTCCAAGGGAGCGCCCACCAATAGTATCATTTTTGGAAAACCTACTAATGGACTACTAAAAGGTGTG
This sequence comes from Lygodium microphyllum, assembly GCF_053477565.2. Classification (NCBI taxonomy): domain Eukaryota; kingdom Viridiplantae; phylum Streptophyta; class Polypodiopsida; order Schizaeales; family Lygodiaceae; genus Lygodium; species Lygodium microphyllum. Next base: position 24,613,634 of record NC_141137.1, read on the forward strand.
CCGCCATGATGCCGCCCAACACTCCCTTGGAACGTCATGGGGTTTCTTAGGCCCTACTAAGTCTACTTCACAACGGGAGAGTTATGGCCGAACCCACTAGGTTCGACCTAAATTTTTGGATTCCTAAAATCAAACGGGTCTCTTAGTAGCCAGCTAGAGTAAGTAATTTCAAGTTTCCACTTCCAAAAAGATTACTTAATTTGATGCAGACTTGCCATTGCACTCGGTTCAAAGAGAATGGGAAACGAAAGGGAGTGTGGTATTTCAACCCTCCTATCCATAAGGCAAAATCCCATTTTGACCCCCTAAAACAATGCAAGTTAGTTCTACCTAATGACTAGTTGGTCAATTTATTGTCTTTCTATTTCTATTGCCGATTTAGAAAAGCTTCTAGCTAACCAGGACCACCCTATCGTTGGACGGACCCGTAGGGGGTTACACCCACCCGCTTTCCTTCGATGAAGGAATCATCTTTTGTTTTTTAAATTACCTACAACACATTTTATTGGAACATATATAACCAACTTTCTTAATTAGTTAGTTAAATCACATGTTCCTTCACATAATTTATCTCACGGATACGCATACAATTCAAACAATCCTTGAATAAAACAAACTTCTTTATCATAATGGAAGCTTATTACAATTTCCATCTTTTCGACCCTACGGAAGTTACACATAATTTCACAAGGATATTTTGCCCACCAAGATTCCACCCTCGTAACTAGTATTTAGGGTTCCCAGATCCCATCCTAGGTCACGAAGGGGCTCATCAAATTCTAGGAACAATGCAGGATTTACAACTAGAGCTCCCCTTGACACCCACATTTCCTACTATCCAAGACTATCCCTACAGACAGACCTTTCGCTGATGGAGTCAGTCTAAGCCTCACAAAGCGATAACCATGACCCCCTTGGGGTAGGGTCTCGCAATTAGCTTGGGGGTAGCCTAGCGCAATCCTTCCTTTTATCCTATTTGTTAATATTTTCAATCAGAGATCTACATTCTAGTAAACACAAATAGTCATTTTAAATATATATCGAATGATGCAATGATAATCACACCATCGTGCAATTCACAGCTTCCATAGCAAAGGTAAACCTTATCCTAAGGTAACCTTACATTCTAATGAGGATTCTCCTCCCCATAAAGAAGTGTTCAGGACATCTCTTACAACATGTTAAGCAAGGCATGAATTTTCCATTTGGGCTATCTTACCCCACATAAGCAAAATTCCTTAAAGAAATATATTTTGCCAATAACTTAATGAGATGACTTACAAATCCCTTTAAATAGAGTTTCACTTTTTAAGCATTAGTCAACACTTAACCTTGTTGCGTTTGACCATAATTATATCAAGTTATTTTACTAATCTCGAGTGCACATAAAGTCATATGTGCAATAACCTCTTGCAACTATTTGCATCATGATTCTACAGTTTAGAATCTCAATTAATCTAACTATAAATCATAGCAATTACTTTGTTTATGCGTGTATTAGTATGATTTCTAGATGAAACTATCAATTCGTGTAAGTGTAAAATATAGAGCTAATATTTTACGTAATTATTTTATGTGGCAAAATAGTAACCTAGTAATGAATAACCTGGGTTGGCACAGTGACATTGGAAATTTCATCTTTGCTTGCGCTTACATTGGCCACACCCGATGTTTCGATGGTAGTGGCAACTCTGACAACCTCAGGCACTCCCGTATCCCTGGCAATACTCATTCCTTGACCGATTGCGGTGGTTCCCATGGTGGTCATTCCACCTCCTCGCTTTGAAGGCATCCTTTCTATGTGGATTCGAGAGAGATAAAGAAGGATGAATGAATTCGAGATAGGAGAGCGTAAGAGAAGATGGCTTAGTTGAAGACCGAGACAAGGGGAATTGAGCTAACTCTCTTCCTCACAACCTCTCGGGGTAACTCCTCTCTCTCTCTCTCTCTCTCTCTCTCTCTCTCTCTCTCTCTCTCTCTCTCTCTCTCTCTCTCTCAAGCTCCTTCTCCCAGCCTCTTGGAGGGATATCCTTCTACCTCCCTCTCTCTACCTCTCTCTTGCAACCTCTCGAGGTCTCCTTTGCTTTTCTAAACTACTCCCCATGCCTCATATTTATAGCTTGACAAGAAAAAAAGGGTTGTGGTTGAGAAGAAGAGCTCTTTGTGGAGGGGATATTGGTGATTTGAAACTTCTAAGATGCAATCTGATGCTCAAATCATAAATCTGATAGTTTCATTGGCTCCAAAAGTGGGGTAAAACCCCAAGACACTTGATTATAAATCTTCCAGATCACTCCTTCTTCTTCTCCTTATTCGAAGTGTTGTTTGATGTCTATAAATTATGATCATGATGCGCGCAATTTTGCCAATCCTTCTTTTTTTGTATTAAATCTCGAAAACAAGCTGAAAAAAACCACTTTTTTTTTGCATGACATCCTCTTCTAGAGATTTCCATAGCTCTTTAGGATATTTACAATAAATAATATCTATAATTATCTAAAATATGCTAGTTTTGCTTGAAAATCTAATATTTTTGGACCATCCATACTATACGCATTGACACTAATGACTAATATGACTCATACCTCTTGTTCACGTTGTAAGTTTCGTGATGGGTGGCTACAATCCTTATCAATACGAAAAAAATATCGAGTTTCGATTTTGGATTTGTTTGTTTATTTTTTAAATATATTTTTAATTAAATAAAAATTATTAGTTATTACCGTTAGTTAGTAACCTTACTAACTTATTAATTGACTAACTAACTTTCAACTATGAGGTGTCTGCTAGTCTAAATCCACGGAACACCTTTTAGTAGTCCATTAGTAGGTTTTTCAAAATGATGCCACCCAGTGCTCCCTTGGAACATCACAAGGTTTGTCACTTAGACCCTATTGAGTCTACTTCGCAACATGAGAGTTCTGGCGAAACCCACTAAGATGGACTTGCATTTTCGAGTTCCTAAATACAGACATGTCTCTTAACAGCTAGCTAGTGTCAGTAATTCTGAGTTTCCACTTCTATAGGATTACTCAAACTGAAGTGGACTTGCCATTGCACTTGGTTCAAAGAGAATGGAAGACAGAGGGGAGTGCGGTACGTCAATCCTCCTACCCATAAGGCAAAATCCCTTTTCCAAACCCTTAAAACAATGCAAGTCAGTTCTACCTTACGACCCCCCTAAAAGAATGCAAGTTAGTTCTACCTAACGACTAGTTGGTCAACTTATCGTCTTCCTATTTCTATTGCTTATTTAGAAAAGCTCTCAACTAACCGGGACCACCCTACCAATGGATGAACCCATCGCGGGTCATGCCCACCCGCTTTCCTTTGATGACGTGATCATCTTTAGTTTTTTAATTACCTACAATACATTTATTTGAACATATACAACCAGCTTCCTTAATTAGTCTATTAAATCATATACATCTTTACGTAATTTATCTCACGGACACGCATACAATTTAAACAATCCTTGAATAAAACAAACTTATTTATTATATTGGAAGCTTATTACAATTTCCATCTTTCCAACCCTGGGAAAGATACACAGAATTCCACGAGGGTATTCTGCCCACCAAGATTCCACCCTTGTAACTAGTATTTAGGGTTTCAAAATCCCATCCTAGGTCATGAAGGGGCTTGTCAGATTCTAGGAACAATGTAGGATTTACAGCCAGAGCCCCCCTGGTACCCCCATTTCCTACTGCTCAAGACTATCCCTACGGACAACTAACGAAGTCAGTCTAAGCCTCACGAAGCTATAACCATGACCCCCTTGAAGTAGGGTCCCACAGCTAGCTTGGGGGTAGCCTAGCACGATCCTTCATTTTATCATGTTTGTTAATATTTTCAATCAGAGATCTACATTCTAGCAAACACAAACAGTCATTTTAAATGTATATCAAATGATGCAATGACAATCACACCATCATGCAATTCATAGCTTCACATAGCCAAGATAGACCTTATTCTAAGGTAACCTTACATTTTAATGAGGATTCTCCTCCTCATAAAGAAGTATTGAGTACATCTCTTACAACATGTTAAGCAAGGCGTGAATTTTCTGTTTGGGCTATCTTACCCAACATAAGCCAAATTTATTAAAGACTTATATTGTGCCAATAACTTAATGAGATGAATTAAAGATCCTTTAAATAGTTTTACTTTTTAAGCATTAGTCATCACTTAATCTTGTCGTGTTTGACAATAATTATATCGAGATATTTTACCAATCTCAAGTGTGCATAAAGTCATATGTGCAATAACCTCTTACAACTATTTGCATCATGATTCCACGATTTAGAATCTCAATTAATCTTACTACAAATCATAGCAATTAATTGTTTATGTGTGTACTAGTATGCTTTCTAGATGAAACTATCAATTCGTGTAAGTGTAAAATATAAAAGCTAATATTTTATGTAATTATTTTATATGGTAAAATAATAACCTAGTAATGAATAACCTGGTTTGGCACGATGACATTGGGAATTTCGTCTTTGACCACACTTGTGTTCCCCACACCCGATTTTCCCTTGGTAGTGGCAACTCCGGCAACCTCAGGCACTCCCGTATCTCTAGCAATACCCGTTCCTTAACTGGTTGTGGTGGTTCTCGTGGTCCTTCCACCTCGTTGCTTTGGAGCCATTGTTCGCAAGTAGATTCGAGAGATAAAGAAGGAGGAGTGAATTCGAGATAGGAGGGCATAAGAGAAGATGTCTTAGTTGAAGAACGAGATAGGGAGAAATTGAGCTAATTGTCTCCCTCATGGCCACTCGAGGTAACTTCTCTCTCTCTCTCTCTCTCTCTCTCTCTCTCTCTCTCTCTCTCAAGTTCCTTCTCGCAGCCTCTTGGAGGGGTATCCTTCTACCTCCCTCTCTCTGCCTCTCTCTCATAGCCTCTCGAGGTCTCCTTATCCTTCTCAAACTGCTCTCCATGTCTCATATTTATAGCTAAACAAGAGAAGAAGGGTTGTGGCTGAGAAGAAGAGCTCTTTGTGGAGGGGATCTTGAAAAAGTCATGAATCTGATGTTGAAATAAAAAATTGAATAGTTCCATTGGCTCTAAAAGGGGGGTACAACCCCAAGACACTTGATTAGAAATCTTTCGGATCACTAATTATTTTTCTCCTTGTTCGAAGTGCTATTTGTTGCTTGTAAATTGCGATTGCGACGCGCACGATTTCGCTAATCATTCTTTTTTTTATTAAATCTTCAAAACTAGTTGAAAAAAATCAATTGCTTTTCTTACATGATATCCTATTCTAGAAAATTACATATCTTTTTAGGATATTTACAATGAATAATATTTAAAATATCTAAAATTTGCTTGGGCATAGTTTCTTATGAATATCCTATACCATCCTATCAGACCTAGAAAAGTTCTCACTTTCTTGATAGTGGTTGGGGGTGGCCAATCTTGAACATCTTTGACCTTGGCAGGATCTACTAATATACCTTCAACAGACACTATGAATCCAAAGTACTCAACCTTTCTTTTGAAGAAAGTGCACTTCTTTTTCTTGGCATACAACTTGTGTATTCTCATTGTCTCTAGGACAATGCGAAGATGTGGTTCATGATCTTCTTCCTCCTTAAAATAAGTTAGGACATCATCAAAGAATATAAGAACAAAGCCATCAAGATGAGGTCTAAAAATGTATTGCATTAACCTATTGAAAGTAGCTAGGGCATTTATCAACCCAAATGACATCACGATGAATTTGAAATGACCATATCTTGTATTGAAGGCGACCTTTGGAATATCTTCATTCTTGACTCTGATCATCCTAACCAAAGATTGATCTTAGAAAATATCCTTGCTCCTTGTAGACGATCAAGAAGCTCGTCTATCCTCAGGATTGGGTATTTATTCTTTATTGTTACCTGGTTTAGCCCTCAGTATTTGATACAAAGATGGAGAGTTTCATCTTTCTTCTTTTGGAATAACACTGGGGCTCCCCATGGTGAACTACTTGGCTGAATATACCCTTGTTCTAGTAGTTATTTAAGTTGCTCTTTTAGTTTGATGGCTTCAGGAATAGACATTTTATAAGGTCTTTTTGCAATTGGAGCAGCTCCTAGAACAAGTTTGATCTCATGATTGACTTCTCTTTCTGGAGGTAACTCAATTAGCTCTTCAGGAAATATGTCAGTGTACTCTTTTAACCAGGATGGTTCTTACCATTATGATTTACCTTGTTAAGCTTGATCAAGTAAACAAGTAATCCCTTCTTCAAGCCTTTCACAATTTGAGAAGCTTTTGATAATTGGACTTTAGGTTTCCTTGTTTCACCTTGAGTAGTTGTTATTTCATTGTTCAAATCTTGGAATGTGACTTAACCTTTTCCACAATGGATATGAGCATCATTGGGAATCATCCAATCCATTCCTAGTAAACATTCATAAGCTCCTAAGCTCATTACTCTGAACCTCATACTTGAAAGGTTTTATCCTAGGCTAAACTCTACCTTGGCAATTTGCTGTGTAGAAAGTAATTCATTTCCATTTGCTAATTCCACAAGTAGTCTTGACGCATTTACTGTATCTATTCCTAACTTCTTGGCACACTTGGGTGAAATAAATGAGTGTGTACTTCCACAGTCAATCAAAACTTTAAATGATTTACCGACTAACTGGTGTCTGTATTACCGAATATTGACAATTTGGACCTTTCCTAAGGAAATGCAGCATGAACAGCTTCTCTTTCAATATCTTCTTCCATAGTAGGGTCTTCCTCCCTATTGTCTCTTTTAAGGTAATATTTGATGTTTTTCCTTTTGCCGTAGCTACTTGACCACGGTCTTGGGAAGATTTGCCTTTACCTTAAAATTGGCATTGGCGATGGTTTTCACCAAGCTTTGGACAATCTCTCCTGAAATGTCTTGGCTCATTATAATGAAAGCACCTCTAAGACCATCCATGTTTCCCTGGGTAGGAACAAAATTTCCAACTGCATTGGATTTTGCTTTTTTTTTTTGTCCTAGGTAAAATTGGCCTTGGGTTCTTTTTGCTTGACCTTTGAATCCTCATTTGTTTTGGTTACTATAGCTCTAGAACTTATTATTGTTAGGCTTTAATTGTACTTCCCACACAATTGGAGCTGCTTAAATCAAAGAATCTTGGAGGTCTATTGGGCGCGTTGATTCCAAATGAGTGTTCAAAGGAGAATTTAGCCCATTGCAAAATTTGGACACTTATTGAGTAGTATCCATGGAGGATGTATACTTAATAAGTGAAACAAACTTGGAGTAATATGCTTCTAGGGTCAGTCCCATTTGCTTCAAATGAAAGAACTCATTCATCTTCTAGGTGCGATAAGCAAGAGGTAAATACCTTCCTCTTATAGCTTCTTTCAGCAAATCCCAAGTAATGGTATTTTCAGGGACACCTTGATCTCGATGCCATTGCTTCCACCAGAATCGATCTTCGCTAATTAGTTTTAGCTTAGCTATCATGGCTTGGTTGGCTGGGACATTTCCAACAACAGTAAAATGATCTTCCATGGATTTGATCTAAATTTCTACATCGACTTCCACATTCTCGCATTTCCCATCAAATTTCGAAGGTTTGACTTACTTTAAAAGACTCCTTTTCTCTTGGGCTTCGTTGCAAATTATCGTGGGTGCAAAATTCTGGGAAATTTTTAGCAAATCCCAAGTTAAATTTTACAAAATTTATATAACGTTAATATTAGAGTTTGATACTCAAATTATTTCTTAAGCTTGCGTCGTATTCTATACTAGTGTGTGCTCTAATACCAACTGTGAGATTTTCGCCAGGCTCATTCTAAGGCTTACCTTTTTGTAGTCCATCAAAAGGTTTTCCAAATGACACCGCCCGGCGCTCCCTAGGAACATCATGGGTTTTTTCACTTCGATCTCATTGAGTCTACATTGCAACGGAAGAGTTCCAGCCGAACCCACTAAAATCGACCTAAATTTTCGGGTTCCTAAAATTAGATGGGGCTCCTAGCAGCCATCTAGCGTCAGTAATTTCGAGTTTCCACTTCTACATGATTAGTCGATCTGAAGTAGACTTGCCATTGCACTTGGTTCAACGAGAATGGGAGACAGAGGGGAGTGTGGTATGTCAACCCTCTTGCCCATAGGAAAAAATCCCATTTGGGCCCCCTAAAACAATGCAAATTGATTTTTTAATGACTAATTGGTCAGTTTATCGTTTTCTTATTTCTATTGCCAATTTAGAAAAGCTCCCAGCTAGCCGGGACCACCCTACCATTGGATGGACCCGTAGGGGGTCATGCCCATTCCCTTTCCTTTGATGATGATATCATCTTTAGTTTTTTAAATTACCTACAGCATATTCATTGGAACATATACAACCAGCTTTCTTAATTAGTCCATTAAATCACACGTTCCTTCACATAATTTATCTCATGGACATGCATACAATTCAAGCAATCCTTGAATAAAACAAACTTCTTTATTATATTGGAAACTTTGTTAAAAGACATGGGATCTAGAGCATGGCAGTGGCTATGGTGGATCGAAGAGGAAGATTAAACTCATGATGACATAGACAAGACTTGACTTGTTATACAAGTGAATTAGGTTCCAAGATTGAGATTTGGACTCATAAACACAATCTTGTGTATGCAGCACAGTAAAGCTGTTATGTAACCAAATCTGCCTAAAATAACTACAACTTTGATAATATTCTAGATTTTGATAGTCTCATCATTCAGAGCACCTCTATCTCTAGAAAGAATTCGACATGTGCCTACTTTTGCATTCAACCTTGCACGAGCATCCTATCTCTTGCCATTATTTTCAAAAGAGGGTGAAAAAAGGTTCTATTTTTTGCTTCGAGAAATGTCTATGTTTTAAGGGAAGAAAAACGTAGAAAGTGAGTGTTTGTGCTAGTTTTATTTTTTGGTTCGAGAAATTTCTATGTTCTTAAGGTAAGAAAAATGTAGAGAGCACCTGTGTGTGTGCGTACTGAAATAATTGGCACGTACCTGCCCTTGCATTCAACCTTGCATGAGTATCCTATCTCTTGCCACTATTTTCAGAAAAAGGTGAAAATAAGCAAGTTTTATTTTTTGCTTCAAGAAATGTCTACGTTTTGAAGGTAAGAAAAGTTCTGTGCGCGCACTTTTACATGGTAGGAACAATCCCGAGATAGTTTTAAGAGAGATACCAAACTTGCTCCTGTCAAAGTTACTTGCTCCTGTCAAAGTTTTGTTTTATTTCCAGTGATGCTAGAACTGAGACGAATTTGCGAGATATGGGGCAGCAGCACTCATTCGTACTACTGACTCTTCTGTGTCTCCTGGGAGCTTCTCACCTGGGCCTCGTTGCGAGCTCTGTCCATGAGTACCTCAATGGACACTTCTCCAATCAGACCAACGCCTTCGTGTTCAATGGCGGCAGCGAAGGCATGCGAGCTTCTTTTCAGAAGACAAAAGGTTCCTATGGATCTTCTTCCATCAGGTTAGCTCAGATACATGCGTAATAGTTTGCTTTTAACATTTGATCCCCGGAAGGCTCGTTCAGGTCTTGTAATTATGGTTCCTCTCTGCACGAAATAACAGGAGAATTACCTACTTGGATTGCTAGCGTATATTTTTCCTCTTACCTGAAAGCCTGTACAATTTAGGTCTATAATTACGGTTATTGCAAACAACTAACATAAGAATTATGCATCCAATGCGAGAAACTTGATCCACAGCCTCACACCTTCTGTTTCTTGCACTAAAATGCTCTTTCGAAATTAATTTTTTGGGCAATTTCATAATCTTACTACATGCCACAAAAAGAGACTGATAGAGAAAAAGTAAGAGCGCCAAACAAAACATTTTTCCATCCTACAGAAATGGGAAGGGATGCATTTTAAATCATACAGACCTTTTGTTCTGTCTGCTTGTTGTACAAGTGGTCGGGTTTGTTTTGGAGAGTGTTGATACAGGTTACCAGTCATGTTCGATGGGCTGCAATCTGGTGCGAAATGTTCATAATGTTCTCCATGTTGAGAAAGAAGGTGAGTAGAAAGTGGCCGGATTCTAAGCTATGGAATCAACCAAACCACCAAAGCTTTTAATGCTGTGTTGTAAAGAAGATGGTCCTGTGGTTATGGTTATGAGGTCATGATGCAACCTTTTGACAAATTTGGTAGGACAACTACAACTTTCATAGGGAGACTTTAGCTCCCGCATGACGTTGTGCTTGGAGAAATTCATTTGGTTTGGGACTTTAAATGTCTATCTCCAAGTTTAAGCTTTGATACATACTGTAGGTTTGGATCAGCTTGGAATTCTGAATTTGTTGATGCCAAGTCTTAATCTTTGGCTATTTGAGTCTATAGCTTTTGTGCTAACTACAATTAAGTTTCAATTATTGACTAGCACAATCTTGGAGTCTACAAAGCATATGCTCTTGAGAGAGTAGGCATGCCCACGATGGGGAAAAAGTAGACTGCACAATGGTTAGGCCTGGTAGAAAAAGCCACAAGTCATAATTTTTTGGATAAGTGTGTCATATTGTGGCTCAATTTGCTATTGTTGTTGGGTGTCTAGGTGTTGTGAAAGAGAATCTTTGGATCACAGAGGTCGATACTTGTTTGTAAATTTGTCATGTTGTTCTGGCTATCCCACATCCATGTTTGTGATTATATCCCTTGACATTTTTTGTCTTGACAAATTTTCATCTAGGCAAGAGGAGTATCCATGCCAACCATTCCAAAAACTTAGCTCTCAAGGAGTACTTTGCCAACGGATTAAGTATTATGGTTTGTCATGCCTACCATGTGGCATTGGTGCCGTCGAACTGTGCCTAGTGTTGTCATGTCATGTCTTGTCTTGCTGCTACTCCTGCCTTCTTTGGACATTCATGATGGGCACTTGCATTATTGGCCACTAACCTTTTGTTAGCTTGCATTTTGTCAGTCTGTCATTACTGGTTGTGAGCTTCGTCAGAGTTTGACAGAGACATAGGAGCTCGGACTTTTCAGGGCACTCTGTTTGAGTGCATTTCTTTGTCAATGAGTTTTGGGTGTGTTCACATTGTTAGAGGTTAATATTTCCAGCTTTTGCATTTCTTTTTCAGACTTCAGTGGTTGGAGGACTTGTTCACACTTGCCAGGTGGCTATCAGCTGTTGCAGGCTGCAATCAGCATTTTTACTGACTGCCAGCAATATTTTATTGCTGGATATCAGGTTGGCCAGCATTTTCGCCTCATGTATGATCAGGTTGGCTAATTTTCAGCCCTTTTACTATATATGGCAGGGCGACTCATTGCTACCATTCATTCACAGGTTTTCCGTTGCAGATTGCTTAAGCACACTTTGACTTTAGCCTTTCCTTCATCTCCGGTGCTGCTATTTGTCATTAGCTTTTTGATCCAGTGCCCTCACCAATGCATAGGCTGCATGCAAGAACCAATCAGTCCACTCTCTGTACTCAGCTTCCATTTGGGTTCAGTGGAGATTTATCACTTCATTCTCTTCTTTTTTAAATTTTTTGTAGTCTCTCTCTTCCCTTCTCTCTCTTTGTCCGTATTCCTCTTTCGTGATCAAGCTCAATAGTCCAAAGAACTGGTGGACTAATGTGCTTCAGCTTATTTCGGATACCCTTAAGAAAATGTGTTAAGGGTTTAGCAATTTGAGCACAGTCCTTGATGATATGACCAAGGCACAACAGTTCTATGTGAAAAAATTCGCACTTAGATAGTTTGACAAACAATTGTTATTGTCTTAAGAGATGTAAGACGATATGTAAGTGTTTGGCATGCTCCTCCAACGACTTACTATAAATAAGGATGTTGTTGAGGAAAAGAACTATCCACTTTTCAAGATACGGATGAAATTAATCATTCATCATCCATTGGAAAGTTGTGAGAGCATTGGTCAATTCAAAAGGTAGGACTAAAAAATTGATAATGTCTATACTGCATTTGAAATTGTTTTCGCGACATCCTCCAAAGCTATTTGCATATCTGAATCTAGACCTTAGATTGATTTTAGTGAAATAGGGCGTATCACAAAGCTGAACTATAAGGTCATCCATCATCGGCAATGGATATTTATTCTTGATGGGCAACTATTGAGACCTTTGTAATCAACAGAGAAGTGTATTGTGCTATCCTTGTTTTTGGCAAGAAAAACAAGCGCGTCCCATGGGATTTACTCAGGTCAATATAATCTTTAGCCAAAAAGTCTTGAAGTTGCCTAGCTATCTTGTCCTCCTCTTTCCGACTAAACCTATAAGGTTGCCCAGAGACTAGGGATGGTCTACTGGGCACGATTTCAATCCTATGGTCTAAGGTTTTGTGAGATGACGGAAGTCCATCAGGTTATCAAAGTCTTGGAAGTAGACTTTATCTTTTTGTTTTGGGAACACTTGTGATCATTGCAAAGATGACCCGTTTGATGATAGGCGAAGCAATGGCCCTTCGAGAAATTTAGGGTGAGTGACCTTACGCTTGCCGTTCTTTTTATTATGGAACTTCGTTACAGCCAAAGTATAATCAAAATTCTTTGCATACTGTAGACATTCTTGAGCGAGTAAAGGGGATTGCCAAGCATCTCATTTTGGCAGTCCAACGGCAATCTAAAAAGGTGTTGCATGTTCAACAGTGCTTAAGGATCATCCAGGACCTTTGTTTTATGCAATAAATCTTTAAATTCCTGAGAGTATGTATCCAAGCTTTTCTTCCCCATATCAAGCTTAAATAACTTTCAAAAATTTTCAATGTGATTAATGGTCACAAAGTGTTTTTAAAAAACGAATTGAAAATTGGGTCCAAGTCATCGGCTTAGGGCGTAGATTTGCCCACCAAGCATATGCCTTTCCATGTGACATGATTTGTATCTGGTTGATGTGTTGATCATCATTGAATTATTATAAATCAAAATATTCCATCCATTTGGCCAGCCATGAATTGATGTTTGTCTCATCACATTTTTTCTTCTCCAATTTTAAAGGATCTGATTGCAATTGAAGAGACAACGTCCTCATGGATGTGGGCACAAACAGAAAATGGGAAGTGCGTAGCTCGGCGAATTGCGGTTGCATTTCTTTAACTTGAGCTTAGTTAATCGCCATGATGGATGTATCTCCTTGAGATTTGAAAGAAGAAGAGACTTTGGAATGTTGCTCGTGCATGTCTTCGGGTTCGCGAGAAGCAGGATAGATATCCCTCGTGTGCTAAAGTTTAGAAGAAGCGGGTGCATCATGTAATAAAGCAATTTTCATGCTACTTTAATTAGGCCAATTAGTCTATTTTAGGCTAGAGTATAAAAGGTAAGAGAGTGCCAATGTAACATATCTTTGTCAATTCATTTCTTGAAACTCCACTTCTTGGAGCTAGAAGGTTTCTTCCTTCCCACCATTGCAAAGGGTGTGTACCTTGCAGCAGCTATCATCATAGTATTCTCAACAAGCAGCCATGGCTTCAACATTTGTATTTCTCCTACTCATTGAATATGAATGGCAAGCTATGGTTTGTTTCTAGCATTTCTTGGAAGCATTTCTTGTTAGTTTTCTTGTATTTTCTTGGATGTGGCAAAGTATCATTTCAATTGGTATCAGAGCTGTAACTTTGATCCATGGGAAGAGTCACTGTCATGGAGAATTTAGTCACAGGGACAAGCAGCAAGTAACTGGAGCATCAAGATTTGGTCACAGGGTTTGGTACAGTTCAAACCGTGACTAGTCAGGGTTCTCTGTAGCAAGTCGGGATTAATTTTGGAGGTTTCTTGGAGAGATCTTGAGGAAGATGGAGGTTCTTGGCCAAGATAGGAGGTTGTGGTCAAATGGAGGCCCATTTTGAAGGTTCTTGGCCCTAATTGGAGTCTAAACAGGGATTACAGGAGTTAAACCTTGGTTACTTTTTGAAACAAGCTTCTCTTTTCTTTTTCCTCTTTCCTTCAAGCTTCCCTCAAGCTTTCATGGTGGATCCTTGCTCATATCTTCAATCTATGGCTTCTACACTATCCAAGGACTTCAAATCTTGCCTCTCTTCAGCATGAGCTTCATGAGGAGTAGCCTTACGGCTAGTTTCATCGCGTTTTTCTTGCGCATCTCGGAGTGTGTGTGCTGCCGCCATGGTGCTCAAGAACATACTCACGTATGATACAAAAAAATTGGGGCTAGATAGCTCCCATAGAGCTTTGAGATCACTCCTCTCATGTGGCAGATGGTCCCTTTCAACTCCTTGGCAAGATCTCAAGCATTTGTAATCTTTTTCCTCTCCCAAACCCTAGCTATGGCAGATTTCAGGACAGCACTCAAAATTTTTGGAATTTCTTGAAGAGATCAAGGGGTTTTTACTCCATTTTACTTCCTGGAGCTTCCTCAACACTCAAGGTACCGACATTGAAGCATTCTTGGACTTGAAGCTTCAAAGAGAGTTGGCTATGGAGTCAAAATAGGGAAGCAAGCTATGGTCTTAAATGACTTCAGGGACCTTCCTACTACTCCAAACACTCAATATTTTGAAGGCTTTAAGCAATGGATTCAAGATTGAAGGCCAATCTTCTCTTGGACTTCAAGCATGACAGGGATTGAAGAATTTCTAAGGATCTTCCATTCATTTGGCTTCTTGGAGTTGAAGACTCACTCAAGGCATCATCCTTAGATCATACTTGGAGCTATTGTATGGAATTATGGAGTATTACTCTCTCTTGATCAATTGGAGGACTTATGAAGATGGGCTATCACTCTTTATGGTTGAGGTTTGAGACAAGCAACATCATCTTCTCCAAGGATTGAAAGAGGTACTTCTAATACTCTTTTTAATCTCTCCAATCATTGATCCACTTGTTGACTGCATTTTCTATTGTTGAAGGAGAGATTAAGAGAGTAATCTAAGCAATGACTTGCTTCATAGACTTTACCTTCAGCATTGATTGATAATGAATCATCAAATTTCATATAATGAGCCTTCAATTTGGATTGTTAAGCATTGATTGAGTATCTACTCAAGTCATTCAGCCATTCATTGATTGAGTTTTGATCATCCCATTGATCTATTGCATTTGATTGATTGAAGACTTCAAAATTCATCATATAATCCTTCATATTTTGATTGAGATTTACCATGGTCTATATGCATATGGGATGAAACAGTGCTCAAATAGTGCTTTTACAGGGTTTTACAGGGTGCAGTCCCATTCTGGACAGTCATAAAGAACCTATTACAAGAAAGGCATTTTTAATTCTGCAATAAGGGTTCTTGTGCTCAGTATGTAGAGCTCGAAGTCTCTTCGATCCTAGCTATAGCACGCCTCATTTGGAGTAGCGGAGCTCAAGTTATAGCCCATTTTGTGACAGGTGGTCACTATAGACTGCACTTTGACAGGCAGGCAGAGACACTGTTTTGGTCTGGAACCATTATATACCTTTTCCAAAGTGCTTATTTCAGTAAATCTGGTATATATACATATTGTAAGATCCGTTTGGAGCTATAAAGCACTTGGATCGGGGAAGCATAGCTCAAGATATAGACCAATCTTTGATTGACAGTGCTGAAATTACAACATGGCAAGGAACAAGAAGAAAGAGCAAATGTTAGACCACATTGAGGAAGGCTTGGAGGAGTATCATGCTGAGACAAATGACAATAATAGAGCCACAAATCAGAGGCAAGAATTCATGGGAGTTAGTACCACCAATGACGAAGTGCAATGGCCAAAGAACCCTCATGTCATAGATCATGGGAATGAAGTAAACATCTCACGTGATTCTAACGACTTCCAACAAATGTCTAAGCAACTTGGCAACATGAATGATGGTTTACTTCAGCTTACCCACTCCATGGATGACAAATTTAGCAAGATGATTTCTCATATGGAGCAACAAAGTAGTAGATTGGATACCAAGTTTGATCAGCTAATCACTATATTCAGCAATTTGGGAGAGAGATTCCAAAGTAAACCACCACCCCATGTTGAAGAAGTGCCACTTACTCATGGGAATGTGAGATCTACTACAGCTCATCAACATATAGCATCGACTTATGAACATGGAGGTCCTTCTAGAGTCAATGAAACCGCTCAGCCACGTACTAATTCATGGAGTAGAGGCATGCCTAAATTTCCTATCTCAAGAGAACATGGACAGCAAGGTCATTCACTGCATGAAGATGAAGAAGAGTTTATTTATGGATGTCACCCCTTTTATAAAGAGTTTGATACTCATCATGCTCAAACTCCTAATGTAAGAGCACCTAATGTGAGAGAAGATCATGGACAGCATGTACATGGGAACAATTTTCAGCATGTTAATGCTTATGACAGTTTTCAGCATGTTAATGTTCATGAGGATAGAATGCCACATGGTGTTTCTAATCATACCCAATCACATGGAAATTCATTGCTTAGCCATCAATCTCATGGAAACCATCGCAATGGGCAGCAATCATATACAAACAATCATGGGCAGCAAGCAAGGAGTGACTATTTTCATAGACTACAATCTTTTGGCTTCAACAATCATGAGGAGTGGATCAATAAATTGGAAATGTACTTCACTCTATACCCTCGCAACGAACAAGCAAAGATTTGTTATGCAGCCCTACACCTAGAAGGGTATGCACATACTTGGTGGAGATACATGTGCAAGATAGGAGAAAATTTTCAATCTTGGGATGAGTTTAAATCAGCCATGACTCAAGTATTTGTGTCACCCATGGAAAAGGAAAGACTTGAACGAAGATGGTACGATCTTAGGCAAAGGGGATCTTCCGTAAGGGATTATTCCAGCCAATTCTTAAATCTTTCCATGTATGTCGAAGGTATCTCCGATGCAGCCAAGTTAAATAAGCACATCTTTGGTCTTGATCCTAACCTTTCAGCTGAAGTTGGAGCAGCCAAGCCAACTAGTGTACATGCAGCCATACAATATGCTGAAAGGTATAGCCAAAAGTATAGAAGAGAGTTGATTGCATTTTAGTCCAAAACAGGGACACATTATCAAGCAAATTAGCCCATGAGATTTGGACAGCAATTCAGCCAACAAAGAGAAGGAAATAGAGCTGAAAATAGGTTCTCAAATAATTTCAGCAGGGTGCCTATATATTCTATAGCTTATTCTTCAAGGCAGGGCACTAATTTTAGGAGTAATGCTGATTCAAAAGGGGATTTCAAGAGGATTGAAGCTGTAGCCAAACCATATCCCATTGCCAACAACAATAAAGCACTTCCCAATGACAAAACCAAGGGCCTATGTTACAAGTGTGGGGAGAAGTGGTCTCCTGAACATAAATAGAAGTGCAAGGGATACATAATAAAGTCAAACATGCTGAATATAGAAGAATTTGAGGATGAAGAAGCAAATGAAGATGCTCTTTTGCAAGTGGATGCAGCCCCCATATATGAAGATATGCATGATCAAGAGGACCAAGATGTGCAGGAGGATTTAGAGCCGGTCAATAGCTTTCCCTATGATCCAGGTGGTTCTATGGTTTCTTGTCAACCCATGTTATGTTCCATATCTCAGGATGCATGGATGGGTTGTAAGGGTGAAAATACACTTCGGCTCAAAGGTACTATAAATTCAAAGGTTGCTCATATTCTCATTGATACGGGCAGCACACATAGTTTTGTCAATGCTAAGTCATTGTATGAGCTGAAGTTATTACCACAAGAAATGGATTCCCTATTGAAGGTACAAGTGGCAAATGGAGCTCAAGAGTTGAGTAAAGAGATATGTCGGCAGACTCCTATTGAACTATCATAGTCTTGCACTATTATGACAGACTTGATTGTCCTAGATATGGGTCCTATTGACATTATCATTGGCTGCGATTGGCTTAAACAGCTTGGAAAATTTTCCTTGGATCTTAACCAGATGTTTATGGAGTTTACTTGGAATGGGCAGCAAGTAAAACTTAATGGCATTGAGAGGAAACAAGTGGAAATAATCAGTAAGAAGAAGATGAAAAGGGAAATCAATGCTATGTTTTGCATTTTCACACTTCTTGTATCAAAGGCAGATGAAAATCAGCAATCTACTTCACCTAAGGAGCAAGATCCATGTCTATGTAAACTTTTGGAAGAGTTTAAGGACATATTTCAGCCACCTACATTGTTGCCTCCTCAGCGAGAAGTGGATCATCCTATTGATTTAATGCCTGACACTAAACCCATCAACAAACCTCCTTACAGATTATCCAAGAGAAACAGGTTAAAGACTTGTTGGAAATGGGATTTATTCAGCCTAGTCAGTCACCTTTTGCTTCTCCCGTAGTACTACTTGTCAAGAAGAAAGATGGGTCATTTAGGATGTGTATGGACTATAGAGATCTAAATAAGAGCACTGTGAAGAACAGGTACCCAATTCCCCGCATAGATGATTTGTTGGATGAACTCAAGGATGCAAAGGTTTTCACCAAGATCGACTTAAGATCAGGGTATCATCAAATCAGAATGAAAGCAGGGGATGAGTACAAGATAGCTTTTAGGACAAAAAGAGGTCTTTACCACTTCCTAGTCATGCCATTCGGACTTTCCAATGCACTTGCAACCTTTCAAGCACTTATGAACAAGATTTTGCAGCCATTCTTGTATAAATCAGTCTTGGTATTCTTTGATGATATTCTCATCTATAGCAAGAATAGAGAGGAACATTTGGAACATGTCAGAGAAGTTCTTCTTACTTTGAGAAGACACAAGCTTTTTGCAAAGGAAAGCAAGTGTACTTTTATGGCTGATGAAGTGGAATATTTGGGTCATATAGTTGGTAAGAAAGGAATCATGGTTGATCCAAAGAAAGTACAGTGCATCAAAGATTGGCCCATACCACAAAATTCTACTTCATTGCGAGGATTTCTTGGATTATCTTCCTTCTATAGGAGATTCATCAAGAATTATGCCCATGTAGCAGCTCCTCTTACTGACAGATTGAAGAAAGAAGCTTTCTTCTGGGATGCTACAGCCACTATGAGCTTTAATGAGCTGAAAAGTCTTCTTATTTCAGCACCTATCTTAGTGTGCCCAAACTTTTCCAAGGAATTTACCATCTATGCAGATGCTAGTGGCAGAGGTATTGGGGCAGTTTTATGCCAAGACCATGGTGTTATTGCTTATGAAAGCAGGAAGTTAGATGATAAAGAAAGGGAACTCCATGTCTATGAGCAGAAAATGTTAGCCATTCTTCATGCTATTAAGAAGTGGCATCACTACATCTATGGCAGCCATTTTAAGGTGAAGAGTGACCATCGAGTGCTGAAGTATTTTCTTTCTCAGCCAAATCTCTCTCCCAAACAAAGACAGTGGTTAGCTACTCTTCAAGGATATGATTTTGAGATATCCTATATGGCAGGCAAGGATAATGTAGTGGCTGATGCCTTATCTAGGATGTGGGCATGTTCCGTTTCTACTATCTCTACCATACATAAAGATTGGATTCAGGACATTCAAGAAGAATATCTTTTGGATGAACACACTGCCAACATTATGAAGAAATTACAGCAAGACAATGGATCTGAATTTTCCAATTTCAAGTGGCAAAATGGACTTCTTTGGTTCAAAGGAAGAGTCTATTTGACCCCTCATCATTTAGGCCACGTATTTTGCAGGAGATGCATTCTTCTCCTTTGGCAGGACATATTGGCTTGTTTAAAACCTTTGATAAGATCCATAAATGTTTCTATTGGAAGGGACTTTGGAAAGATGCCAAGGAGTATGTGATGCGGTGCTTACCATGCCAGCAGAATAAAGATTCCAATTTATTGCCCAGTGGTTTACTTCAGCCTTTGCCTATTCCTCATGGTAAATGGACTGATATCAGTATGGATTTCATTACAGGACTTCCTACCACTAAGCAGGGCTGGAATAGCATTTTTGTTGTGGTTGATCGTCTTACCAAATTAGCCCACTTCTTACCTACCAAAGTCCAATATTCAGCCAAATAGGTGGCAGATCAGTTCATGGAAGGAATTTTCAGACTTCATGGATTACCTATGAAGATTGTTTCTGACAGGGATTCCAAGTTCATGGGAAATTTTTGGAAAAGTCTCTTTACTTCCATGGGTACCAAATTAACTCCAAGTACTGCTTATCATCCACAAACAGATGGCCAAACTGAAAGGGTCAATAAATGGTTAGAGGTCTAATTGAGACATTTTTGTCATGATACGCAGAATGCATGGGATCATTGGATTCATCTTGCGGAGTTCTGTTATAATAATACTCATCATATGAGTATTGGTATGTCACCATTCGAGGCATTGTATGGATACAAAGTCCAAGTACCTTCAGCATTGTTTCATGATGAAGTGAATCCTCTTGCTCGAGAAGAGTTGGAAAAGATGGAAGCCTTAATGAAGCAATGCAAAGAAAACATCAGGAAGGCACAAGAGACAATGAAATTATATGCGGATGATAAGAGAAGGCATGTGGATTTTGAAGAAGGAGAATGGGTATTTTTAAAAGTACCTAAGTCTCGTTATGCTTCTCTCAAGGGCGGACATAATAAGCTTGCTCATCGCTATTATGGTCCATATCAAATCACAAGAAAAGTTGGAGATCTTGCTTACCAACTTGATTTGCCTTCATCCACACGCATTCATAATGTTTTTCATGTGTCTCAACTTAAGAAGTATATTGGCCCTGACATACAAGTTCTTGAAGAACTACCTCCTCTTGATGAAGATGGCTTAATCATCTATGAGCCCGAAAGGATTATTGGCAAGAGGGAGAAGGTTTTAAGGAATCATATTGTTATGGAATACCTTGTCAAATGGAAAGGATTGCCTATGGAAGAATCATCTTGGCAGCATGCTTCATATTTGGATCAATATCCATGGCTTCTTCAAGAAGATACTTAGCTCATTACACAGTGGACAGCTTGCTGTTATAAATTTCTGTCATGAAAATAATTGATCTATCGACATCAAAATTGGATTTTGATGACATGAATGGATACCTTATGAAGTAAACTTCATTTCTATACCTCATATGCGTCATTCCGATATTTCTATCCAAAGTTATGGGTCATTTACTATCACTACCCTGTTCAAGACAGCATTCCAGATTTCCACTGTTTTGGGTTTATCTTCAAGATTCTTTTCATGGAAGAGTATCTTCTTCAAAAGACAACTTCAACAAGGATATTCAGCATTGGTCTCTCGTTCCTTTACATTTACCATCCACTTGTCATTTCAGTCTTCAAAGTTTCGAGGACAAAACTTTTGGGCAGGGATGGATTGTAATAAAGCAATTTTCATGCTACTTTAATTAGGCCAATTAGTCTATTTTAGGCTAGAGTATAAAAGGCAAGAGAGTGCCAATGTAACATATCTTTGTCAATTCGTTTCTTGAAACTCCACTTCTTGGAGCTAGAAGGTTTCTTTCTTCCCACCATTGCAAAGGGTGTGTATCTTGCAGCAGCTATCATCATAGTATTCTCAACAAGCAGCCATGGCTTCAACATTTGTATTTCTCCTACTCATTGAATATGAATTGCAAGCTATGGTTTGTTTCTAGCATTTCTTGGAAGCATTTCTTGTTAGTTTTCTTGTATTTTCTTGGATGTGGCAAAGTATCATTTCACATCAAAGGGAGATACACAGTGAGAAGACATGGTATTAACAATAGGGGAGATTTTGAGAGAGAGAGAGAAGAGATGATTTGTTTTGGATTTTGGAGCTTAAGAAATTCAAGAGAGAGGAGCATGAGAAGTAGAAATAGTTTGGTTTAAATGCATGATTGTATATAAATAAATAAATATTGGTGGGGTGGGATGGACAAGAAAAAGGGACAAATAGCTTTGGGCAAGAAGTTTAGGAGAAGGCTACTTCACAATGCAACCTTGGTTCTTCTTTTTTCAAAAAAAGAAATTAAATATGTGGCCAAATTTTTTAATGAACACGTTTATGACTGAATTGGCCTGCCTCCCACCTATTACCGCAAGGAGGACAATCGATCCCATGTGTCAAGGGTGAATCCCCCCTTGGCCCCTGTGGATTGTTGCAAATCATGATGTGAGACGACGTCGTCCCTTTACTTCGGTAACCGCAATGTGGGACAATTTGCTTGCTTTGACCGTGGCTTCTGCTAACAAGTGCAAGTTGCAATATGCGATGACAATCTGTCCTTGCCCCAATTGAATATTTGAGTCTTGCCAGTCGAAGTATTGCCTACCCTTCTCTTTCTCACTCCCATAGCTTGTCACTTCAAGACGATTGCTATTTCTCTCTCCACAACATAAGAGTCTTCATCTCTCTCCACGATTAACTCTTTTTTTGGGGGTTCAATCACAATCTCTCTCTCCTCGATGCCCATATTGATTACAATACGAACACAACATTTAATCTTAATGTTAAAATTAAAAGCACTTTACTATCAGTTAAAATGGTGATGCCTATCCATGCTATAAGATTTCGGCCTCTGATGACGGCTTGCCATAGCCATGGAGTGGCAGCTCCCTGGACTCCAGTTATTAAAAATTGTAAAAATTCATGTGTACAAGTATTGCCTCAACATAAAAGCCAAGCATGGGTACAAAATAGAAAATAGACTTTGCTCTCATACCCATCACCTGTAACACGTGCCCCCCGTGCACGCCTCTCTTGCCAGCAATATACCATATTACTCTTAATGAGATAAAGGTATACCTGACAGGTGTGAACCCATCATGGTTTCGTGAGCAAAAGTGGTTTTTTGCGAATCATCAGATCTCGTGTACAATTGCAGGTTGGCTCTGATACCAATGAAATACCCCCCCTATGATCTAACCTGCATATGAGACATGATGCAAGCAAAACTCAATATAAAAGGGACTAGACATGAGACTCACCTCCTAGCTGTAGAGCCAAACGGGCTCACCCTCGAGCTTGGGAGCTAGCAGCACTTCGGGTCACGACCACATCCCAAGGGTTGGCATCCCATACCACCAGCCCACACCATCCTACTGTATGGATGCGTTAGCCAACGGGCCAACAGTCCAAGAGTGGTGATCGGAATGAATGTGCTCAATAGGACCTTGAGTCCTATACATAGGACTTGGCTGCCCTAACCTTGAAGTGCCCTTAGTAAATTTGCACTAAGTCACATATCCTGATGCACTTATAGTGGGATTTTGTGGAGTTTATGTGATCATCGCATACATTGGCTAGGTTGATGCAAGATGGGCTCTGTTTTGATTCTAATTTAATTGCTTGTTTGAGTTGGCTGGATTCCATCATTGTTGTTGTGGCATTATCTGAGACCATTGTTGTTGTGACTAGGCCGTGATTGGAGGTACTATCTGCAATTGAGTTAGAGTACCATATTGAGGCATTGTAGCATTTGTGGATAGGGGTAGGGTATAGTCCCGTGAGGACTAGGTTAGACTAGTAGATTTCTCTTAGCACTTAGGGAGGTAGGACCCATTGTGACCAATGCTACTAGTGTCCATCTGGATGTCCAGGGACATAACACTTTTTGAAAGCAAACCCATGTATTTTGCCCAAGATACATCCTTCACATGCATGGGGAGGTGGGATCTCCACAGGAGGTAAGGCATCCACCATCTGACAATGTTGAAGAGTCATCGGATTGCCAAAACTCATATGACTGAATTGGGCATGCCACGGCTCCACATTTTTCATGGGGGCATAAGAGTGCTGACTACCAGAGCGGCATGAGAGCTCCTCTCATAAATGTCCAACAAGAATAGGCCCTTATACAAGGTGCTTGACAATCAAAGAGCGTAATCAAGCTCTTTGTCTTTGACAATGCACTTGTCATCCTCAAAGACAACGTGAAATCCATGCTTATTGAAAGATGAAATGGACTAGATTCTTTGTGAAACTAGGCACAAACAAGACATCTCAAAGCGTAAAACTTGAGCTATCTGCGGAGCAGTAATTAGTATTGAACCAATGCCACAGACATCATAACTGCTATTACTAGCACATGTAGCACACTCTTTGTAGGGGCTAAATGCAAATACATGAATGCACTTTTGTGAAGTGATGTGCCTTGATGCCCCACTGTCAAAATACCAAGTATGCTGCGTTTCAATAGCAGTAAATGCAGAATTAGCCATGGAAGTGTCATAACTGTATATCAAGAATGTGTGAAGAAAATTACTAGGTTTTGTATTGAGGAAAACATAGTGTATGAGCACGACAGAAATACAAAGAGACTGACACAAACAGAGAAATCAAAACTCAAGCCCTAATCGCAAAACTCAAAAAACTCAAACTATACAAACAGATGAAGGGAGAGAAAAACACAACTTTGAAGTGAATGAATAATGTAAATGAACGTAAGAGTGTACAGATACTCAAGGGCAGAGCAAAGTGTTGGAGAGTGACGTCCCTCGGAGTCAGATCCCAAGTCTGTGACCACCAGTTGGAGTGTAGGATGGAGAGGATGCAGGAAAGGCATGTGTCAAGAGGACATGGAGCACTGGACGCAAGCTGGACAGATGACGAAGAGGGTTGGCAACTGTCGCCTGGTGTGGAGGAGTTGTCGCCTGATGGAGGAAGCTGTCGCCTAGGAAGATGGCACCGAATGTAAGTTGTGGATGCACTTGCTAGCTGTTGCAAGGTGTAGAATAGGTCCAAACACAGTGGCAGAAGGTCACCTGATGATGGAGATGGGGTGCCAGTTGTCGCCTACACACTAGAGAAGCAAACATAGCAGTAGGTGTGGCAGCAATCTTTGGGGTTGGGCAGCCACGCATATGTGGATTGATGGTTGAAACCTGCACTCAAGGGTGTGAAACGTGCATGGACGGGAATGAGGCTGAATGGGGGCAGCTTGTCTATTTATAAATGTTGAAGGGTGCCCCAAAGAATTAGGGTTTTTGGGGGACCATTGAAACTCTCTGGACTGCCCCCCTTTTTAGGGTTTTTAATTAAGTGTGTTTTGGGGCTGTTTAAGAATGCTCCTCAGTTGAAAAGCGTGTTTTTGCTCAACACCCCTCTCAAGCCCAAAATTGAGCCGAAAGGCTAGGCCAACCACTTTGATTTTTAGTGACCCCAAGGCGTCCCATCCCAAAGTAGCCAGGCATCGGACAAAGGGTGCACATCGGCTATCCAATGGCCTACCAAGACTACAGAGGCGATGGTTATCTTACCAAGGTAGTCCAAGTAGTCACCTGGAGAGGATAGGGCATCGGACAAAGGGTGCACGCCGGTTGCCTAATAGTCTACCAAGCCCTACAAAGGCAATGGAACCACATTGAACTTTAAAAAATAAAGTGAAGAGTTAAATTTTATGGGATGCGACCGATTAAGTAATAGTGGCCTAGAAGACGGGAGTAGGGAGGGTATGCCCAACACATCATAAAATAGTACAAGCTTATCCATCCACTCGAGGGTGTTGATGACGAGGAAAAAAAGTGATGAGGTATCCATGTGATGGAGTATAATAGTGTGGTGACAACAGCCGCCACCGGTGGAAACAGAGTAGGATCTGCTCAAGTGGTGCTCTACACAATGAGATACAAAGTATGCTACAAGCAGGTGCCACTTGGATAGTGTCCCTCATGGAAAAATTGTTCACTTGCCCAAGCGTCCTAGTTCAAAGCTGATGAAATCATGCAATGCAAAGGGGAAAGGTACAATAGGGGGGGAGAAGCCGATGTCAAAGACAAAGTTCTGAATTCGGTAGAATACCAAGAAGGGTAGGAACCTCCTCTCAACTTGGATGTAGATGCCGAAGGAGGAAGAGGAGCCTAATGTCAGTCTTCGTGTGGTGCCGAGAACCATGATGAATGGAAGAAGATGATGATTTAAAGGATGAAGCACCCTGCTAGAAGAGCAAGGTAGAAGTCACTGCCATGATAGCATCAAGAGAGATGTTGCACAATTTGTCTCGGGAGGGGAAGCCTCCATGTTGGAAGAAGAGCAAACACTCCTAGGATGATGAAACCATAAAAGGAACGGTGCGCATCCCCACGTCTCCAGCCTAGGAAGGATCAAAGCAAACCTGCAAGTTAGCCCGACTGGAATACAAAACCTTGCAAAAGAGATAAGAATCTGCAAGAGGTCAATAGTGAGATGCTCCAAAGCAAAACGGAAAGAAAAAGCAAACTGAAAGTACAATGCAATGAATGTGTATGAATATGAGTAAATGCAGTGAAAGACATAAGAATGGAAAAGCTAAGGACAATGAAACCTATAGGCTTGACTTTAAGAGTACAATACCTAGAGACACACTAGTCTAAGAGTGTGGTCACCATCACGTATGCCCAGTAGCAAATCTTTGCCAATGAAACGCTTGACAAGGTGGAGAGGGAGGTGAGATGGATGTATGAAGTGCAATGGGATCGGAACTTGCAAACCAATTAGACAATTCCTCAGGGGTTGTGAAAGAGATTAACTTCTGAGACTGTCCGCATGCCACATGTCCAACAACAAGGACTGGTGCTGAGAGAGCAGATGAAGTAGTGTAGCCCCACTGGACAATGGAGTCGCAACGGTTTGCTGAGGCTTTTTAGCAAGGAGGCCTTGGAGCGACACTCCTTATCCACATGGCTAGATCTCTAGTAGTGTGTGTAAATCCTATTTTTCTTAGGGAGTTGCTACCAGATAGGTCTTGATTCTTTGGTTCCGTCTGAGGAAGAGGTGTCACCCTTGGATTGGCTTGCCTTCGCATCTTGCGAGTTCTTGCCACTGTTGGTTTTTCCTCCCGAAGAAGATGCAACCAACCTCCTTTGCTCTGAATAAGACTGTGACGAGGATTTCTTATGGACTTGATCATGCAGCCTCACATAATGCAAGAACAGATACTTAAACTTGTAGAAGGTTGGTAGTTTAGGCTGTGAGATGATGTGTTGGATGAAATCGAAGTATTTTTCGTGCAACTTATTCAAGAAGAATGTAACCTGATCGTCGTTTGACTTCAAAGAGGCAGTAGTGGCGAACTCGGCGAGTAACCACCTATATTCAGTCAACTTGACTTTCAAATCATCCTCTTCCTTAATAGAGAACTCTTGAAGCTCAAAGTCGAGATTTATGCGTTGAGTACGATCTCTGGGTGCATATCGGTCAAGAAGGTGACTCCAATGTGAGCGGGAAGTGTTGTAACTGAGAGTGAAACTTAGGAAGCAATCCCTACATCAACTCAATATCGGTTGTGGTATTGTAGGCTCTCCATTGACGGATGTAGTCAGGGTGAGCTAGTCGAGGGTCTGACATATGCTCTAGACCAACGATGAGGTCCCAAAGACCCTGAGACTCAAGCACTTGCTGCATGAAATTTGACCAAGCGGTAAAATTCAACCTGTTAAAACGAGTCTTATCTGTGAAGGCATTTTTGGGCATTGCAACATGAGTGGTAGTGCTAGTTAATGGATAATGGGGAAAAGTGTAATGTGGATAGGATAGGAAAGTGGAGTACACTTGGAAATGGGCCCCAAAGTGCCCACCAGGCATATGGTGAGTGTGTAAGGTGGATTCATAGGTAGGGATGGGTTGACTAGGCATGGACATGGTAGCCGCATGAGGATCCCAAGGAGGTAGTATGGGAACACGTGGAACAGAAGATGGGAATCCTTGCAGAGGTGTAACCCAAGGAGAGTGTGAAGACGCACCATAAGCTGAGGATGGAAACCCGTGCATCCGAGAGGTCATGTGAGATGTGAATTTGGGGTAGTGAGGGGGATGCCCATCACAATTGTCCCAGGTGCTATGGATGTGCTCATTTGCAGAAAGGTGAGAGGCACTGTTAAAGGATGACATTCCCCCTAATGAAGTACCAAGGTGCAAAGAGGTAGAGAATGGGGTAGAGAATGAGAAAGTGCTAGGAGCGGAGATGGAAGATCCAACCCCTAGTGTGTGTGATGCGGATGTGGAGTGTAATCCTTGGTTTTGGAAAGATGATAAGAGGTGATCAAGGTGTGATGTAGAAGAGGTGGGATGGGAGCGAATTGAGAAGTGTGTATTACATGCTCAAATGAAATAGAAGCTGTAGATGTATCTAAATTACGTTTGCTTCGAGAGCCCCCTCTATTGAACTTCACATACGCAAAGCCATCCGGATCTTGTACCTCAAAAGAAGGACAGGCGAGGGTTTTGATTCATGCAACTCAAAAGGATTATATAAACTTGACACTGGACTTAGATGAGATAATGAAGATGGATTGCTAGAGACGTTCTGAATGCTGTATATCCTCCATGATTGGAGAGGTGGCCAGCCTCACCAACTAGTCCGAATGTGGTAGTAAAATTGGTAGGAGGGGTGTAAATATCACTGTACTTGTTGTGATAGTACTCCTCAAAGTCTCTGTCATGTGGGTGAAATCTGGAATAGGAGTAGAAATAGAAGGTGACGGTGAAGGTGGAGTGTCGTCCTTCTCACTGAGTCCATAATGCTGTCTTAGGGCCTCTAGTGACGGAGAAGCTTGATAGGACATCATAGGAACTAGAGAAGAAGATGTCTGTGACATTGTGATTCGGTTTTACAAGTCGTATTGTGTGCCTCGTGCAAAACCAAGCTCGTCACAATATCTGTAGGATACTCTTTACAAGAGCACCGGCTCTGATACCACGTGAAGAAAACTATTAGGGTTTGTACTGAGGAAACACAGTGTACGACCATGACAGGACAACAAAGAGACAGACATAGACACAGAAAGTAAAACTCCAACCCTAAACACAAAACTCAAAAAACTCAAACTTAGAAACTTAAACACAAACAGAAGAAGGGAGAGAAGAACACAACTCTGAAGGGAACGAATACTGTAAATGAATGTAAGAGTGTATAGATACTTAAGGGCAGAGCAAAGTGTCAAAGAGGGATGTTCACTGGAGACAGATCCTAAGTTTGTGACCACTGGTTGGAGTGTAGGATGGAGAGGATGCAACAAACGTAGGTGTTAGGAGGACGTGGAGTACCAAACGCAAGCTGCATAGATGACGAAGAGGGTTGACAGTTGTCACCTGGGAAGATGACACCAAACGCAAGCTGTGTATGCAGTCACCAGCTGGCGCTAGGTGTAGAATAGGTCCAAATGCAGCAGTAGAAGGTCGCTTGATGATGGAGATGGGTTGCCAGCTGTCGCCTACACACTGGAGGAGCAAACACAACAACAGGTGTAGTAGTAGTCTCTAGGGCTGGACAGCCACGTCTATGTGGACTGATGGCTGAAAACTGCACTCAAGGGTGTGAAACCTACACGGATGGGAATGAGGTTGAATGGGGGCAGCTTGTCTATTTCTAGATGTTGAAGGATGCCCCAAAGAATTAGGGTTTTTGGGAGACCACTGAAACTCTCTCAGACCACTCCCCTTTTTAGGGTTTTTTTAAATTAATTAAGTATGTTTTGGGGCTGTTTAAGAATGCTAATCAGCTGAAAAGCGTGTTTTAGCTCAACAGAATGCATAGTCCTCCTCCAAAAATTGGTTGTAGCACCCCCATCCAAAGACTGAGTGGCGGATGTCTCCTAGACAGCCGGTATACCTGTTCCTACATTCATCAATGTAATGTCCAAGCTTCTTATAGTAGTGGCATTTCCCCTTTTTCTTTGTCTTTTCTATGTCTTGGGCAGCCTTGCTAGATGGTTGTTCCATGTGAGCCTTGAGTTGATTTTTTACATATTGCTTTTCTTTACCCTTGCCTTTGTACTTTGAAAGCATAGCTACGTCACTTGAACGCATAGCAATATTTTTCAAAGTTTGTTGGTCTTGTAACAAGAGGCCTTCCGATACCACAAAAGTAAGGGATTGTGCTCACACACACACACACACACCCACCCACCCACCCACCCACCCACACACACCCCCCCCCCCCCCCCCCCCCCCCCCCCCCCCCAACCAAAAAAAAAAGAAAAAAGAAAAAAAAGAAAAAGAAAAAGAAAAAAGACAAATTCAGCGAGGTGTGGAACCCAAGATAACACTTTGGAAGTGAATTCATAGTAACATTCACCATTTTTGCGCCCAATAACCTCATTAATATTCAGTAGTTGCTCGCGTAAGTCCTGAAGGTGATCAATCATGTTGACACCCTCATCCATATGTGCATTAGCCAATTTTTTTCATAAGTAAGATATTTTAGCTTCATTATGAGTTGCAAATGCACTTTCCAAGACTTTCCAAGCTGCTTTAGAGGTCTGGCATGACTCAATATGAGGTATAATAGCTCTCTTAAGTGATAAGGTAATCGATGACAAAGCTTGTGCCTTCCTTCAAATCCCACCTTCTCTATTTTGCTGTAGGAGAAGTGGGGGCAGAAGCAGGGGCAAGCTGGCTGTCCTCTAGCACCACGTTGAGGCGTTTGAGGTGCAAGCTCTCTCGATCTCTACAAATCATTGATGAGATAATCCCAAAGATCATTTGCAACAAGTAGATTGTGCACCATAGAACTCCATAAAGGGTAGTTGGTGCTATCTAGCTTATCCTCTTGAGTGAGGACTCCCAAAGTGTTGCTGTGATCCTTGGGTGTTGTGATTTGACATTGCTGCAAATTAATGCACAAATTCAGCAGCCAAACATTTCCAAGCTGAAAGTGTGAAATGTACTCAATTGAGTACCAGATCCCAACACCGGATACTAATGCAAGTACAAAATTGTCACTCTCCTTGAAAACCATGCCCACATTGTGCAAAACAGCCCAATCTGCAATTTATAGCAATTCAGTGCTGTGCTACTGCACGTGCCTCGAAATGTGTGGCAAATATAAAATGCAATAACTTAATGCCGAAAATCCTCAATTTTAATTGCAAGTTTCCAAATTTGTACAAATTTCTTTGCCCAATCTGACATGAACAGCAAGATAATGCTATTGCAGCATGCGTTCACTGCTTTGGATGTGTGCCAAGCGAAAGCCCCTAAGTTCTCTCATGAAATTTCAAGAATTTCAAGAAATTTTAAACTTATAGCCTGCAAATCTGATGTAATGTCACCTTGAGATGCATGCAAACAGTAATTAACAACCTTGATTCGCCTTGGGATGCGTGTTGGACACAAAAATCACAAAATCCCCAAATTTCTCGCACCAATGCCGAAGAAATTGTGGAGTGTTGGCAATTTTTGTGGAGATTCATGCTTCAGAGCTTGAATCAAGCAAAAGCCCCAAATTTTGGGTGACATGGTTGCCTCGGGAAGCGTATTGAAGATGTTGAGAACTTCAGTGTTGGTAGGACAATTGATGGAGTTGGCGGTGTCAAGTCAATTGTAGAATGAGGGCAGTGTTGCAAGGCAAAAGTAGTGACTAGTGGTGGTTGTGGTCATCGGTGATATGTTGCACAGGTGATAGATCTGATGGCGTAGGGTAGTAGCAAGGGTGGTGTAGGAAGGAAAAATAGAATACTTGCTGAATTGAAAATGATAGAATGAAAGTACAACCTTAGGTCTAAGGGAGACACTAACCCCTAACTCAACTGAAGTCTAACTCTAGTGCTAATTCTAAGTGTGGTGACACAACTTATTTAGTTGTATTCACACTACAAACTAACCGACTAAAATATTGGGCATTGCCTATAGAATTGGCAAATTCTAATAGAGGGAGCTTTCGATCCAAGGTTGAGGTTTCTTCAGTGAGTACCTAGGTGTGACAATGTTCAATGTAGCAAATACACTATTCAAGGTAAAAATTGACCCTCTCCCGTGTCTTGAGGATTGGGACAGAGAGTATGAGCAAAAGAATGTGTAGTAAGCCTATATCATTGTAGTAGCATAAAACACAACTCCATCCATGTGGAATTGTGGAGAGCATGTGGACAGCCTAGAAGGGTGGAAATCTTGATGGTACTACCAAGCAACAGTTTCAACACCATGTGCAATAGTAGCCAACATGCAGAAGTCAAGAACCAACAGGATGTAGAAGATATCCTGCGGTAAATGAGGTCACATAGAGCTATAGTGACTAGGCAGCTAAATAAAGCCCACCATGCATGATGTAGAGGGTAGCTGAGGTTGATTAAAGGTGACAGTTGAAATAACGATGAGGAAGGTTGTAAATAGGCAACTGCTTTAGTAGGACCAACAACACAAAATGTTGCTGGAAAAGAGGATATGGGCTGTTGGAGTCCTCTTGGTAGGCGAACGCAAATGGATAAATGAGCAACAGAGTGAGCTGAATCTGCAAACACAAATCAAGAAATTGAAGAAAATTTAAACCTATAGCTTGCAAATCTGATGTAATGTCACCTTGCGAATTGGGATGCATGCAAACAGTAATCAAGATACTTGATTCGCCTTTGGATGCATGTTGGACACGAAAGTCACAAAATCCCCAAATTTCTCGCCCCAATGTTCAAGAAATTGTGCAATATTGACAATTTCAATGGAGATTCATGCTTTGGAGCTTGAATCGGGCAAAAATCCTAAGTTTTGGGTGATGTGGTTGCCTCGAGAAGCGTACTGAAGATGTTGAGAACTTCAGTGTTGGTAGGACAATCGATGGAGTTGGCAGTGACAAATCAATGGTAGAATGAGGGCAGTGTTGTAGGGCAAAAGTAGCGATTGGTGGTGGTTGTGGTGGCACATTGCACAGGCAACAAATTTGGTGGCGTAGGGTAGTAGCAAGGGTGGTGCAAGTAGGAAGAAAGATAGAATACTCGCTGAACTGAAAGTGATAGAATGAAAGTACAACCTTAGGTCTAAGGTAGACCCTAACCCCTAACTCAACTGAAGTCTAACTTTAGTGCTAATTCTAAATGTGGTGACACAACTTATTTAGTTGTGTTCACACTACAAACTAATTGACTAAAATATTGGGGATTGCCTACAGAATTGGCAAATTCTAATAGATGGAGCTTTCGATCCAAGGTTGAGGTTTCTTCAGTGAGTACCTAGCTCTGACATCATGTAAATAAATGCTCGTCTACAGAATACAAACACAATCGTACGACAAATGCACAACACGGAACATAATGAAATCTGAATTATGAATGAATAAGACAATGTTCAATGCAGCAAACACACTATTCAAGGTAAAAATTGACCCTCAACTTTTGTCTCTTGAGGATTGGGGTAGAGAGTATGAGCAAAAGAATGTGTAGTAAGCCTATATCATTATAGTAGCATAAAACACAACTCTATCCATGCGGAATTGTGGAGAACATGTAGACAGCCTAGAAGGGTGGAAATCCTGATGGTACTACCAACCAACAGTTTCAACACCATGTGCAATAGTAGCCAACATGCAGATGTCAAGAACCAACAAGATGTAGAAGATATCCTGTGGTAAATGAGGTCACACAGAGCTGTAATGACTAGGCAGCTAAATAAAGCCCACCATGCATGATGTAGGGAAAAGAGGATATGGGCTGCTGGAGTCCTCTTGGTAGGCGAATGCAAGTGGATAGATGAGCAACAGAGTGAGCTGAATCTGCAAACACAAATCAGGCTGATGACTTGGCAGCTGTACATATGGGCTGATTAGCAAAACCCAGATTTTTAGGGGTTGACAAAGGGCTGGAGCAGCAATCTCGTGCAAGTGCAGCTGTATGCTGATGTCAGCAGGCTGGGTGGCAGCTGTGCAGGCTGGTCAGCAGCATCTGAAGGGGAATGAGGAGTACAGGAAGGCTGGGACAGCCTCTGACAGCAGTCACCAGCTGATATAGGTGCTGAACAGGCTGGGAATCCTCTGTAAACAGCAACAGGGGGACTGGGCAGGAGGCGCCAAATGGTAGACAACAATGGTGGACAACTTTGGCTGAGATATCCTTCATGAACAGGGTGTGGGCAGCAATGAGAAGGCACCTACAAGTTGCAAAAATGAGATTGAGTTTGGAAGGAGGGCAGCATGCCTATTTATAGAAAGTTGAGGTCCTCCCAATAGGGTTTGTGCTTATGGGATATACATACTCTCTTTTTTTTTCCAGTAGAATGTGGCTGATTATATTATTTAAAAGAATTGATTACAACAGAGTGCTCATGCTCAACAGAATAAATTGGAGCTGATGCAAAGTCACCACTACATCATGTATACAAGCCTCTCAAGGCGGTCTAGGGGGCATGGGGGCAAGAAGCCATGGGGGAGGGGTATATCGCCAAACGGGACTGCCTGCTTGTATCACGAAGAATAGGCCCTGGCCGCCCTAGGTACGCATGAAGTGACCACGGAGCTCCTGACGAGCCTTGGACTCACCCTGCACCTGACCCCATCGGCTGCGGAGGGAGTGAATGATGGAGGTCCATAGCTCTGCTAAGGTCGCAGGTGCTGAGAGTCTCTCACCGCCGAAGGCCACTTGGCATCGCGCCTTCCAGATATGCCATCCAGTAAGACTCCCTATGATCTCCCATATCTCTGAGCGGTCTATTGTGGGCTCCAGTACCTGTCGGATAGGTAAAGCTTCCAGACCAACCACTGCGCATGACCCTGCCTCAATCATGAAAATCGTGTCCTGCATCCCGGCCTCATACAGAAGGTGACGACCTTGGCTAATTGCTTGCCAACAGAAAGCTCCCCATGAAATATACCCGAGGTTGGGGGCTATACGTCGAAGGATACGACATGCTCCTCTCCACACCAGTTGCGCCTCCTCACAAGACCAAAGGCAGTGCTTTGGGGTTTCTAGAAGCTGCTGTGTGCAGCGCTTACAATCTCCCTCCTCCTGCATTTGGGCAAGCCAGCTTCCTACCGCCAATCCTCCATGTGCCACTAGCCATTAAAAATACGACACCCTCCTCGGCCTCTAGCTATCCCATAGGCGTCCGTCGGAAGGGCTCTGTGATGCCGTGCTCTGCCCAGTG
Source organism: Lygodium microphyllum (assembly GCF_053477565.2). Classification (NCBI taxonomy): domain Eukaryota; kingdom Viridiplantae; phylum Streptophyta; class Polypodiopsida; order Schizaeales; family Lygodiaceae; genus Lygodium; species Lygodium microphyllum. The sequence goes on from NC_141137.1 coordinate 24,648,232, forward strand.
CCTGCTGCGTGACGGCGCCCAGTCCATATCCTCCTGCATCAGTACATGTTTGCCAATCCTGGCAGTGTATTCTAGGAACCTGGGTGGCTTTTTTGCAACCGCAGAGGCCGGCCATAGCCACTCTCCTGGATCCTACTCCAGCTCATCAAGTGGTCTACCCTCCCAGATCCAAAGGCGCCACTCCTTGAGCTCCATCCAGAAAACATAGGGGTTCAGTCGCCAAGTCTTCCCCTGAAGACCCACCATCCGAATCCTTCTCCATGAAAGGGTGGCAATCCCCAATCCCCTCATCCTGTTGCCCTGTGTCAAGGGCCAGACGTCCCTCCTCCTGAACAGCAAAGAAAGTCCCCTGGGAGGCGCCACCTACTCTACGTGCCACCTGAAGAGGGATGCCTGCTGGAGAGAACCTGGCTGTCCATACCTCCCCGGCCTCTATCGGTTCTCGTATTAGGGAGGCAAGCCACGGAGGTATTGTTGCGTCTATCTCTCTTCTCCTCAACTCCACTCCTCTCCTGCACCTTGATACTCGCTGTAGCACCTCCTTGTCTGCCATCTTGTACACCTCCCGCCATGTCCTGATGGAACGAGCCGGACCGGCCTCCCACCCAGCCCACTGGATGTGGGGGCGTTCACCTATCTGTGCCCCTTCTCTATCTTTGACCTGGAGATTCCGGATCACCGGCTGACGGTCTATTTCCTCCTGGCAACCCGGGGGGCTCTGGATTAGGGTCTTACGGAGGCCTTGCCACACGCGGAGTAGGTTCCGCAGGAAAGGTGATCTGGGCAGGGTAATCTGGGCTGAAGTGAAGATCCATCTCAGGGACGGCCTCCACTCCCTGCCAAGCCTCGGTTTACAGTCCTGAAGGCCCTCTTGCAGTAAGACCTTCCAGGTCTGCTTGCTTGGTGTGAGACCGCGGACAACTAGCTTGCCCAAGAGGGCCATACTCTGATATTCTGGGTCTATGATCCCAAGCCCTCCCTCTAATCGATGTCGTATGATGGTCGCCCACGCCACCTTGGCCCTGGAGTCTCTGGAGCCATTAAACCCCGACCAAAGGAAATTCTGCACCAGGCGGCAAAGCTACCCTACGCACGATGAGGAGAAACACCAATACGAGGCGATGTACCAGGCCGTCGCTAGGAGGACCTGGTTAACCACCAGGGCTCGACCGGCTAGTGAGAGGCGAGCTGTGCTCTAGTAGGTCAGTTTCCTCCTAATAGAGTCTAGAACAGGAAGAAACTGCTAGGCAGGAGTGATATCAAGTCCCACCTGGAACCCTAGGTATCGGACGGTCTGCCCTCTGCTCACCCATCTAAAACCCAAGTGGACTCCCCACTCCGTGCTGGAGTCCGGGTCTATGAGGAAACCAACCGACTTTCCCCAGTTGATTTTCACACCCGCTGCAACACAGAACACCTCAAGAGCCAGCCTCATTCTTTCCAGCATCACCTCATCGTCCTCTATGTAGAGTCCTGTGTCGTTTGCGTACTGAGTCTAACAACTCAGTCTTCTCTCTCACTGGAAGTCGGAGGCCGCGTAGTCCACTCACACGTGATCTGAGGAAGTGGGACATCGCCTCTGTGAAGAGTAGGAACAGGTATGGGGCCAGGGGGCAGCCCTGTCGGACCGATCTCTCTAGCCAGACCTTCTCCCCTCGCCTTCCGTCTATGAGAACCCTGCTGGTGGCTGATCTGTACAGGCCGGAGACCCCGCGAATCCAAGCGTGGGGAAATCCTAACTTCACCATGGTACCCTCTAGGAAATCCTAGTCCACCCTGTCGTAGGCTTTCTCGAAGTCCAATAGTAGTATTGCCAGTCTTTGCCCACTGTGCTGAGCCCACTCTGTCGCCTCAAAAAATGTAAATACATTGTCTAGGATGCTCCTATCCTGGACAAAGCCTGTCTGTGTGTCATGAATGATGTCTGGAAGCACATGTTGTAATCGTCTACCAATCATCTTTGCCAGAGCCTTATAGGCTACTGACAATAAGGTGATCGGTCTCCACTGGGATAGCTCCAACCGGTCTCCCCCTTTGGGGAGAAGACTGATAAGGCCTGCAGAGATCCTCCTTGGCATCTGTCCTGAGGTGAATATCTCCTAGAAAGCCCTCAGTAGGGGATCCTTCACCACCTCCCAGTAGGTAGGAAAGAAGGCCTTAGAGAAGCCATCCTCCCCCGGGCATTTTTGCCCATCTTGTGTATGGAAAGCCTCCTCTAGTTCCTTCTCTGTGAAGGGGACTAGTAGGGCGTGTCTTGTCTCCTCTGTGACGAGGGACAGGATGTGATCCCATACCTGCTGTTTGCATCTCTGTCCTCTAATTGAAGCTGTCTCCTGTTGGAAGAGGCGTGTGCAATAGTCGGTGGCAATCTCAATCACCTCATAAGGGCTAGAACGGGTCCTCCCATACTGGTCCCTAAGGCTGCGTATCTGTTCTTCTGCGGTGCGGGCTGGTGCACCTGGAAGAACTCCCTGCACATCGTGTCTTCCTTCCGTGCCCAAAAGGTTGCTGAAGTGCGGAAAGAGAACTCCGAGTGCTTGTCCTCTAGGCCAGCAATGGCTCCACGTGCGCGCACCTCCTGTGCGTGGAGGATGGGGTCCCCTGGTGCCTCTTGCAACAATCTGTGCGTAGCTGCTAGGTCCTGCTAGAGTGCTCTCTCCTCCTCCCAGCACTGCTGCTTGGCCTGTAGGGCTGCCTCTTGGCAAATTTTGCTTGACTCGGCTAGGACATCTGCAACCTCCTCTGCTATCCTGTCCCTCCTAATCCACTCTCTGGTCCAGATCTGCTCTATCTGTCTCGACACCTCCTCCCTCCTATAGATCGAGTCAGGGATCCGACAAGATCGTGTATCTAGGGCGGACGCTGGGGGATCAAGTGCCAGGAGAACCGGGCAATGATCGGATAGTGTGGTGCTTGCCAACTGCTCAATCTGGCCTCCGTGAGAACCTCCCCACTCTCCCACATAAAACCTGTCCAACCGCTCTAGCAAGGCTCCGCCTAGCCACTTGTAACCCCAAGAAAAGTCCAACGACCTCTCCCTCCTGTGGAAGGCGGGGTCTTTCCAGGCATCCCGTGCTCTGACTGCAAGCAAAAAGACCTCCCATGCCTCCTGCTCCTCCCCAGCCATGCCCTGGTAGTTTCTTCCTTTGCCCTGCTGGTCCTCCAAAGCCTCCAGATTGTTGAAATCTCCTCCAACAATCCAGGAATCCACCTTTGGGAGTCCATCTACAATCTCCACCTAGAACCTGTTGCGTGTCCTAACCTCCGTAGGGGCATAGACATTGAGGACTCCAATACACGAGTCCCCAATATCTAGCCTGATCCATAGGGCCCTTCCTGCCACTATCGTCCCGTGGTCTCGTACACAGGTGGTGAGACTCGGGCCAATAGAGGTGCATACGCCTCCACTCCTACCGTGGGCACCTATAGCTTGCTCCCAATAAGTATGTGAGCTGCCCGGCAGTACCTTCCCAACCTGTTGAGCTTGGGCGAGGGTGAGCTTGTGCTCCTGCAGTAGCAAGATGTCTATCCGTCCGGCGAGGGCAAGCTGCAGCTCCTGCCAGATAATCAGCTTCCTCGAGCCACGCGCCCCACTGTAGTGGAGACTGTTCACATTCTAGGATGCAAGATGTAGGTTCATGGGGAAACCTGTGACTGACCAAACATGCATCTGTTCGGTGTGGAAGCTGCAGACGAGGAAGAGAGACTGCGAAGCATGCAGGTACGTTTTGCCGCCGGTCTGGATGGTGAGCTCCAGTCCCCCATGGTGGCCCTCGGCTGGACCATAGGGGTGATAGATGCTCCAGGTGGTACTATCAATGCATCTATCAACCATGTTGAAAACCGCGACTATGTACACTGGTAGAAGTGGGCCGCCTGTGCTAGGGGCCACTCGATCATGTCCCTCGGCGCTCCCCACTGTGGGGGGGCTTGAAAGATAATGCTCAAATTCGGGACGTCGGCGCCAGCCCACCAGTTAATGTCCATCATGCAACGTGGCCATTGTTGTGTGAACAATGCTAGTTCTTCATCTCCCATCCACTGGGAGGTGTGATCTGCTACCTGACTCTTCAATTCCTCCTCAATCTGTATAGTCGTCCACTCTTCTGAGAAAGATGACTGAAAAAAGAAAGCGTAGTTTGGTCCATCCGGTGGTGCAAGTAGGTGGACCTTGCCCCTCCTTGACTTACGAACCACGAAGATCTCCACCTCTAGAGGTAGTGGGAACACTCCGCGCTCTGCAACTCGCAGGTAAGACCATGGGCCACTGTGAAAAAACTCTTGTGGCAGCAGCTGTGCCTGTCTCGGGAAAGTATGGCGGGTGGCAGGGGCAGATGAGCTGGTGGCTGTGTGGATGGGAGGGGGACTGCTGGTGTGCAAAGGAGTTAGGTGTGTGTGGCTCATCACCTCTTGTGGGAGGAGGGGGAGTGGGTTTGGGGGGGCTCACCTGACGTGGGTGCGGATCAGGGGGGGTGCTCGGTAGGGGGGGTGATGGGGGTGGAGTGGATCGAGCTATGGTGGGATGGCTAGAGATGCATGGTGGGTGTGGGGAGGGGATGGTAGCCCTGGCAAGGGGGGGTTGTGGGCCAAGGTCAGTGGAGGGAGGGGAGGGGGGGTGGGTGAGGGGCGTGTGGGGGCTTCGGCGAGGCAGTCTGTGGCTCATGTGGAGAAAATGGGGGGGATCGGTCTTGTCGGGTGGGGCGAGCAGGGGGGGCTGTGGAGTGCTGTGCCGAAAGGGGGGCGCTCGTCCGCCATCACCTTGCTGGCGAGGCTGGGCCTGAGGGGCTGGCTGCGCCTCCCCTTGCCGTCTCCCTCTTTGTCGCCTTTGGACCTTTGTGAAACCGTCAGCGTCCCCCTGCGGACCTGTGGGTGGAGCCGCCTTGGTTCCAAACTATGTACAAACTGCTTGCTGATGCCCAAAGTCGTGGCAAAGCACTGCCCTGGTTGCCCAGTCACAATGACCTGCTGCCTAAAGGAATGCCCGCCTACCTCAATCTCTAGGAACCGTGGGATATTCTTGACCTCCTTCACTGCCACCTGTACCTTTGGGACCCCTGCCACTGTCACTGCATCCGCGAAGGACAGTGCCGAAGAGCCTCCCAAAGTCTTCCACCAACTGGCGGTACTCAATCGCCAGGCCGGGGAAGAGGAGGGTGATCGGGTGCCGAAGAAACCTGTTGTTGAGTGCAAACGCCTCCACAGTGAAGCCATTGTACCAAGGGACCATGTATATGACCCCCTTTGTGGATGCATATGGTGAACTGGCGAGCAGCTCAGCTGCGTCTGCTGAACTGAGGCGGACCATGAAGATCCCTTGGCCCAATAGGACCGCCTCCATGATCTGCGCCGTGCCGATGCTCAGCGTGTAGTGGAGCCAGTCCCGAAGCTGGGCCCTAGCTGGGGAATGTCCTACTACCTGACCATAAATTGCTGTTTCCATTAGCTCCAGCTCCTTAGCTCGGACGGCTAAGAGCTGCTCCTCAGAGAGGACTACGCGCAAGGTGTTCGACTGGGGGGCACTCGGTGAGTACGCCGGCGTCTGACCAAAGGTTTCCATTGCCCGTCCCTTTTGGGAGAACCTACCTATCGCGCTGCTGTGCTGCTGAATGGGGAGTTGCTGCAGGGGGAGGGAGCAAGTGGAGGGGAGGGGGAAAAGAGGGGGAGGGGGTTTCTGTTTTCAATGGCGGTGGTGTTGCAGCCTGATCGTGGGCCAGGCCTCCCGTCAAGGTGGCACTCGGGGGGGGGGGGGGTAGGGCGGATGCAGATGGTGCGCGCAAGTAACTGTCAATGGGCCTGGCCGGGGGGGGGGGGGGGGAAACGGCCAACCAGGGGGATAGCCAGGCAGGAGGGGGAAACGGCAGACAGGCGGCCGTTACACAACGTTGGGGCGAGGGCGCGCGAACAACATTGGGAGGTGCGAATAGTGCTGGGACGGCCACGATCAGTCGGGGCGGGAGGCCAAACAGTCGGGGCAGGGCGATCGATCGGACAGCGGGCGAACTGTCGGATGGCGCGATCGGACAGGTGATCAGTCGGATGGCGCGTAATCAGGGCGGGGGGACAGCAGCGCGACGTGACGGTTGAGTGTTCGGATTGAAGCCTTGATATACATACTCTCTAGGAATGTGTTTCTTTTAATAAGAGGTTTAATTCATTAATTAAGCATTTTTTGGGGGTGGTTTGAAAGAAGCTAATATATTTTTAGCTCAGCATGGCCATGAATTGCCATTCCTTGTGACTATGTAGTGATATGGAATAAGCACAAAGATTGGAACTGGGGACAAGGAAAAGGGATAGGGGACCCGAAAATGGCCATCCCATGTGACTATGGTTTGCCCACAATGGACTAAATGACCAAACCAACCACAAATGACCTAAAAATATCAGAGCTCCGTAATGCCACCACTGACTTACTGATATGGCTCTCAAACAAGAGGGGATATACATGTGTTACTAACAAGGTCTGAGGGTAGTGAACTTATGACATGGCAGCAACAAGAGTGGTCATTGGGCAGCAGATTGCTGCAGTTCACCAGTGGACAGCATTGGCAGTAAGATTGTGGGGTCCTGCTGCATTTTGGCCTGTTAGCAGTATCTCACAGCATTCCGAGGGGTTGTTGGAGCACCAGAGGATGTGTTTGAATGAGCAATACCAGAACCTGCCTTCTTGGAGTGACATGGCAGCAGCAAAGGTGGGCTCAGGGCAGCCCTTGTGATGTCTGTGGCCCATTATGCTAGGCTTGAGTAAGCTTGTTTGGCTCTATGACTGGGAGGTGGTCCACTATCCATCCTTTTATGTTTCGTAGGGTGTGACTATGGGTTGTGTTCTGTCCTGTGTGTGCAGGCTGGATGCATGTGGGTGTTTGATAGTCTCTACTTGGATCAATAGGAAGCAAGTCAATGCTAGTCACACTCTTATTGTGAGCATGTGTGATCAAAAGAAAGAAATATGTACCTACAATCAGCAAATAAAAATTTGAATAGAATGCTTCATAAAGGACAGAAGCAAAGATAAATTCTGATGTATTATGGGTGTGTGAGTTAAAGTGCTTCAAAAGATGGGAAATGCAAGCAGAGCTACTTGCTGAGTCAATATTGGCTGCTTTCGGTGATATTTTGTGGAAAACAGAAGAATGACTCCAGTCTTCAGTTTTGATGAAGACTGTTTGCTGTTCTCATTTGTTCAACAGGAGCAGGGACTGGAAGGACAGCAGCAGCATGGAACTGCAATAACACAGCTACTGATGTGAAGCAACTGAAAAGGTGCTGAGCTATGAGCTGAGCCATACATTTGAATCTGGGCTAACTAAAAAAGCCTTACTGCACTCATTCAAATTGCACCAAAGTTAGTGTCGCCCTTTTTAAGGACCTTACTTATTTATCTTACTTGGAAAACTGGCTGCATATATCTCCTGTTGCTTTACATGTGCAGCCCATAAGCTTGGTATACAATCTTTTCTTTTGAAACCCTAATGCATGAGATTTTTGGCGGACAAAATCAACCAATGAGTACTCATTGAGATAAATCACCAAGGTGGAGGCCTCAGCAAGGAGCCCCAGCTACTTTGTGCAATGAGTCATGACATGGGGATTTTGATTGTGATAGTTTTATGGGTTGCATGAGAAACTTTGTGAGTTAACATCCTCACACTGGAATGGGGACAGTTTTGGTCACATCTCAATGTGACTAAGCATTTGTTCCAATAATTAGTTTGGTTATGCTGTTTTTTCATGCATTGCTCAGCTAAAAGCTAAGTAAAGAGATTGACAACCTGTTGGTTAATGAATTAAACACTTCTAACCACTTGTATTGCGCTTCCATCAGACCATACCCCTGTTATCATCAGCCTTTAAAGATTGATTCAACTCTGATCTGTATGGTATTGTTTTCTCCCAATTTGAGCTTGTTCGAAAATGTTACAGGGATTCTTAACCCATCAACTGGTTAGCCTCAACCATAGCTATAACGGTTTCCTCATTATGCGCCCTTTGTGGCTCAACCATAAATTCATGCAGTATTGTCTTATAATTAAAATTGGTTGGGATACTACCTATCAGTTCATGTACTCGTACACAAATTCATCAGGATTTATATCTATATAATCAACATCTGATAGCAATCTAGCATCAGTCTTCACCAAAAAACCATAGCTACATCAAGCAGTGTGCGTTGTTGGTCTCAAAGTGTGTTCTGATCTGCTATATGATTTGTATGTACACTGTCATTTTCTGCCATGATTAGACTCAAAATGCTCTGTTTAACTGCTGCACTTTGCAATCATGATCTGCAAGTATCAGCTTAACAGTTGGTTTGTGGCTTGCTGCCTTGTTGTCATGCCATCTGCTGCCTGACAAACTAGGCTTGCGAAATCTGACCTGCTTCGTACCACTAAAGCAACACACAGAACACAGTTCTCAGATGATCAGACCATGAATCAGGCCAACTGCAATGAATGCAAATTTGGAAATCTGTACATACCCTGAAATGTTATCTTGACCTTTTAGTTTTTGGTACAAGATGTTTGATGGGTATCTGAATTTGCCCATATAATCTAGGCCTTACAAGCATGCTGTACTTTATATGTGACAGAATCCATAGGTCTGAATATGTAAAAGCCTTAGGAGGGGGGAGTCCCAGAGCTATCATTATAGGAGGCTGGCTTTGGGCTTTGAGAAGGGTTCTGCTGATGCCTTAACCTTTACTTAGGGTTTGGTTGCAGCATAAATAATCTAGGAATGTTGCAACATTGGAAAGAACCAGAGCAATGGCTTTTGTGTGAAATTAGGATCAAAGCTTGCAAGTATAGACTAGAATTGGGTGTACTCTTGCCATAATAGTTTGTGGATCAAACATAATCTATGCTTGGGTCGTATTGGTGTCAAAAGTGGATGCAGTGATGGAAGCGTGGAAAATTGTTGTAATAGATTGCTGAACACAAGAGACAAAGGAAAGAGAAACACTGCAAAAGAAAAGAACACTGCACAAGGAACTCAGAAGCAAAGAGATGCTCAGGAAATGGAATCCATATACCAAGATATGAGACAGTATAGAACCAATCTGAGTTAGTGGCCATGAAGGCATTGGCACATGCTTCTCTCCCTCCACTAGAACCTGTTAGATGATGAATGATGATAAAAATTGTGGAGGAGTACCTAATAAATAGACAAAAATAATGCCATAAATGATGTCAGGTCGGCCAATATTAAATGCTGGTCGACCAGCAATAAATGCCGTAAACACCATCAAAATGACAAATAAAAAATGCCTACAATATCTAGAATGTGTCCAGCCGTCTTTGGCATGCACAGACTCAACCATGAATTGCCATATTTGCTAAGACCCTCTCTTAGATTATGGGTGATCTGATACAATAGAATATATAATGATAATGGTCCATTATAGTACATACAAAGACCACTAGAGTAGAACCATGGATACCCAAGTAGTGTGTGCGCAAGCCACCACCAAGGTGCCTTGGAGAGCACCTAATGCTGATGTCGATCTTATCGACTCTTGAAAATAGAGAAGAATCATAGTAACTCTCAATATCTGTCAATAATGTCTAACAGTAGCATACAAGTCCATCTTGTCAAAAATGCCTTTGAACATATGTGACCATGGATTCCCCGCCTTTGGCTAGACCACCAAAGTGTCCCCTCATGTGAGCTCGGCCTAGGAGCCGAACTCGCTTGCTGTCAAAGAGCCAACTCGTCATGAATTTGGATATCAATCCTAGCTCTAGGATTTGAATCTATTAGACTTTAGTCGATGTGTCAGGGAAACCCCTCTCGGGAACCTGTGCACTTGTATACCTATATAGATGAGGTGTACCAATCCCATCTCACCACCCTCTCACACTCCCTCTCTGGCACTAGAGAGTTTGAGGGATGACCGTATCATTTGTACTAGCAACTTGGAAGAGAGGCCTCTACAGCCATCGCCAGGGCCACATAATGGCCTAAACTTGGACTTGGAGATGAGGAAGACTCTCCAAGAGAGTCATCACCCTTCGTCACCGTTCACTCCTGCTCTTGTCGTAAAACTGCTAATGTCCTGCAATCCCTCCGGAGGTGCCCCATCTTGCCACAATAATAGCATTGAGACTACTTCTTCTTCTATATGGCACCCCTCTTTGAAATTGGAACATTTGAAGCACCAAGAGATAGCATCCTCACAGAAACTTGAAGTTGAAGACAACAAGTCTCTAACATAACACTCGTAGATGAGGAAATAATGTTCGCATGCTGACCATTATGAGGAGAGGCCGGAGGAGCCATGACAAGGGAGATATAGAGAAGTTGAAGAAAGACTAGGGATCTTTAGGGAGAAGTATGCTAAAAATACGGACTCACAAGGATTGCACAAGTTCAAAGTTATGAGGAGAGGCTGGAGGAGCCATGACAAGGGAGATATAGAGAAGTTGAAGAAAGACTAGGGATCTTTAGGGAGAAGTATGCTAAAAATATGGACTCACAAGGATTGCACAAGTTCAAAGTAGTAAAGAAAGCACACAGAGAAAAAAACACAACCACCGAATGCACATGAACCCTCTCTAAGTTGAGCAGTGTATCACAAAAGGAAAATATGGACCAAACACAGCCAAAAAATAGCTTGAAACTTGTCGCCCAACCTGCACAGAAGCAAAAAAGGCAAAACGTAGATGTTGATGACAAAATGTAGGCAGTAGCTGCATTAAATGTAGTCAACTTGGAGGAAAACAGGCAGCCTCAGCTTGCTGTCCCCAAAATGCAGATTTGGAAGGGCCAATAAGAGGTCCCTAGCCTTGAAACAGCCCCAAAAAAACTGTAAACCCAAATGGCAGACTTCAAAATGCTGAGAAAATAATAGTAGAATAGGCCAAAAATTAGCAGAAGATGGTTGCCCAATCTTCAAAACAGGTGCAGCAGTTTGAAGTAAGTCAGATCAGCAGACGGAAAGTTCAAAACTCAGACCTGAAAGAGTGTAAAACAGCAGCAGGAACAATGATCCTACAATCTGATACCATATTAGAAGTGGATGTAGTGATGGAAGTGTGGAAAACTGTTGTAATAGACTACTGAACATAAGATTTAAAGGAAAGAGCAAAAGAAAGAACACTGCACAAAGAACTCAGAAGCAAAGAGATGCTCGGGAAATGGAATCCATATACCAAGATATGAGATAGTGTAGAACCAATGTGAGTCAGTGGCCGTGAAGGCATTGGCACATGCTTCTCTCCCTCCACTAGAACCTGTCAGATGATAAATGATAGATGATGCATGATGATAAAAATTGTGGAGGAGTACCTAATAAATAGACAAAAATAATGCCATAAATGATGTCAGGTCGGCCAATATTAAATGCTGGTCGACCAGCAATAAATGCCGTAAACACCATCAAAATGACAAATAAAAAATGCCTACAATATCTAGAATGTGCTTAGACCTCGCTGGCATGCATAGACTTGACCATGAATTGACATATTTGCTAACAATTGGTGGTTTGGGCATCATTATTAAGCACTACTTATGGATGGAGGCTTGGGAGTGTGGACTAGAATCAGATGCACTTTTACAAACATGGTGGATTGAGTGAGTGTATGGATCATGGACAATACATTCTTGGGTTGTATTGATGGAACATCAGCATCAAACGTTTTTTTATGGATGCAGTCCCTAGCTTGTTGTTTGGTGGAGAAATCGACAGAGATCCAATGGACTGATTATGCTAATCAAAGAGCCTGACTTAGGTCCACATGGTCAAAGGTGATGACTATTAACTAGGTGACTGACATAGATTGTGGCTACAACCGCATGCTTTTTCCTTTGAGAGCAATACAAAATGTGCTCCCAATACAGTGCTAAGTAATTATGGCCTACCTTTAATCAATCACATGTTTTTAAGTTAGGTGAATGTTGATTGAGGGAAATCCTTGCATATTTTTATGAAGCTTGGACATATCCTCCAAATTATGCATCAACTATGGTGAATTCTTACCCAATATAAAAGTCTCTCACATCAATAACCTGCCACCTAATGTAACATCATAGTTTATGACAATTTCACTTCATACATCATGTAAAAGGATGTTAGACAAAAGCTAAAGGACTAGGGAGAGTCCTGCTTTAGGGCCTGAAATTTCTGAAGGCCCAGGAGAAGCCAGTATATTTGTGGGCCAAACATTATTGTTTGAATGATGTATATGGCCAAACATTGGCATGTGGCTCACAACCAAGCATTGCTGCAGCTTCAAGCAAGAGTGGGTGGGCCAGGGGTTGTTCCATTGATGCTAAAGGATAGGGACAGTGCTGTAAGCAATATATGCATTCTGCTCATTAGTGTACGCAATATACAACCTCTCTCGATTCTAAAGAGTGGGTGGGCCAGGGGTTGTTCCATTGATGCTAAAGGATAGGGACAGTGCTGTAAGCAATATATGCATTCTGCTCATTAGTGTAAGCAATATACAACCTCTCTCGATTCTAAAGGGTATGGAGATTGTTATAAGCAATTCACAAATTCTACCACTAGCATGTCGTAAAGGCTCAAATGAAGAGGGTGGAAGGTTCAAATGGTATGATCTTTGGTGTGTTTTTCTAAGTGGATCTTGGCAACAAAACAGATGCTATAACTACATCCCATTCAATTTTGAATAGACAGCCTAGGGTGGTTTCATTTCTTCTCAATGGGACATGCATAAACCAAGACAAGTCCTAGCAGCTTACAGTGTCCCCACATTATCTGAGGGGAGACAGAGACATGCTGACAGATAGGAATAATATAAATGGCACTTGAATTTCAAATATTTTCTATCGTTAAATGCCACAAAATAAAACCAGTCTAAACGGAGAATACATAATACGGAACATTGTGGATTTGTTGTATTTGTATATTTAACTGTAAAAGCTCTAAAAGTAACCTACTTCTATGTTTTTTGTCCTTTCTCCTTGAGTTTAGGTTTGAATCTTTAACCTTCAGAAGGCCTGAAGCAGCCGCTGCCAAGTATACAGACATGCAAACTTACACCCAGTCAATTGAGGCTATCATTTTTGAAGTTGGTGATAGGGACAAGATTGGTAGTAAGGATAAAAAGTCTCCATATGCTTTATGTTGCAGCCAAGAATACACAGAAGTGGAAGGCTGTGAACTTGGTGAAGTGATAAAGGATACAAGTGATGGATGGCCCAAATCAATCCATGTAACATTCAGAGGAAACAAACTCGAAGCTACCCTGAATGAAGATCCTGTAGTGATAACAAAGACTGGAATGTACAATTTATACTTCATATTTTGTGACCCTGATCTTTATGGCTCAGTTATTAATGGCAAAACTGTTTGGAAGAATCCGACTGGGTACCTGCCAGGCAGATTGGCACCTCTCATGAAGTTTTATGGATTTTTATCACTTTGTTACTTGATTCTTGGCGTGATATGGCTATTACAATATATATGGTTTTGGAGAGACATACTACAACTGCAGAATTACATAAGTCTGGTGATCGCCCTTGGTATGTGTGAAATGGTTCTGTGGTACTTTGATTATACAAATTTCAACTCCACAGGCTACAGGCCTGCTGGAATAACACTCTGGGCCGTAACTATGGGAGCAGTTAAAAAAACTATATCTCGATCTCTTCTTCTGGTAGTTTCTATGGGGTACGGGGTTGTAAGGCCAACCCTTGGTGGTCTTACCTCACGGGTCTTGATTCTTGGAGCTGCTTACTTTGTCGTAGCAGAGCTTCTTGATGTAGTTGAAAATGTTGGAGCAATCAATGATCTGTCAGGGAAAGCCAAACTTCTCCTTGTGCTGCCAGTGGCTATCCTTGATGCAGTTTTTATAATGTGGATATTCTCTGCTTTGTCCAAAACTTTGGAAAAGCTACAGGTATGCAGATATTTCTGGATGTTATGTATACACTGTTGATGCAGTTTGCGCTCCTGCAGTTGGTTATATTCCCAGTTTCTTAATTTCCCATGAGCCATGTCCTTAATTTACTTGTTTCTATCATCATCTGGAGTTCTCTGCATACTAAAATGCCTACTATGCCCGGCTGCAAGAAGTACGTTTTCAAACTGACTGTTACTTGGACTTCTTACATCGACGAAATTTGTGTGTGTGTGAGAGAGAGAGAGAGAGAGAGAGAGAGTGTGTGTGTGTGTGTGCACGCGTCTGCGCACACACATGCGCATGCATGTGCATGTGTACAGGTTTGTGTTAGAAATGATCTCAATGCTGTCATACTTCAATGGAAGTCGGGTTGGAACAATTCGATACAGCACAAAAGCTCATTTTATAGTGAAGCAAGGTAACCATGACAGTCCTCTTTCAGATGAGGTGTACAAGTATGGAAATGTCACAACTCTATAGAAACAGAATTTGTATCCTTTTTCATTAATTTGTCTATATAATGATTTATTAAATTTGTTTCCTTTGCACTAATTAGATATAAAGAAAAGTGCATTGGACCTGGCCACTGATGAGTGGTCACAGGTTATGGTGGACCCACGCAGTGGGTTAGAGAAAAGATAGTTCACACTTCCACCGATATGGCCCGATTGGGCGCCTGTGACCAGAACTCACACATATCAGGGTTAGACTCGCACACAGAAAGGATTGATGCCTTGAAGTGTGGGCTAGATCCGCCAGAATAGACTGTTACAATCAACAAGATGGCATGATCATGAAATGCTTGTACAATGTGCATGTATGGGCTGAAAGCTTTAAATGCACATTTCTTTGCATAGGAAAGTCATATGAAGATTCTGATACTGTTTTTGCGATGTACACGGAAAAAGCTTTCATATGACACCCATATTGGGGGGTCCCTAAATTTTAGGAGGTCCCTAAATTTTAGGAGCCTCGAATTAGCCTAAAAATGCTAGTCCTAAAAAATAGGGATGTCATTCGAAAAATAGTAAATTCTGTACTCTGACTATGCTTACTAAATTTGATTGTTTCTATTCTTGACAGTATTCAGCCCAAAAAGGAAGGCCATAGAGAAGGGACAAGTGTCAAGACACTTGTCACACAAGTTTCCAAGAGTCCCACCACTTGTCACACCTCATGACATGTGGCTGGACACTTGTCTTGTGATACTCCACTTTTCCCTTTTGTACTAGCTTTTTTCTCTCCTATAAATAAGAGCTCGTTTTTCTTCATTCAGCATCATTTTTCTTTGCTGTAAACTCATGTACAGCACCCACAGATAGCCAGAAACTGGCCCCATCCATCCCCATCATCATCCCCCACTTCTCCATTATCAAATTCCTCCATATTCCCTCTTCTATCACTGCTGTTTTACAGGACAACAAGCCTGTAAATTCATTACAGCACCTCCTTCTCGAGCTCTTTCTTCCATTTTAGCAACAAGAAGCAAGCCCTATCCATGTACTGCTGATCAACGATGGAGAAAGGCTGATTTCCTCTCTTTCTTCTCTTATACTGTAAAGAAATCAGTTCTTATCATTGCATAATAGATAATGCATGTGTGTTTGTACATCTTTGCATGGTCTTGTGAGAGTGAGAATTACTTCTCCTCACTCTCAGGTTGATTGTAATTGAGCTCTTCCCTAAGGGACTTGGGTTGAGCAGAAATACATTCCTTCGGGGGGGGGGGGGGGGGAGGGGGGGTTTGCCCATCTTCAACCCTCAATCTTGTCTCCATTACTTTTACCTTTTCATGGTTATAATTTTGTGAGTAATTTTCATTTTCAACTTTAAGTGTTCATTCTCTTTTATATTAAATCTCGAAAATAGGCAAATATCATAATTGTTAAGCATACTACGTTGTTCGGGGCGTTTACAGTGGTATCAGAGCTTTGGCTCGGTCCTTACTCCAACACTGGTAGTGCTTACAATTATAAGTTTGTTTGTTTTCAGCCCTTGCATTGAGTGCTTGAGCATATTTTTCTTAGAGTCTCAATGGATCAGTCGAGTGCTATCCTTCAAGCCATTCAAAGTCTTAGAGAGGAGAATCAACAAATTCGTGAGCAACTTTTCAAACTAGGAAAAGTTGAGAATCCCAAAGAATTCAAGGAAAAAGCCCATCTGCTTCAAGGAGACAAAGCCATACCAATGAAAGGAGCCGATCAAGAAGTCCAACTACTTCTAAGAGGCAGTCCCATTCTACTTCAAGACAAAGAAAGAGATCGCGTCGAAGTTCATCCTCTTCTTCAAAGTCATCTGGCGCCTACTCTAATGGATCCTCTTCGAGTGACGAAGAGTCAGACCCTTCTCGTGGAAGACCTCATCATCGTCAAAGGCGTCGACATTTTTCACCCTCGTCTCCATCTTCATTCCCATCAAGCACTTCATCATCTTCAACCTTAAGATCTGGGCATGGACGAAGGCATAAGAAGAAGAAGAAGACTAAGTCACTATCTCAACTTGAAAAGAAGATCAAGTTCAGTATGTATGATGGTTTCCGAAATCCTGATCTTCTTTTGAAGTTTATTTGTCAATTTCAAATTTTGTATGGTCGTGACAAGTATAAAGAAAAAGAAAAGATTAAGTTTGCAGCTTTACATTTAACCGACTTAGCCGATACTTGGTGGACGGGGTTGGAATATGATCATGCTACCCCAAAATCATGGCGGTCCTTTGTTCGCATGATACAAAGCCAATTTTTTCCTGTTCATTTCAAAAGAGATGTAAAAATGGAATGAGATCGGCTTTGGCAAAGGAAAAATGAGCCACTTGGTGACTATACCAAGAGATTTTGGGAGCTACTTTTGAAGGTCCAACATTTCAAGAAGATCAGCAGTTTGAAAAAGCTTAGAAAGTTTCAAGGAGGTTTGCATTTTAAACTTCGTACTGCTCTTAATCATTATCATTGTTCTAGTCTCAGGGAACTCATTGATCATGCTGAGACATGGGAAATGGAGCACAATGGCAACAAATCATTCCAAAAGAGTGATAAGAAGAGAGTAGTTGATGATGAGGAGTATTCAGCCTCAAATGAAGGACAAAAACAACGGCAAAAGCAGCCATCAAATCAAAAGAAGATGAAGCCCTATGCACCTCCTAATGCTCCTCAATTTCGCTCCAATCTATAGCCACAAGCAAAGCAACTTTCCGAAGAAGAAAAGCAATGCTTCATGAAAGAAGGGAAGTGCTTTAAATGTGGACAAATAGGCCACATAGCGAAGCAATGTCCAAACAAAGGACAAAGCAAGGTTTTTGACAACAAGCCTAAGTCGCCAGTGAAAATCAATGCTATCAGTGATGTAGTTGCAAACACAACTCACACTCCAGAGATGCGCAAATTATTAAAAGCTTGGAGATAGTTGCAAGGTAAGCAAGCACTATTCTTGATAGATCTTGGGGCGAAGGAAAATGTCATTTCCTTGCAATTAGCTAAAGAGCTTGGATTAAAGAATGAAGAGATGGACACTCCGGCAGAAGTTCGCCAAGCTTTAAATGCCGATGAAGGTGACACAGTAAAGACTGTAACACCCTACATTGGCAAGCTCAAGTTTCAAATTCAAGGCTACAGTGACGAATATACCTTCTGTATCGGAGACCTTGATGGTTGCGATGTGATTCTTGGCATGCCCTGGAATCATAGAGTAGATTCAACCATCTTCTCTCAAAAAAAGAAGGTAGAGTTCACCAACAAAGGCAAGAAGTACGAGATCCAAGCTGGAGTTTCTAGAGACACCATACCTATGGTAAGCCATATGCAAGTCTCTAGAGCAATTAAGGATTGTGTTCAATGTTGTTTGCTTTATGTCACTGATGTAAAAGATAATATGAATGCTGGAAACCAAGAGCGACTTCAGCTCTTGGAAAAGTATAAAGATTGTTTTTCGGAAGATCTTCCTTATCAGCTTCCCCCAGAAAGTCCAGAAGACCATCATATTGATATTATTCTTGGCAGTTCTCCTCCTAATATAGCACCACACCGTGTGAGCCATCCTCAACAAGAAGAAATCAGAAAGCAAGTCGAAGACCTACTCAACCATGGGCTAATTAGGCCAAGTAGCTCACCATTTTGTTCACGGGTTCTTCTTGTTCAAAAGAAAGATGGCACATTCAAGATGTGCATTGATTATCGAGTCCTCAGCAAAATCACTGTGAAGAATCGGTTTTCTTTTCTCAGAATTGACGACATTTTGGATCGTCTAGGAGGCTCAAAGGTTCTCAGCCGCATTGATCTAAAGAGTGGTCATCATCAAATTAGGGTAATACCACAAGATGTACACAAAACTGCTTTCCGCACTTCATACGGTCTTTATGAATTCTTGGTGGTTCCTTTCGGATTAATCGTTCCACCAGCCACCTTTAATCGAATGATAGAGCGCATCTTTAAAGAGCATCGACAATATGTCGGTACTTTCTTTGATGATATTCTTGTCTTTAGCAAGAATGAAGAGAAGCATTATCAGCACTTGGAGATTGTTCTACAATTACTTCAACAAAATCAACTCTTGGTAAATGGTAAAAAGAGTGAATTTTTCATGCATAAAATAAATTACCTTGGGCATGCCATCTCTTCTGAAGGGATTCAGATGGATCCGGAAAAGATCAAGATAATCCAAGAATGGCCTCATCTTCATGATGTACATGAGGTGCGATCGTTTCTTGGCTTATGCTCTTATTATCGATGTTTCATCAAGCATTTTGCACATATGGCTTCTCCACTTCATGACCTTACAAAGAAGAAGATCTCTTTCCAATGAAAGGAAAAAGAGAAGGTAGCCTTCACAAGGTTGAAAACAACTTTTACTTCTGGACCTGTTCTTATCATTCCAGATTTGGTAAAACCATTTGTGATGGAAGCAGATGCTTGCGGTGATTGTATTGGTGCAGTGCTAAATCAAGAAGGCCATGCTGTAGCCTTTGAAAGCTGCCGTCTAAATGATGTGGAGAAAAGGTATGACATTTATGAAAATGAGCTCTTAGCAGCGGTTCATGCTTTAAAGATATGGAAACATTATCTTTTAGGCAATGAATTCCTTATTAAAACAGATAATCAAAGCTTAAAGTATTTCAAGACTCAAAAGCATTTGCAGGAGAAACATGCAAGATGGGAAAATTTCTTGTCTATGTTTCATTTTCAAATTATGTACACTCCAGGGAAACAAAATGTAGTTGCTGATGCACTTTCTAGAGTGCCTCACATTGCAACTATTACAGTGGCTCATCATGAAGATTTTCAAACGATGAAGAATACTTATGATGAAGATACTGATTTTGCAGCAATTTGGTCAAATTTACAGCAAGGAGGTTCTCATCCAGATTATTCCATCAAAGATGGTTACCTTCTCATGAACAATCGCCTGTGTGTCACTCTTCCTGTTCGACAAAAGGTGCTTAAAGAAAGTCATGAACCCCCTTATGCAGGGCATAGAGGGAGGGCAACCACTCTAAGTGTAATTGAGCGCTACTTTTATTGGCCAACATTACGAAGAGATACACATAACTTCATTGAGGCTTGTCTCGTATGCCAAAAATCCAAGTATGATAGGCAGAAGACTCCAAGATTGTTGCAACCTCTTCCAGTGCCCAAAGATCCATGGGAATCTATCACAATGGATTTCATCTCAGGTATTCCAAGAACACCTCAAGGTCATGATATGATTTGGGTTATAATTGATCGATTCAGCAAGCAATCACATTTTATTCGATGTCATAAAACATTGAAATCCGCAAAGCTGCAAGACTTTTCATTCAACATATCTTTAGATTACATGGTATGCCTTCTGAGATCATTTCAGATAGAGACTCCAGATTCACAAGTAACTTTTGGCATGCTTTATTTGAGAATTTGGGAACCACTTTAAAGTTCTCCTCAGCTTTTCATCGTCAAACTGACGGCCAAGCAGAGATGATGAATCTTACTCTTTTGGATATGTTGAAAGCTTATGTTAGTGAACATAAGTCACAATGGGAGAAATATCTTCCATTATTGGAGTTTGCTTATAACAATATAGTGCGCTCATCCACAGGAAAAGCTCCAAATGAAATAGTACCGGGTAAAGTGATTCCTCCTCCAATTATTCGCACTAAAGATAAGATTTTTGCTGCTGATGAGTTTGCTTCAAATTTAAAAACAGCAATGAATCAAGTTCGAGCCACTATCAAAGTTGCCCAAGAGCGACAAAAGAAGCAAGTAGATAAACGAAGAAGACCTTTGGCTTTTGAAAAAGGTCAATATGTCTTGCTAAAGTTTGATAAAAGCAAGCTCAAACAAGGTTCCGATCAAAATTCATCTTTTCCAAAGCTCTCCAGTAGATAGTTTGGACCCTTCAAAGTGATTGAGAAAATAAATGAAGTTTCTTATCGACTTGAGCTTCCTGCTCATTGGAAAATACATAATACTTTTCATGTAAGTTTGCTAAAACCTTACATAGGACCAAAACCAAAGGAACCCATTACTGAAGATCCCCCAGAAGTTGAAGAAACAGGGTAACTCTTGGAACCTGAAGAGATTTTGTTTTACAAGGATCGAACCACGAGAAGTGGCCTTGTGACACAAAAATTCTTACTAAAATTCTAGAATCTACCCACAACAGATGCACAGTGGGTAGATAAAAAATTCATGAAGGATTACCCAGACATTTTTCAGCCATATCAAGAAGCTTTTCAGCTGAGGACAGTTGAATAAAAGCTAGAGGGCTGTCACAACTGTATAGAAACAGAATTTGTATCCTTTTTCATTAATTTATATATATAATGATTTATTAAATTTATTTCCTTTGCACTAATTAGATATAAAGAAAAGTGCATTGGAGTTGGCCACTGATGAGTGGTCACAGGTTATGGTGGACCCACGCAGTGGGTTAGAGAAAAGATAGTTCACACTTCCACCAATATGGCCCGATTGGGCGCCTGTGACTAGAACTCACACATATCAGGGTTAGACTCGCACACAGAAAGGATTGATGCCTTGAAGTGTGGGCTAGATCCGCCAGAACAGACTGTTACAATCAACAAGATGGCATGATCATGAAATGCTTGTACAATGTGCATGTGTGGGCTGAAAGCTTTAAATGCACATTTCTTTGCATAGGAAAGTCACATGAAGATTCTGATACCGTTTTTGCGATGTACACGGAAAAAGCTTTCATATGACACCCATATTGGGGGGTCCCTAAATTTTAGGAGCCTCGAATTAGCCTACAAAAGCTAGTCCTAAAAAATAGGGATGTCATTCTAAAAATAGTAAATTCTGTACTCTGACTATGCTTACTAAATTTGATTGTTTCTATTCTTGACAGTATTCAGCCCAAAGAGGAAGGCCATAGAGAAGGGACAAGTGTCAAGACACTTGTCACACAAGTTTCCAAGAGTCCTACCACTTGTCACACCTCATGACATGTGGCTGGACACTTGTCTTGTGCTACTCCACTTTTCCCTTTTGTACTAGCTCTTCTCTCTCCTATAAATAAGAGCTCGTTTTTCTTCATTCAGCATCATTTTTCTTTGCTGTAAACTCATGTACAGCACCCACAGATAGCCAGAAACTGGCCCCATCCATCCCCATCATCATCCCCCACTTCTCCATTATCAAATTCCTCCATATTCCCTCTTCTATCACTGCTGTTTTACAGGACAACAAGCCTGTAAATTCATTACAGCACCTCCTTCTCGAGCTCTTTCTTCCATTTTAGCAACAAAAAGCAAGCCCTATCCATGTACTGCTGATCAACGATGGAGAAAGGCTGATTTCCTCTCTTTCTTCTCTCATACTGTAAAGAAATCAGTTCTTATCATTGCATAATAGATAATGCATGTGTGTTTGTACATCTTTGCATGATCTTGTGAGAGTGAGAATTACTTCTCCTCACTCTCAGGTTGATTGTAACTGAGCTCTTCCCTTAGGGACTTTGGTTGAGTAGAAATACATTCCTTTGGGGGGGGGTTGCCCATCTTCAACCCTCAATCTTGTCTCCATTACTTTTACTTTTTCATGGCTGTAATTGTGTGAGTAATTTTCATTTTCAGCTTTAAGTGTTCATTCTCTTTTATATTAAATCTCGAAAACAAGCGAATATCATAATTGTTAAGCATACTACGTTGTTCGGGGCGTTTGCAAGAAAGGCTTGGCTCTTACATCTTAATGAGAGTAGTTTTGGAATAGTCAATGGCTTTAACTTCCCTGCTACTTTTTGGTTCTTTGGTTTTGAGGTTTGGCATGGTTGGTATCCCCTTATGTTATGGTGAATACCTTGCTTTATTGGAGGCCAAAAGAAGTGCCAAGGTAACTTCTCAAGTGTAGGAACCACACTTGGATACATGTCTTTGGAACTCTTGAAGAAACATTAGTCTTGTAAGGTGCTGTAACAGCAAACTAAACTCTATCATGAAAATATATTTATCTATTCTTAAGTAGAAACTCAAAATAGAGGCCCAACTCACACTTATGGAACTATGAGTGAAATTGTGATCAGCCTCATAGAGCACTTCCTAAGATTGAAGAAATTTTACCCCATTCAAGTGATCATCATCATTGTGTGGGGCTGCTTGCTCAGCACATCTACTAGTTCATCCTCTCCTTGGCACATACTTGATCTCAATGCTAAAGGGATGTCGCATGACCTAGCAGTCATCCAATGTTTACTACAAAACTTGCTTGAGGACCATACCCTCCAGACCAAGGAGCCGCATGGAGGAGTTGCCTTAGTGAGCATAGAGGACATGAGCACAAAGTTTCTTTCCACACCTTAGCTGCCTTCTAAGCATGGAAGGGTGAAAATACATGTAGAGAGTTCTTCCAGGTGAAAATAGCCAACACCTTGGGGAACTAGATTCATAGTCTTTAAGATCGGTACTAGAGAGTTAGATCTTGCCTAGAGGAGGTGAAGGAGCTAGCCATTGACTTCTATGTACAACTTTCTCACGAAGAGATGGCAAGTGCTCCCTTGCAAGGAGCAACTATGTGATTGTCTCTCACTTCTGGTCATGGATGAGATGGGGTGATGGCTCCTTGCATCCTCCATGGAGCAGGATTTGTTCTGAGTCATCCAGTTGTAAGACGGGTAAAACTACCCATGAGAGGACGGGCTACCAAGGCGTTCTGCTTCACTTTGTAGGAGGATGTGAGAGACCCTCTATTACAAGTCTTTCAATAGATCTTTAGCTCTAGGTAAATGTTGGTTAGTTTTTTAATTGGTCTTTTCTACCTCCAACCCTTTGGGGATTGATTGGAGCTTACTTAGTAGTGTCCAATCACTTGGTTATCAATGGTCTATAAGGTACTCGCAAAGATGATCAGCAAGGCAAAGTTCGTCCCCTCCCAGACATCATGATACTTTGACATGTTTCATCCAAGTTCAAAGCATCCTTGATAACCTTTTCACCTTCTTTAAGGCTATAGAGTGGGCCGAGCACAATAGGTAGAGGATTGGAGTGCTTCTTTTAGGTTTTTAGAAGGCCTATTACAAGGTTTATTCAGACTTTGCAGAGGGAACCATGGCCCAATTAGGCTTTCCCTAGTAGTGGATCAGCAGGAACTTAGTACTTCATAGGTCGGCTAGCAGCAAGGTTATCATTAGAGGGCAAAAAGAATCAACATTCCATTTGGAGTGGTCAATCAAATAGGGCTGCTCTTTGGCTCCATACCTCTTCATACTTTTTGTGTAGGTGATGTCCTATTTTCTTTGCTTAGATTGAGGAGGCTTAGGATGCCTATATGAATAGAGGTGGCATTGTTGGACTCAAAAGTATGTAGATAACACAACCTTATATATTGAGCATGTGGTGACACTAGACCTGTTTTGTGTTAGATTGAATGGACAACTTGATAGACAAGAAGTGGTATAGAGAGTGAGAGTGAGAATAGACGCATAAAGAAGCATGCAAGGGTCCTTTACTTAAATGAATCATAAGAATGAGAATACAAGGTACCACCCTAATATTATATAGACCTACACATTGAAGTGTGTTCATTTGGGGGAAAACCCCCTCTTGTGCTAGAGGGTAAAAATTGCTTGTGGATAGGATGCATTCATGGCAGAATGACTTAGAGGAAAATAAAAGGTATATTTAACGAATCCCCTCGGAGTGATTGATGTGAATGAAATAGGGACGTCATAGATCAATCCCCAAATGGAAGTAAGCCTAAAGCTTTGTGAAAAGCTTCAAATTTATTTGAATATAGCCTTGGTGAATATGTTTGCTATGTTGTCTTATGTAGGCCCATGGACCAAATCCGTCATAACATAACTAAAAAAGTTGTATCTTTTGTATGTGTAACTGTTTATTAAAATTTTTTCCTTTGCACTTACTAGATATAAAGAAAAGTGTATTTGAGTTGGTCATTGATGGAGTGGTTATAGATTATGTTGGACTCATATAGTGGGTTAAAGAAAATATAGTACATACTTTCACCTATATGACCTAATTGGGTGCTTGTGATTGGACCAAGTATATTAGGGGTGAGCTCGCACACAGAAAGGATTAATGCCTCGAAGTGTAGGCTAGATTCAACTAAAGAGATAGTTACAATCAACAAGTGGCACGATCATGAAATATTTGCACTTTGTGCATGTGTAGGTAGAAGGCTTAAAATGCATATATCTTTGCATGGAAAACTCATATGAAGATTTCAACATTGTTTTTGTAATGTACTCGCAAAGGGCTTTCATATGATACCCATAGGGAGGGGGAGAGAGAGGGGGAGGGGGAGGGGAGGGATTTCTAAATTTTAGGGAAAAACACATGGATGACATTTTAAAAATAGTAAGATTTGTGTTTTGATAGCATTTATTAAATTTAGTTGTTTCTATTCTTGATAGTACTCAACCCAAAAAGGAAGGTGATAGAGAAGAGAGAAGTGTCAGGACATTTGTCACATAAGCTTCCAAGTGTCGTACCACTCGTTACACCTCATAATATGTGGTTAGAAACTTGTCTTGTGCTTCTCCACTTTTCTGTTTTGTACTTGTTTTCCTTGTTTCCCTATAAAGAGAGCTTATTTTTCTTCATTCTACATTAGTTTTCTTGGCTGTAGACTCTTGTACATTAGTTAAAGATAGCCTAAAGTTGTTCCATCTATCTACATCATCATCTTCCTCTCCTCCACCATGTTCTTTTTCCTCTATCTCTTCTTTCATTTCTAGAACAAGAACTAAGCCATATGAATGTATTGTTTGCTGATCAATGATGGAGAAAGGCTTCTTTCGCTGCCGTTTTATGGGACAACAAACTATAAATTCATTACAGTCCTTCCTCTAGCTCTTCTTTAATTTCTGGAATAAAAACCAAGCCATATAAACATATGATTGATCAGCGACGGAGAAAGACTATTTTTCCTCTTTCTACTCATATCTTGTAAAGAAATCTTGTCTTTATACATACTAAGTGATGCATGTGTGTATATATATCTTTTCATGATCTTATGAGAGTGGGAACTACTTTTCCTCACTCTCTAGTTGATTGTAACTAAGCTCTTTCCTAAGAGCTTGGATTGAGCAGAAATAAATTCATTGAGGGAACAACTTTAAGTATTTGTTCTCTCCATTTCTTTAAATATTAAGTCTTGAAAGGAAATGAATATTATAATTGTTAAGTGTACTATGTTGTTCGGGGCCTAGTTGTGAATAAAATTGTAGAGTAGCTGCCAGGGTTTACATTGAGGAAACATAAGAGTGTACGGCCACGATAGAAACATAACAATATAGACACAGATATGCAAAACACAAACCCTATAAACAAAAGACAAAACTCAAACACAGAAACAAACACAAGTAGAAGAAGAGAGAAAAAACACAACTTTGAAGTGAATGAAAACTTTAAATGAATGAAGAGTGTACAGAGTGCCCAAGGGTAGACTAGTGGTGTTGAAGAGTGACATCCACTGGAGATGGATCCCAAGTACTGTAACCACTAGTCAATGAGAGAGTGCTGAATAATGAAGGGTAGTAGGCTGGTCACCAAAACACAACAGTCGAAGGCTGAAATCTGGTAAACGCAGCAGTGTATCAGCAGAGAGGGCTAAAAATTGATCACCCGAGGTAGAGAACTGCCAGGCAACAACAGGAGAGCTGTTTGTTGATGTAGGTGGCCTACTAGACAAAAAAAACGTAGGTGTTGCATCAATTGCTTGATGGGAGAGATGACAATAGCCTGTTGCCTGACACCAAATGTTGAAAACTCAGGCTAATCAGGTGCTATGATGACGCAGCAGATGGAAAACTCCAAACAACAAGGCAATGGCTAGAAATGTGCTAGTTAGGGTTGGATAGTGATGGGTTGTAGTTGGTGATGGTTGGACAGCAGATGGTAGGTGGCTAATGGCTGAACATGCATGATAGAGTGAGAAACATGTACAAAAGGATAAAGACTGAATGGGGGTTGTCATGAGGATATGTATTTTTGAAACCTCACTTAACATGTGGATTAATTTTTAATCACATGATTACGTAAATGTTGCACATGTGAGGTGCAATTGGGATTAAAGTAAATTTACGAGCCCGGGACCCGAAGAAATCACAGGATGTCAAAGGAAAAAGTTGCTATAAGTTATGTTGCACAGGTACTTGGTGGTATCTGGTGCTAGTTGTTGGCCTAGGTTATCCATTTGGCCATAAGTGTCAGTTGGTGACACTAGAGAAGTGGCGTTTAATGGTACCTAACGCCAATCGGATGGTCAAAGATGGCGCAGAGACACTCGGGAATGAAAGTTGCCTAGCCAATTTAATTATTGGCTAGTCAGATTATTTTTCAGGGCACCGAAATAATTATTAGATTAATTTTCAGTATTTAAAGACTGAAAATTAATATTTAAATATAAAAAATACTGGAAAAACCATTTGGGAAGGCTGCCACTTGTCGAAAATTCCCATGCAAGATTGAAAAACGTCTTTAGAGGCTGGAGAGAGGCATTTTTATAAATTCAGCCTGCAAGAGAGAGGGAGGGGAGGCTACTCATCTGATTTGCAGCCATTGGAGGACCTTCTAAGGCTGCCAAGGGCAGGAGAAGACTAATCAACAACAGGAGACAGCATCTACAGGCTATTGAGATAGGGCAGCAGTAGTAAATGATTGGTTTTATTCAGTTCTTTGCATCTCCAAGCTGTTGTGGTAGGCAAGTAGCTGTATTTGATTGATTTTCAGTCATTCTTCGTGACAAAACTCTAAATTTTCTCTCTCTACAGCTTTGCATCTCATCTCCTAGTCATTTCATAGCCTTGCTCTGAAGATCTCAGCATTTGGACATTTGGAGGCTGAGAAATATCAGATTTCTTTGCTATAAACCCTAATCTGCAGTAGAAATTAGGGTTTAGCATCAGCCTCGGGAAGCGTGCCAAAAATTGAAAGCTCTAAGACTTGGATTCAACAGGGCTGAAGTTGTTTTTAGCCTATTCAAGTGGAGGGACCATCAAATAATTGAATTTAGGGCATTTTCCATCTCCATCAAAGCAGGTGAAGGCCAATTGATTGCCTGAATCAAGGGGCAAATCGGATTAAAGACTTGCTGGTGATTCATCACAGCAAGGGGAGTTGGAATACCGAAAGAGACTTGGAGAATCTGTTAGCAGTCATGTTTGTCATGCCTTGTCATCTCCTGCTTGTGAGCCTCAGTCTGAGTCAGACGAGGACATTAGGAGCTCTGACATGTCTGTCATGTGTTATGATGGGGGAGGCTAGTCACTCTCGACTGGCTGTCTTAGGATGTGTATTTCTTTTTGGCCTCTTTTAGTGGGCAGCCACTGGCTGCCCGGCCACTTTTTTGGTCACTAATGTGGGGCGCCCATTTTAGGGCATTTTTAGGGTTTGTTCCCATTTTAGGGTTAGGGTTAGGGTTTGTCCTTTTGCCTATTTGTTGGCAGCTCCCCTCCCCACTTGATCACTTGTCTTCTTGCAGATTCCGACACTCCTCCCCCGTGGTGATGCTGCCATCATCATCAGCCTAATTTGGTGCCCTCACTGACGCTGTGGGCTGCGTGCAGGGACTGATCAGTCTCCTTCCGTCTTCCCGTTTGTATTCAGCATTCATTTCAGTCAGTGCAGATTTCTCTTCCTTATTTTTTGCTTTCTCTCTCTCTCTCTCCCTCCGTGTTCGTATTCCCTCTTCCATAGCGCACTCTCACATGGTATCAGAGCCGAAGGAGAGTACACGGAACTGAGTTCTACGCGGGAGAACACCCACAACCTTGTGTTTGCTGGTCAAGACGTCTCCAACAGCAGAGGCGTCACCTTCTGCACCATCTTCTTGATCAAGGCGGCCTGTTTTGGTGTCACATCTTTGCGTTTGCTGCTGGCGTCATCCCCAAAATCTGCGTTTTCAGCTTGGGCGGCCCTTCTCTAGAGCTGGGCGACACTCCACCAAGCTGCGTTTTCAGCTTCTGTGGCTGCGTTCAACCTCTGGCGGCACTCCTCCAAGCTGGCAACCTCATTTCTCCTTGCGTTTTGAGGCAGGAGGTTGTTTTTCTATGGTGATTGCATCGTTAGCACTTGCGTTTGACATCATCCTTGCGTTTTGTGCAAGGCGGCCAGCTCAGGAGCTTCTGGTGTTTGTGTTTTGGCACTGGCAACCTTCCCTTGTTGTGTTTTGGTGTTTGCAGATATTGAAGATGTCTTATCATCAGTTTACGGGCTTTGATGACTTAGATGACGAGCTTTTGTCTCGACACTCATCTGAACGGAGGCGTGATTTCTATCACGAGGACCATCGTCCAGAGTTTATTCCTCTTTCCCGTCCCCCTTCTATTCATGTATCTCGGCGAGCCCCTTCCAGTGGGCCGAAGATGCAGCCTTTGGTACCCCCTGTATAGGTACACGTACTTCCTCAGCTGCCCAAAGAGGACCGGTTGGATGGCTCCAACTTTTCTCTATGGTCCTGCAAGGTGGAGTGTATCTTGGACTCCTTCGATCTTTGGGAGCTTGTTTTTGTTCCTATTCCCTGGCCTAAGGTGGATCTCGCAGATGGGACATCTATGGATCGTGCAGCCTTATGGGATCGGCTCAATTCTAGAGCCAGATCTTTCCTCTTTCTGAGTTTGCAGGATTCTGTCCTTGTTCATGTTCACAAGTTGAAGACTGCAGCAGACATGTAGAGAAAGCTCGCGTCTCTCTATCAACAGAAGACGTTTGCCCACCGGATATCTCTCAAAAAGAAGTTGCGGATGCTCGCTATTGATGATAGTCCTTCCCTGAAGGACCACATCAACAGATTACAGGATATGAGGGATGAGCTTGCATCCCTCGGTCGGACGATATCTTCTGAAGACATGGCTATGATTCTCTTGACTCAGCTGCCATCGCCTCGGTTTGATGTCTTCTACACCAGCTTTCTTACATCGAGGACCCGTGAGAAGCTTCTATGGGAGGAGCTATCCCCGCTTGTCTTGGAGCATGACGAGTGACTTAGAGAGGTCAGTGCTAGTGGATCCGACTCCACTAGAGCCTTTGTTGCAGGTTCGGGAGGACAGAAGAAGAAGAAGTCAAAGGCTAAGAAGAAGGACAGTTCTTCCGTCTCTGACTCAGATTCAGAGAGACCGAAGTGCCCACACTGTGGGAAAGGGACACATCCCGAGGAAAAATGCTGGAAGAAGTACCCTCATCTTCGTCTGGGAGCGAAGGGTGGATCTACATCGGAGCCTTCTTCTACCTCTACACCAGCTGTTACCCATGAGTCAGTGTTCCTTCATATCCATGCTTTGGAGGAGGATCCTTCTTCCGTGGCTGTAGTGTCTTCTGCGCAGCCTTGGTTAGTGGACAATGGTGCTTCGAGTCATATGACTCCCCGAGGTGATTTGTTACAGGATCTCCGTCCATCAGAGGGTTTAGTCACTGTTGGTGACATTTTATTAGTGCCTATTAGTGGTATTGGCACATTGCCTTTGTTTACCGACCGACCTTCGAGCTCCTTTTCACAGGTCCTACATATTCCGGATTTGGGCCTTGCCCTCCTCTCAGTTCATGGCCTTACGAGGCTTGGCACACGAGTGATCTTCATCGAGCATGCCGTTGTTATTGAGGATTCTTCTACAGGAGCTATCTTATCTACAGGTTGGCAGGAGAGCGAGCTTTACAGGCTCCATTCCCCTTCTTTGATGCAGGGTCCTCCGAGGTAGTCTATTGCTACACTCGTTCCCGCTTGTGCACCTTCTATTCCACAGGTTCCTTCCCATCCCCCACCTTCTCCTCCGGTGGTTCCCTCGTACCCCCCATCCCTTTTAGCAGGGGACGATCTTGGTGATGCGGTTGTGGATTCCCTGGCTCCTAGTGTTTTAGAGGGGGATTCCCAGGCTCGTGAGGAGCTCCTTCAGCGGGGCAGTCTACATCGACGGACTTCATCGACATTGGCATTCCTCTTGCTACCCCAGGATCTATTTCTTCTTCGGCCTTCAGCCACATCCAGGATCTGAGAGGGGGTGTTAGCAGTCATGTTTGTCATGCCTTGTCATCTCCTGCCTGTGAGCCTCAGTCTGAGTCAGATGAGGACATTAGGAGCTCTGACATGTCTGTCATGTTTATGATGGGGGAGACTAGTCACTCTCGACTAGCTATCTTAGGATGTGTATTTTTTTTTGGCCTCTTTTAGTGGGCAGCCACTAGCTGCCTGGCCACTTTTTTGGTCACTGATGTGGGGCGCCCATTTTAGGGCATTTTTAGGGTTTGCGCCCATTTTAGGGTTAGGGTTAGGGTTTGTCCTTTTGCCTATTTATTGGCAGCCCCCCTTCCCACTTGATCACTTGTCTTCTTGCAGATTCTGACACTCCTTCTTCCCCGTGATGGTGCTGCCATCATTATCAGCCTGATCTGGTGCCCTCACTGATGCTGTGGGCTGCGTGCAGGGACTGATCAATCTCCTTCCGCCTTCCCGTTTGTATTCAGCATTCATTTCAGTCAGTGCAGATTTCTCTTCCTTGTTGTTTGCTTTCTCTCTCTCTCTCCCTCCGTGTTCGTATTCCCTCTTCCGCAGCGCACTCTCACAGAATCCCATTGTAGATCAACTTCTTCAATAAAGCTAAAGAAATACCGAAAGGGGCGCCAATTTTGGGGCCAATCGGGTGTGCATTGTCCAAGATCAGTAGGTAAATTTGTATTTTCAGATTTGCACTAATTATTTGCTCCTGTAATTAAGTTGTAATCAGGGATTTACTATCCATCCACGGAAGGAAGGTTGGTTACAGCTTATCTATTTATAGATGTGGATGGATCCTCCCAAATCAGGGCTTTACAAAAACTCTCTTGAACACGGAAGGAAGGTTGGTTACAGCTTATCTATTTATAGATGTGGATGGATCCTCCCAAATCAGGGCTTTACAAAAACTCTCTTGAACCCTATATCGTTTTTTGTATTTTTCATTAAATAAGCATGTTTTGGGGCTGTTTAAGAGGCTAAACAACATGTAATGCATTTCTTAGCTCAACATCCCCTCTTAGGCCCAAAACAAGGCTAGAAAGGAAGGCCTGCCCAAGGCGTCCCACCCCAAAGCAACTATGCCATTGGAGTAAGTGTGTACAGTGGCTGCCCAGTGGCCTATCAAGGCTATAGAGGTGATGATTATTTGCATGTTGGCTGCCTAGTAGCCTACCAAGTCTTGCAAAGGTAGATGGAACCATAATGGACTTTGTTTTATTTTGTTTTTTTTGTGTGTCTGTATGTGTATTTTTTTGGGTAAAGGTTTTTTGAGAGAAAGTTTGCGGTGGATTAAGTAATTGTATCACATAGGAGAATGAGAAGGGATAGTAAGGTTCAACCGATTATAAAACAGACAAGCTATCCTTCCACTCCAGAGTGTCTATGATGAGGGAAGGGTGCTGAAGCAATGGTTGTGTGGAGTACAAATTGCTAGTGGAAACAACTTAGGATCTATCTAGTGGTTCTTTGTAGAACGAGTATACTACTTACTGTGAAATGCTCATATAGTAGGTGCCACTTGGACACTATCTCTCATGGAAAAATTGTTCACTTGTCCAAGCGTCCTTTACAAAGATGATGAAATCATGCAATACAAAAGGAGAAGGTATAATAGAGGGGACTAATGTTGAAGACAAGTGCTGAAACCTATAGAATACTGAGAAGGGTAGCAACCCTCTCTCAACCTTGGATAATGATACCGAAGGAGGAAGAGGAGCCGGATGTTGGTCTTTGTGTGGTGTTGAGAACTATGTTGTGAGAAAGCATCCC
The DNA here is from genome assembly GCF_053477565.2 of Lygodium microphyllum. Lineage (NCBI taxonomy): Eukaryota > Viridiplantae > Streptophyta > Polypodiopsida > Schizaeales > Lygodiaceae > Lygodium > Lygodium microphyllum. The sequence continues at coordinate 24,680,299 of NC_141137.1, forward strand.
AATTGAAAGAAAAAGATAGAAGTCACCGCCATAATAGCACAAGAGAGATGATGCATGATCCGTCTTGAGAGGGTAAGTCTTCATGCTAGTAGAAGAGCAAAACTCTTAGGATGATGAAACCATGAATGGAACAACACGCATCCCAAGTCTCCAGCCTAGGTAGGAGTGGTGCAAAACTTGCATGTTAGTCCTACACTAAAAACAAAAACATAGTGAGATGTTCCAAAAACAAAACAAAACAGAAATGAAAAGCTATCTGAATGAATGCAATGATGTAAATATGTGCGGGTAAATAAATGTAGTGGAAGACTTGGGAAATGAAAATCTAAGGACAAAATCCTATGGGCCCGTCTCAATAGCCTAAAGGCCTAAGAGTGCGAAGATGAAGCTGACCTAGGGATGTGACCACCATCGCATATGCCTACTAGCAATTCTCTACCAATGAAACACTGGACGAGGTGGTGAGGTGGTCCTAGATGGAGGTGGATGTGAAGTGGATACGTAAAGTGTAATGGGATTCGTACTTGCAGACCAATTAGACAACCACCCCTCAAGAGTAGAGAAGGATGGCTGTTGAGATTGTCCGTGTGCCACATGTCTAGCAGCCACTGAGGCGGAAGGAGTAGATGAGGTAGCAGCGGGAGGTGTAGCCACATTGGATTGTCCAGTAGGAGCGGAGGTAGTTGTAGGAGTTTGTTGAGGTTTCTTAGGAGAAAGACCCTGTTAGAGATTGTTATCCCTTGGATGGGCAGTTGTATGCATTCGCGAGTACTTTTGTGTGATGGAGTAGGTAGGATATCCACGTGGCAGATTTATGTGCAGTCGCAGTAGGTAGGACACGTGGTAGTCTAGTTGTACAACAGGTGATGTAAGCAGGCACAACAGGTTTCAGTCATTGCAAGTGCCACGTGGCACAATAGGAGCAGTCGATTAGTTTCTGTGCAGTCGGCTGCATTATTTTTAGCATTTCTTTTGGGCTATTTATTCTGCCCAGCCTCTACACACTTTCACATATTTTGTTCAGAGATTTCTGTCAAAAGATGACATACCAGTGAGACAGTAGAGTGAACTTGGCAAACATGGAGAAGAGAAGAGAAGAGAGAAGAAACTCTGATGAATGGAATGATGAAGATCTGAATCATGGAGTGAATGTGATACAAGGGAAGAAGGGTGCCGTAGCACAAGGAAGAGACTCTTCAATGGTTTTTATTCCGCTTTGATTGCCTCAGGGTGGTCAGAGACTCTTCATTGGGAGGAGTTGGTTCCTATGGTCTTGGACCAAGAGGAGCAGTTGAAAGGGACCAATGTTTCTAAATCAGAGGCATTGATAGGTCAATCCTCTTAGAAGAAGGGGAAGAATCAAAAGAAGAAATAAATAAGGACAAGGAAAAGAAGTCCACTTGTCACATTTGTGGCAAGACAGGTTATTGGAAGAAGGATTGACTCGACAAGGAGAAGAAGGAAAAGGAGAAGAAGGAGAAATCTTCAAAGGATTCCGAAGCAGTGGTTGCCCCCCCCATTAGGTGCTTTCCTCCACTTGGAGGTGGTTGAGGAATCGACCCTGAAGTTCTCTGATGCTACCGTGATCGGCCCACATACTCGGGAGTGGATTGTTGATAGTGGTGCATCCCGACACATGACTCCTTCTACAGTAGGTATTTTTTGCTGGTTCACAATTAGCTAAATATTTATGCCAAGGTGTCTGTGTATGATGTTTATAGGTTGTAGATATTTAACAAAGATCTGACACGTTTTTGGTTTGCGGTGATGTTGGAAAATCTGCAGGATGCCACAATGTTTGGGAATGTTGCATGATTTGTCAATCATAGGTAAGATCTTGCTGTAGATCCTTCGTTGAATGTACACTTTTAAGGGTGGCCATAAGATAATCCAAAATAAACTCAAGAGACACTGTGAGTGAAGTGATAATGCACCTCAATGTGCTTTGTTTTTATGTGAAATATTGGAACTTGCAAGTGCCAATGTGCGCGGATTGCTAGTGTAGATACATGCAGTTGATGGAGTACAATATGCAAGTCTGATAAAAGGTGTTTGAGCCAAACACAATCAATTGAAGCTATAAAAGCTGCCCTGTATTCAGCTTCACAACTTGAAGTGGCCACTATAAGTTACTTCTTGCTTAGTCAAGAGATGCATGCATTGTGAAGTAGAAAATAGTTTCCACTAGTGGACACTCTCGTGTCAAAACATCTTGCTAAATCGCTATTTCTAAGAGCGTGGAAGGAAGTAGAGGTGTTGCAAGGGTAAAACAGCCCCAAAGCCTGTGTGCTTTTTGAGGTATTGGACGATACGCTTAGCTGCTTGCCAATGCTATGAGCCTGGGCTATGCATAAATTTGCTCAACTAGAATACAACATACTGAATGTCTGGCCATTAATTGCATAAATAGATCAAACATCCAACGGCCCGTTGATAAAGAGAAGTGTCAAAAGGATCACTAGCATCCTCAAGAGAAAAACAAAAGCCCAACTCGATTGGAGTAGATACAGGTTTATAGTCCACAAATTGGAAACACTACAGTAACTGTCCAATGTACTTGGATTGCCTCAAAACAAACCCCCCCTCCCCCTTCAACAGTATCAAAGTGTATATCAAGTTAGTAGTGCAAGTGGCTTGCGTTTCTGTGTTTTGCGTTTAGGGTTTGCAGCCCCAAAAAGGGGCACCATTCTAGAATGACTGTGCCTATTTATAGGCCACTCTCTCATTCATTCCTTACGGTTGATTCATTCAGTCCGTCATAGCTTCTCTCTAGCCTCTCCACTACCCTCACACCCCTTATGGAGGACATTGCGGTTCGTGGCTGTCTTCATTATCTTCCTTGTGCTACAGCACCCTTGTTCCCTTGTATCACATTCACTCCATGATTCAAGTCTTCATTATTCAATTCATCAGAGTTTCTTCTCTCTTCTCTTCTCTTCTCTTCTCCATGTTTGCCGAGTTCACTCTGTGTTTCATACTCAGCTTCCATAGCCTCTTGCCATTGTTCCTTTTGTGTTGATGATGTTGTATCACTATAAGAGACATGGTTTTCACAAATATTGAGAGCATTCTAAATAATATCAGCATCATAAACATGATAGGTACCATGCTTATTATCAATTGGAAGATCAACATAAAGATCAAAGCCAAAGTCATCATCAACAATAATAGGTGCAGGTTGTGAATCTTGAGTTGTTGAAGAGTCAATATTATCCTGTGAAGGATGTTCATCATCATATAGAAAAAGAAAAGCAATGAGTAATGACTCTGTATCATTAACGCCCTCTAGTGACCACATCCTCCCAGTATCCTCCCGAGACCATGTGCTACCCATAAGTTACTCATTGAAAATAGCTTCACAACTTATGATTATCTTCTTGGAGGATGAATCATGAAACTTGCATATCATCAACATACAAGATCAAAATGAGAATAGCATGCCCCTCATGTCTAATGTACAGAGTGCTCTCAATTGGGCTGTTCTAAAGGCCTAGGCCAATCAAGTAAGAATGAATCTTCTTGTACCATATAAATCCCTTGATAATCTTCTTGTACCATATAAATCCCTTGATTCACACAGAACCGAGCTAACTCATTGGAGACAAACTCTCCACCCTTGTTGGATCTTGTTGTCTTAAGCTTCCTATATGAATGGTTCTCCTTGAAGATGAGCCAATCCTTGAAGTGTGAGAAAGCTGCAAATGCTAGAAAATACGCCCATGTCATCCTATTGTAATTATCCACAACAATTAGTATAAAGTAGAGACTCCCTTTTAGGGTCTCCATCCACATTGATCCACATTAATTTGTAGAAACAAGCTCCAAGGGCTCCTTTGCTTGTGTTGAAGCCTTGTTGGGAATTGCATCTCTATGTTGCTTAGTAGGGATGCAAGATACACAAGGTGGACGACTCATCCCAACATCTAACAATCCACGCACAAGTTGGTACCTCATAAGGCATGATAGTCTTTAATGCCCGAGTAGATGAACGATTCAGCACATAGCAAGCTATATGAATTGCATCCAATCAAAACTTATTGGGCAAAGACTTTCCTTTAAGCATACATCTAGCGATCTCCACAGAAGATCTATTCTTGTGCTCAGAAAGACCATTCTACAGGTGTAGGGCACTAATGAATAATGCCCCTAGAAGAAAGAAATGTTGCAAATTCCTTCGACATGTACTCCCCTCCTCTATTAGTGCGGAGAGTAACCAATTTGCAGCTATTGGAGTTTTCAGCCATGACAATAAAATGTTGAAAGCACGAGAATACCTTTGACTTGGGGATCAAGCCAACCACCCAAGTGTGATGTGTGTAGTTATCAATGAAGGTAACAAAGGAGGTGTATCCACTAAGAGAGGGAGTGAGTAGGACCCCATACATCACTATTCAGAAGTTGCAATGTCCGTGTGGCAACCGCACTCCCATCCTTGGGAAAACTGAATTTATGCATTTTGGTAAGAAAATACCCCCTTGTATATGTGCTTACAAGGCACATGCATTTCGAGCAAATCGGGCACCATATCATCTTTGTACAAGCATGACAAACTGTAAAATTCAAGCACCCAAATCAAGCATGCCATAACTTAACAACATGTAAGGGGGAAGCACCCACAACCATAGCATCCGAACAAGGTTGCTTATCATAAACATTGAGTCTATACAAGCCACAACATAAGGTACGAGTGATAACAATCACATCATCATCATCATTAGTGCCCTTAACCACACATTGTGGCCCAATGAAGCGAACTTCAAAGTTTCTAGTAGCAATGACTAACATTGATAACAGATTCTTCTGAATGCTAGGTAAATACAAAATATCCTTTAAGCTGGTAAGTATTTGGGCAACAAGAGCTCCCAAAAGACAGCCATTGTAGCTTAAAGATGCATCAAAGATTGGTGATGAGCAAAAGAAAATGGTACCAATGGGATTGGTGGTGGGTGTGGGTGTGTAGGGCTATTGGGAGAGAAAGATGAAGAGGGTGCTTCACATTGCCTTCCATAGGTAATGAGAGGGGAGTATTGGAAGATGCGGATGAGGAAGGGCTAGCTAGCACAAAGGCCAACACGCTTTGGATGAGGGGATGGTGGTCAGAGGGAAGTTGAGATGGGATAGTATGGAGTCAAAGAGGGGGAGGGGTGTGAGCCTCGCCATAGAAATGCCACCGTTCTCCACCTACACTCCACCATACTGATATGTTGGTTCTATAATGTGGATTTTGGTTGGGGTGTAACTCCCCTTGTCTATTTTCAATCATAATCTGCCGGGCCTGTCAATGGCTCAATAGTTCTGCTTTCCTCCCCTTTAAGGCCACATCATATCAATATACTCCTCAGCTTCATTGCCCAGTTTGAAGACTCTGATGAACTATTTAAAACCTGACATTTTCTTACAAATCCACACACTCAATAGTAGTTCCATAGGTAGATTGACTGGTATATGGAAGTGAAGAAAGTTGACATGTATGATGATATAATGCCTTGAAAAGTTTAGTTTCTAGTGATACTGGCAAAAAAGGTGTCTTTTGCCACAAAATACAGCCCTTTTTTTTTTTGGGATCTCATTTACAGCTCAATTTGCAAACTTTCGCCCTGAAAAAACACTCTGTTCAATAGGTTACTTAGATACTAGCAGCTATGCAAGTCAGCTTATGCTTACTGATTGCTCATTGCTGTGCTGTCATTCACCATCAGCCCACACCCAGATGGGTAGAATAGTTGTGTATTTGGCTTGATTAGGGAGTTGTTAGAGACTAAAGAAATCATTGAATGCAACAGCAACTTGCTAACTTGCTTGCGTGGATGCTTGATTGCCTTGTCCTTTTTAAGAGAGCATTTGGGCCCTTTTTCAGGTTCAACTCTTCATTTTTGAAATGCTCTGAAACTTTCTCGTAGTGGGTTCTACAAAGGGTTAGTCAATTGATTAGCAGCTCTTTTGACTTTCTTTTTGGATTTAGTATTTGATTGTTCTGTATAAGATTATGTGGACTTTTGGAAATTTGGAAAGAGAGGTTTCTAAGTTTAATGCAGTACTTTGCATAAACACAAGCTCTTGTAATTGATTCTGCCATTATTGTAAGATTCTTGTGCAAAACAGGCCTACTTTGTTCTGGCATAGGTAGTTAGCTGTTGTGGTGGAGAATGCTGGTTTAGGAAACATGCAGATGCTTTATGAATTGGTAACAGCAATTTGTTGTTGCAGGCAAGAAAATTGAGTGCAAAACTTGAGCTGTACAGAAAGTTCACAAATTCCTTGGCCGTGGTTGTGGTCGTGTCAATCGCATGGATCGGATACGAGGTTCACCACTATCCAAAATTGAGAGATGTGCTTGATTTTCTTAGTATTTAACCTTGAAACCGTGAACACAGTTGTTCAGTTTCTCTTTTATATCTTCAGTATGTTGTGCCTTAGGAGGATGACTTTTAAGCTTAATGTTGTTGTCTGGTACACTGGTAGAATAATGTCCTCATGAAGTTGCATCATAACTAGTTTTTTCACATCGATTTCTGGGTAACTTAAAATTTAATTTTCAGGACTTGATTTTTGATTTGTTCCTGTTGACTTTGCAGTTGTTCTTCAAGGCAACAGATCCCTTTGGTGAGAGGTGGCAAAATGAATGGATAATTGTGGCCTTCTGGAACTTGATCAGTTTCCTACTTTTGTGTGTGATATGCATACTATGGGCTCCATCCAAGAATGCTAGACGGTAGGTCGAACAGACAAATCTGCTGAATAATTGGTTGGATTCTGAATTAATGGAGATATGAATGGCCATAATTGTGTGGAAACCAGCAGAGCTTGCATATCATTGCTTGGTTGTCCAAACGAAACTTTCTTTATGGGGCATCATTACAACAATAAAATCGTCACATTAGACTGAAGTCTTGCAAATGGCTAGTTATTTAACATTATTTAACTAAGTTCTCAACTCTCTCATTTGCATTTCTCATGTACCAGAGTGCCTTGTGGCTGTTGTATTTGGTGGACATAATAAATGCATCTTTTTGCATTTTATATCCACTAAATCAGTTTAGTATTACATGTGGAATTGAAGCCTAGTATCGTATCTTGGAGCAGCAGATCAGCCCAGCACAGTGGATCCGTGCATTCACATGAGTGATTGAGGTCAGGACGAGGTTGTGCTTTTTGTAGAAGTAGGATATTTACATCAGCCATTTATTCAGCCTCCAGTACAGAAAGGCTTTGCATAGGCATCAGCTTCTTACAAAACTGCAATGGCTATGGCTGGTGAGAGTAAGTCAGAGAGAAAGAGCCAAGTGAAAGTACGATGCGATATGAGTGTACCAACAATGTGTTGGTACATAAAGAATAAAATGTATTTATACTTAGGGCACGTAAGGGTGCATTCACATGTACAGCTAAATAATGTGCGTGTACTATACATAGAAGGTTAAACGGGCCTTTATCCCAACAACCTCCCACTTAAAGGTCCGAAGTGAACCTCTAACAAACTCTCACTAGTCGTATGCAATGCTCGTGCTGAGCTTTGCTTAGACTTTTAGTGAGAACATTTGCAGGGTTGTCTTGTGTTTTGATCTTGGTCAATGTGATTTGACCATCTTTCAGAATTTGTCTAATGAAGTGATATCGCACATCTATATGCTTTGTGCGTGAATGATACATGGCATTCTTAGCTGGATACACAACACTCTGGCTATCACATCCCAAAACTGTAGTACCCATAGACATGCTGAGATCCTCAGTAAGTCTGCTCAACCATATAGCTTCCTTAGAAGCTTCAGTAGCTGATATGTATTCAGCTTCAGTGGTATCAGTGCGACGATGTTCTGTAATTTGGAAAACCAAGAAACAGCCCCACCAGCAACTGTAAAGACATATCCACTGGTGGACCTATGAATGTCCAAGTCACCTGCCATGTCTACATCACAATAAATCTGCAAACTAAGTGCACCTTGCACATAGCAAATACACTTTCTTTGTGTACCCTTTAGGTATCGAAGAATACACTTGATAGCCTCCCAATGTGTTTTGCCAGGATTTGACATAAACTTGCTAACAACTCCCACTGCATGAGCAATGTCTGGGCGAGTAGCAACCGTAGCATACCTAAGAGAGCCACAAGCTGATGCATAAGAGACTCCCTTCATAGCATTTGCTTCCACGTCGATTTTTGGGCTGTTGGCTTTACTAAGCTTAAGATAAGGAGGTAAGGGTACCCCAAAAGGCTTAGCTTCAGTGATGTTAAATTTGTCGAGTACGTTTTTAATGTACTTTTACTTGGTTCTCTCTCTCTAACTTACTTTCACCATCCGTCACTCTCACTTCTCCTCGAATTGCTATTGCACATCCCTAGCTGAGCTTTCCAACAATCTTTCAACACAAGCTCTTGACCATTGTTTCAAGACAAGTGTATAGTGCCAATCCCATCAATGATGCAAGCATGGTTATTTCCAAGATACACCTTTCCATAACTTCCTGCGTTGAATATAGCAAAACACTCCAAGCAAGGAGTTACATGAAAAGAGGCATCAGAGTCTACAATCCAAGTTTGAGTGACGCCATCATCAACTGACAAAAGTGCATCAATCACATCAGCCTTGGTAATTTGCATATCGTACATGTGACATACAAGGGCATCATAATCAACTGCACGTAATACATCAACCTCTGTATCTGAAAGCTCCTCTATGACCACACTAGAGGCCACATTGGCCTTTTCCTTGCCTTTGGTTGCCTCAAATGCATTTGTCTTATCCTCCTCCTCCTTTTTATCTCCTGCATTCTTCTCTGTCACAACTCTATAGAAACAGAATTTGTATCCTTTTTCATTGATTTGTCTATATAATGATTTATTAAATTTATTTCATTTGCACTAATTAGATATAAAGAAAAGTGTATTGGAGCTGGCCACTGATAAGTGGTCACAGGTTATGGTGGACCCACGCGGTGGGTTAGAGAAAAGATAGTTCACACTTCCACCTATATGCCCCGATTGGGCGCCTGTAACCAGAACTCACGCATATCAGGGTTAGACTTGCACACAGAAAATATTGATGCCTTGAAGTTTGGGCTAGATCCACCAGAACAGACAGTTACAATCAACAAGATGGCATGATCATGAAATGCTTGTATAATGTGCATGTGTGGGCTGAAAGCTTGAAATGCACATTTCTTTGCATAGGAAAGTCACATGAAGATTCTGATACCGTTTTTGCGATGTACACGGAAAAAGCTTTCATATGACACCCATATTGGAGGGCCCCCTAAATTTTAGGAGATCCCTAGATTTTAGGAGGTCCCTAAATTTTAGGAGCCTCGAATTAGCCTAAAAATGCTAGTCCTAAAAAATAGGGATTTCATTCTAAAAATAGTAAGTTCTGTACTCTGACTGTGCTTACTAAATTTGGTTGTTTTTATTCTTGACAGTATTCAGCCCAAAAAGGAAGGCCATAGAGAAGAGACAAGTGTCAAGATACTTGTCACACAAGTTTCCAAGTGTCCCACCACTTGTCACATCTCATGACATGTGGCTAGACACTTGTCTTGTGCTACTCCACTTTCCCATTTTGTACTAGCTCTTCCCTCTCCTATAAATAAGAGCTCGTTTTTCTTCATTCAGCATCATTTTTCGTTGCTGTAAACTCATGTACAGCACCCACAGATAGCCAGAAACTGGCCCCATCCATCCCTATCATCATCCCCTACTTCTCCATTATCAAATTCCTCCATATTCCCACCCACAGATAGCCAGAAACTGGCCCCATCCATCCCTATCATCATCCCCTACTTCTCCATTATCAAATTCCTCCATATTCCCTCTTCTATCACTGCTGTTTTACAGGACAACAAGCCTGTAAATTCATTACAGCACCTCCTTCTCAAGCTCTTTCTTGCATTTTAGCAACAAGAAGCAAGCCCTATCCATGTACTACTGTTCAACGATGGAGAAAGGCTGATTTCCTCTCTTTCTTCTCTCATACTGTAAAGAAATCAATTCTTATCATTGCATAATAGATAATGCATGTGTGTTTGTACATCTTTGCATGATCTTGTGAGAGTGAGAATTACTTCTCCTCACTCTCAGGTTGATTGTAACTGAGCTCTTCCCTAAGGGACTTGGGTTGAGTAGAAATACATTCCTTCGGGGGGGGGGGGGGGGGGGGGTTTGCCCATCTTCAACCCTCAATCTTGTCTCCATTACTTTTACATTTTCATGGCTGTAATTTTGTGAGTAATTTTCATTTTCAGCTTTAAGTGTTCATTCTCTTTTATATTAAATCTCGAAAACAAGCGAATATCATAATTGTTAAGTATACTACGTTGTTCTGGGCATTTACAGTGCTATCAGAGCTTTGGCTCGGTCCTCGCCCTAACACTGGTAGTGCTTACAATTATAAGTTTGTTTGTTTTCAGCCCTTGCATTGAGTGCTTGAGCATATTTTTTTCTTAAGAGTCTCAATGGATCAGTCGAGTGCTATCCTTCAAGCCATTCAAAGTCTTAGAGAGGAAAATTAGCAAATTCGTGACAAACTTCTCAAACTAGAAAAAGTTGAAAATCCCAAAGAATTCAAGGAAAGAAGCCCGTCTGCTTCAAGTAGGCAAAGCCATACCAATGAAAGGAGCCGATCAAGAAGTCCAACTACTTCTAAGAGGCAGTCCCATTCTACTTCAAGACAAAGAAAGAGATCGCGTCGAAGCTCATCCTCTTCTTCAAAGTCATCTGGCGCCTACTCTGATGGACCCTCTTCTAGTGACAAAGAGTCACATCCTTCTCATGGAAGACCTCATCATCGTCAAAGGCGTCGACATTCTTCACCCTCGTCTCCATCTTCATCCCCATCAAGGACTTCATCATCTTCAACCTCAAGATCCGGGCATGGATGCAGGCATAAGAAGAAGAAGAAGAAGACTAAGTCACTATCTCAACTTGAAAAGAAGATCAAGTTCAGTATGTATCGTCAAAGGCGTCGACATTCTTCACCCTCGTCTCCATCTTCATCCCCATCAAGGACTTCATCATCTTCAACCTCAAGATCCGGGCATGGACGAAGGCATAAGAAGAAGAAGAAGAAGACTAAGTCACTATCTCAACTTGAAAAGAAGATCAAGTTCAGTATGTATGATGGTTTCCGAAATCCTGATCTTCTTCTGAAGTTTATTCGTCAATTTCGAATTTTGTATGGTCGTGATAAGTATAAAGAAAAAGAAAAGATTAAGTTTGCAGCTTTACATTTAACTGACTTAGCCCATACTTGGTGGACGGGGTTGGAATATGATCATGTTGCCCCAAAATCATGGCGGTCCTTTGTTCGCATGATACAAAGCCAATTTCTTCCTGTTCATTTCAAAAGAGATGTAAAAATGGAATGGGATCGGCTTTGGCAAATGAAAAATGAGTCACTAGGTGACTATACCAAGAGATTTTGGGAGCTACTTTTGAAGGTCCAACATTTAAAGAAGATCAGCAGTTCGGAAAAGCTTAGGAAGTTTCAAGGAGGTTTGCATTTTAAACTTCGTACTGCTCTTAATCATTATCATTGTTCTAGTCTCAGGGAACTCATTGACCATGCTGAGACATGGGAAATGGAGCACAATGGCAACAAATCATTCCAAAAGAATGATAAGAAGAGAGTAGCTGATGATGAGGAGTATTCAGCCTCAAATGAAAGACAAAAACAGCGGCAAAAGCAGCCATCAAATCAAAAGAAGATGAAGCCCTATGCACCTCCTAATGCTCCTCAATTTCGCTCCAATATATAGCCACAAGCAAAGCAACTTTCCGAAGAAGAAAAGCAATGCTTCATGAAAGAAGGGAAGTGCTTTAAATGTGGACAAACAGGCCACATAGCGAAGCAATGTCCAAACAAGGGACAAAGCAAGGTTTCTGACAATAAGCCTAAGTTGCCAGTGAAAATCAATGCTATCAGTGATATAGTTGCAAACACAACTCACACTCCAGAGACACGCAAATTATTAAAAGCTTGGGGACAGTTGCAAGGTAAGCAAGCACTATTCTTGATAGATCTTGGGGCGAATGAAAATATCATTTCCTTGCAATTAGCTAAAGAGCTTGGATTAAAGAATGAAGAGATGGACACTTCGGCAGAAGTTCGCGAAGCTTTAAATGCTGATGAAGGTGACGCAGTGAAGCCTGTGATACCCTACATTGGCAAGCTCAAGTTTCAAATTCAAGGCTACAGTGACGAAGATACCTTCTGTATCGGAGACCTTGATGGTTGCGATGTGATTCTTGGCATGCCCTGGAATCATAGAGTAGATTCAACCATCTTCTCTCAGAAAAAGAAGGTAGAACTCACCAACAAAGGCAAGAAGTACGAGATCCAAGCTGGAGTTTCTGGAGACACCGTACCTATGGTAAGCCATATGCAAGTCTCTAGAGCAATTAAGGATTGTGTTCAATGTTGTTTGCTTTATGTCACTGATGTAAAAGATAATATGAATGCTGAAAACCAAGAGCGACTTCAGCTCTTGGAAAAGTATAAAGATTGTTTTTCGGAAGATCTTCCTTATCAGCTTTCCCCAGAAAGGCCAGAAGACCATCATATTGATATTATTCTGGGCAGTGACCTACTCAACCGTGGGCTAATTAGGCAAAGTAGCTCACCATTTTGTTCACCGGTTCTTCTTGTTCAAAAGAAACATGGCACATTCAGGATGTGCATTGATTATCGAGCCCTCAACAAAATCACTGTGAAGAATCAGTTTTCTATTCCCAGAATTGACGACATTTTGGATTGTCTAGGAGGCTCAAAGGTTTTCAGCCGCATTGATCTAAAGAGTGGTTATCATCAAATTAGGGTAATACCACAAGATGTACACAAAACTGCTTTCCGCACTTCATACGGTCTTTATGAATTCTTGGTGGTTCCTTTTGGATTAACCAATGCACCAGCCACCTTTAATCGAACGATGGAGCGCATCTTTAGAGAGCATCGACAATATGTTGGTACTTTCTTTGATGATATTCTTGTCTTTAGCAAGAATGAAGAGAAGCATCATCAGCACTTGGAGATTGTTCTACAATTACTTCAACAAAATCAACTCTTGGTAAATGGTAAAAAGAGTGAATTTTTCATGCATAAAATAAATTACCTTGGGCATGTCATCTCTTCTGAAGGGATTCAGATGGATCCTGAAAAGATCAGGATAATTCAAGAATGACCTCATCTTCATGATGTACATGAGGTGCGATCGTTTCTTGGCTTATGCTCTTATTATTGCCGCTTCATCAAGCATTTTGCACATATGGCTTCTCCACTTCATGACCTTACAAAGAAGATGTCTTTTCAATGGAAGGAAAAAGAGAAGGCAGCCTTCACAAGGCTGAAAACAGCTCTTACTTCTGGACCTGTTCTTATCATTTCAGATCTGGTAAAACCATTTGTGGTGGAAGTAGATGCTTGCGGTGATTGTATTGGTGCAGTGCTAAATCAAGAAGGCCATGCTGTAGCCTTTGAAAGCCGCCGTCTAAATGATGTGGAGAAAAGGTACGACATTTATGAAAAGGAGCTCTTAGCAGTGGTTCATGCTTTAAAGATATGGAAACATTATCTTTTAGGCAATGAATTCCTTATTAGAACAGATCATCAAAGCTTAAAGTATTTCAAGACTCAAAAGCATTTGTAGGAGAAACATGCAAGATGGAAAAATTTCTTGTCTATGTTTCATTTTCAAATTATGTACACTCCAGGGAAACAAAATGTAGTTGCTGATGCACTTTCTAGAGTGCCTCGCATTGCAACTATTACAGTGGCTCATTATGAAGATTTTCAAACGATGAAGAATACTTATGATAAAGATACTGATTTTGCAGCAATTTGGTCAAATTTACAGCAAGGAGGTTCTCATCCAGATTATTCCATCAAAGACGGTTACCTTCTCATGAACAATCGCCTTTTTGTCACTCTTCCTGTTCGACAAAAGGTGCTTAAAGAAAGTCATGAACCCCCTTATGCAGGGCATAGAGGGAGGGCAGCCACTCTAAGTGCAATTGAGCGCTACTTTTATTGGCCAACATTACGAAGAGATACACATAACTTCATTGAGGCTTGTCTGGTATGCCAAAAATCCAAGTATGATAGGCAGAAGATTCCAGGATTGTTGCAACCTCTTCCAGTGCCCAAATATCCATGGGAATCTATCACAATGGATTTCATCTCAGGTATTCCAAGAACACCTCAAGGTCATGATATGTTTTGGGTCATAATTGATAGATTCAACAAACAATCACATTTTATTCCATGTCATAAAACATTGAAATCCGCACAAACTGCAAGACTTTTCATTCAACATATCTTCAGATTACATGGTATGCCTTCTGAGATCATTTCAGATAGAGACTCCAAATTCACAAGTAACTTGTGGCGTGCTTTATTTGAGAATTTGGGAACCACTTTTAGTGAACATAAGTGACAATGGGAGAAATATCTTCCATTATTGGAGTTTGCTTACAACAATATAGTGCACTTATCCACAGGGAAAACTCCAAATGAAATAGTACAGGGTAAAGTGATTCCTCCTCCAATTATTCGCTTCAAAGTTGCCCAAGAGCGACAAAAGAAGCAAGCAGATAAACGAAGAAGACCTTTGGCTTTTGAAAAAGATCAATATGTCTTGCTAAAGTTTCATAAAAGCAGATTCAAACAAGGTTCCGATCAAAATTCATCTTTCCCAAAGCTCTCTAGTAGATACTTTGGACCCTTCAAAGTGATTGAGAAAATAAATGAAGTTTCTTATCGACTTGAGCTCCCTGCTCATTGGAAAATACACAATGCTTTTCATGTAAGTTTGCTAAAACCTTACATAGGACCAGATTCAAAGGAATCCATTACTGAAGATCCCCCAGAAGTTGAAGAAACAGAGCAACTCTTGGAACTTGAACAGATTTTGTTTCACAAGGATCGAACCACGAGAAGTGGCCTTGTGACACGAAAATTCTTACTAAAATTCAAGATCTACCCACAACAGATGCACAGTGGGTAGATGAAAAATTCATGAAGGATTACCCAAACATTCTTCAGCCATATCAAGAAGCTTTTCAGCTGAGGACAGCTGAATAAAAGCCAGAGGGCTGTCACAACTCTATAGAAACAGAATTTGTATTCTTTTTCATTAATTTGTCTATATAATGATTTATTAAATTTATTTCCTTTGCCCTAATTAGATATAAAGAAAAGTGCATTGGAGCTGGCCACTGATGAGTGGTCACAGGTTATGGTGGACCCACACGGTGGGTTAGAGGAAAGATAGTTCACACTTCCACCTATATGGCCCGATTGGGCGCTTGTGACTAGAACTCACGCATATCAGGGTTAGACTCGCACACAGAAAAGGTTGATGCCTTGAAGTTTGGGCTAGATCCACCAGAATAGACAGTTACAATTAACAAGATGGCATGATCATGAAATGCTTGTATAATGTACATGTGTGGGCTGAAAGCTTGAAATGCACATTTCTTTGCATAGGAAAGTCACATGAAGATTCTGATACCGTTTTTGCGATGTACACGGAAAAAGCTTTCATATGACACCCATATTGGGGGGGGGGGGGGTTCCTAAATTTTAGGAGATCCCTAAATTTTAGGAGGTCCCTGTGACATTAATGTGACATTAAAAGTAATATTTAATGTTACATTAAGGTCATCAGTGTGAAATGTGACATTAAAAGGGATATTTAATGTTACATTAAGGTAAATTTAGGGGAACATGCACGAGAGTGACCGTCCGGGCTCTTGGGCGCCCGAACGGGGTCAAGGGGAGCCTAGAGAGTAAGGGAGTCCAGAAATAGTAGGACTCCAGCCAGTTGACGGCTGGCAAAAAGATAAGTTTGAAGACCATCACTTATCTAGGCGTGGCTGGGAGGTGAAGAAGACTCGTGCTTCCATGAGATTCAAGAAATCTGTTCTCGGAATCTAACATTGGTATCAGAGCCTATGTTTCTGATCATTTTAAAAAAAACAAGAATTCGTCAGGTCGTCAGTTTTTGGTCATATCGCGTGAGCAGCCAGAATCAGGAACTGTGAAGACGTGAAGTGATTCATCACGGAAATAATTGCTGGGGTTGCTAGTCATCAAGACGTCGATAATAGTCGACGGATCGTCAGTCAGAAAACGGGCCGTGAAGAACCGTCTCGTCGCGAGGGAATCGACGGACCGTGAGGAAAACAGAGAAGACTTATTACATTAGTAATACAGCGCCACGTCACGTAAGTGACCTTTATCATTGGTTTAACGTTACGGGACCCGTGGCAGAAAACGTAACGGGCAGAATTAAAAAAAAAACGTAAGGATCATGATCGTGAAGATCAACCAGACCAGCGCGAAGACCAACTAGACCAAGCGTGGAGCTGTCAGTATTCGCGAAGACCAACCAGATCTGATGTGAAGCTGTCAGCATCCGCGAGAATTAGATCAGAGGGGAGCCGCCAGTATCAGATTGCTGAGTCGGATTGGACTGCGACTGCTGTGAGACAGGTAGAAAAACTTCATATATAACTGAAGCCACTGCCTGCCATAAAAAATCAGGGAAGTATTTTATCTTGTATGCAAATTTCTTATTTTTGCTTTCCAATTCCAGTGTATTAATGGCAGAGAAAGGCAAAGAAAGGGTAATGGAAAGTTCTAGCTCCGGGGATCAACCTATGGTAGATCCCCATGAACCAGACATACAAGAAGAACAATGGGAAGAATTTTTTGCCACGAGAGAGCAATTTGATGATCTTTCTGCTCGTGTGGAAACTCAAGGGGTTCAAATGGAGTTTTTAACCCAAACACTTACTGAAATAAAATCTCAGCTAACTTTATTGTTGGAAAAAGATAAAAATAAAATAGAAATCTCAGATGTCCCATCTTCATCGAAAGATTTAGATGCGACGATTCGAGATTCTAGAGAATCCCAAACCTATCATAAATTGAGGGATAATCTGGTTTTAAAAGATATGAAACCACCTCAATTTTACGGGGAGGAAAAAGATAGGAATAAAGATACAATCTTTAATTTCCTCCAAAAATGGGAAGATTTACATAAATTAAAAAATACACCACCACATCTCCAAGCACTGGAGGCCAGTTTAACTTTGGGGCCCAAAGCATATAAGTGGTGGCGAACTTTAAAGGAGGCGAATAAAATACCTGAAACTTGGGCTCAATTTGAATCCGTATTTTTAAAAGAATTTCTTCCTGAAAATGAAATGGAAAGAAATTGGGAAGATTGGGATTATGTCAGACAAAAGGGACGGCCCCTACTGACATATCTGGAGGAATATCGTGAGATAATCCTCAAACTAGAAGGAATTGATGAATTCCAAAAAACAAGAGGATTCATTAGGGGACTGGACAAAGCCTGTAAAAAGGAAGTAAAACGGAGTTTACCTAAGACGCTTGAAGAGGCAATTAAATTTGCATTAATTTATGAAGATAGTACGCGTCCAGGTACACTCACCAGTCTCACTGATATGGAGCCCAAGTCTAAGGAACTAGAAACCTCAAAATTTGTGGGCAAATTTAAAAGAAAAATGCCATTTTTCAAAGGTAAAAAACAACCTTTTGAAAAGAAACCATATATGAGGCCAAAGCTAAGTCCTGATGACTTTGATAAGGCCAAAAAACAAAAATTGTGTTTTAATTGCCTATCCCCTAACCATGCTGCTTGGAATTGCCCTCAAAAGAAAAAGGGGGAAGACAAAGAAAATGACAAGGGTAAGGGAAAAGAAAAACAAATCCATGTAGTGCAGACCTTAGAATTAAAGGGCCATGAAAAGTATAAATCTTTAAAGGTCTTGCACATGGATATACAACATAAGTGTTGTATGTCAACTTCTTTGTGGCAGCCTACTTTTGGGCCACATGATTTACTTAGAGTACATGGATTGATAGCTGGAAAACGGGTTAGAGTCATGATTGATGACTCTGCCACACATAATTTTATAAATTATGCACTTGTCAAAAAATTAAAACTTCCCCAACAAAACAGTGAGCATCAATATGTTGTGCGTATGATGCAAGGCCAATACAATAAAATATGGGATACAATGGTATCCAATTTGGAAATCGAAATTCAAGGATATAAAGATAAGCTTGATTTCCAAATAATGAACATGGAAAGAGCTGATATTGCTCTAGGGAGGGAGTGGCTATGGGGATTGGAACCATCCTTAAAACGGAGCTATCAACATAATACACTGGAATTTGAAAGGGATGGTAAGACTTTTGTCATTCAAGGTGAACATGAAGTATCTGATAATCCTTTGCTGTGTTCTACTGAAGTTCAGAAGCTGATAAAGAAGGAAGTTTGTGAGGTATATATGCTATGGTCTCTTCCTGTACAAAATACTTTTACTTTCTATAATATAAAGCAACAATTTTCTTATGTTTGCGAATTGAATGTAAATAATGAATTGAACAGTTTGTTAGATGATTTTAAAGATGTGTTTCCTTTTGATTTACCTAGTGGCCTTCCACCTGATAGGGGTGAAATAAATCACCCAATTGATATAAATAAGGATACACACCCAATTTCAAAACCACCATATAGGTTAAGTGAAACACAGCATCAAGAAGTTGAGAGACAAATTAAGGATTACCTGGATAAAGGATTTATTCAACCTAGTAATTCACCTTGGGCTTCACCAATTTTATTGGTAAAGAAAAAAGATGGTTCTATGCGACTTTGTGTTGACTATAGAGCACTTAATAAAATAACGGTGAAAAATAAATTTCCTATGCCCAGAATGGAAGATCTTTTTGATCAATTGCAAGGAGCAAAATTCTTCACAAAGATAGACTTAAGATCAGGTTATCACCAAATAAGAATTAAGGCACAAGATATTTCCAAAACGGCATTTCGTACTAGATACGGGCATTATGATTTCTTGGTGATGCCTTTTGGTCTCACTAATGCACCAGCTACCTTTATGAAGCTGATGAATAGTGTTTTACGGCCCTATCTAGGACATTTTGTAGTAGTCTTTTTGGATGATATCTTGATCTTTAGTAAATCAAGAGAAGAACATTTGGAACACTTACAATTAGTATTCCAACTGTTAAGAACACATTTCCTTTATGCGAAGAAAACTAAATGTGAATTCTTTGCACAAGAGGTCAAATATTTAGGGCATATAATCTCGAAAGAGGGAATCAACATGGATCCAGAAAAAGTAAGGGCAATTATTGAATGGCCACCTCCACGGAACCTGGAAGAGCTGCAGATCTTCCTAGGTTTATCTGGATTTTATCGTAGATTCATTCGAGATTATGCCAAAATAGCTGTTCCAATGACAGACCAACTTAAAGGGAAAGGGAAAAGTTTTAATTGGGGAACAGACCAAAATGAAAGTTTTCAAAAACTTAAGGTAGCTATTGCTACAGCTCCAGTATTATTAATAGTGGATCCCAATAAACCATTTGTGGTTGAAGCTGATGCCAGTGATAAGGCAATAGATGCGGTCTTATTACAAGAAGGTCGACCAATTGCTTTTGAAAGCAAGAAATTAGATCGTGCAAAACAGAATTATTCTGTTTATGAGAGGGAGCTGTATGCAATAGTACATGCAATGAAGAAATGGAGGCACTATTTGTATGGTGCCAAACTTTTGATCTTATCGGATCATGAAAGCATTAAGTGGCTTAATGATCAACCAGATTTACATGGGCGTAAAGCCAGATGGGCCGAACTCCTCCAAGAGTTCGACTATGAAATAAGATATAGGAAAGGAAAGTATAATATAGTAGCTGATGCACTCAGCAGAATGCCCATCATTAATGAATTGAGTTTTACTCAGTTCACTTCCAATTTGCTTGAATCTTTAAAAGGGAAATGTTAGGTTGATCCGGCATATTCCAACATATGGGAAGCAATAAAAAATGGGGATCCAAATGAAAGTGCTTCTACTGAGGAACGAATATCTGAGGATGTTCAACTAGGAAATGGAGCATCAGGGGTTGCTCAAACTGGATTCAAATGGAAGAATTTTACCATTGATAATGGTTATTTACTCTACAAGGGTAGGGTATGTGTCCCGAAAGATATAGAAATAAGGCCCCAGATACTCTTTGAGTGTCATGATACCCCTAGTGTGGGACATCCAGGAGTTAATAAGACTTATAGTCTTATTAAAAGGCAGTTCTATTGGCTTGGAATGAATAAGGACGTCCTTGACTATGTGGTCAAATGTAATAAATGCCAGGTTAATAAAGCTGAAAAATTAAAAATGGGAGGACTTCTCCATCCATTAGAAATTCCTTCGGGAAAATGGGAGAGTATCTCCATGGATTTTATTGTTGCTCTACCTAGAACACAGAGGGGGCACGACTCTGTGTGGGTAATTGTGGATAGGTTAACCAAAATGGCTAGGTTTATTCCAACTTCAACTGATGTTAAAACACCAGAATTGGCTAGATTGTTCGTAGAGAACATATACCGATTGTATGGCCTTCCGGCAAATATAATTTCTGATCGGGATAGAAAATTTGATAGCCATTTTTGGCGTGCGGTATTTAGGAAATTGGATACTAAACTTAGCATGAGTGCGGCGGATCATCCGCAAACAGATGGGCAAACTGAAAGGGTTAACCAAATTCTTGAAGATATGCTTAGGGCATATGTAAGCAAAAGGCAAACTAATTGGGAAGAGTATTTACCGATAGCAGAGTTTGCATATAACAGTGCCAAACACTCTTCCACTGGATATAGTCCATTTATGTTGATGTATGGGTTTCAGCCCAGAGCTCCTTTTGCAGTAGGACTGCATAAGGAAAAGGTTCAGGCAGCTAAAGACTTTTTGGAGGATATGAATAGTATGTTGAAATTTGCTCAAGAAAATATTAAAAAAGCTCAAAATCGAGCTAGAGCATATGCAGATCCTCACCGTAGAGACATCTCCTTTGAAGAAGGAGAATTGGTCTATCTTAAGGTGCCTGAACAAACTAAAACTATGAAAAAGGGACATTGTCCAAAGCTTTCACCAAGGTATTGTGGTCCTTTCATAATACTTAAAAGGGTGGGAGAATTGGCTTACAAGCTCCAACTACCTATTGGTAGTAAAATACATCCAGTTTTTCATGTAAGCAAATTAAGGAAGAAGCTGGGTGATTTGGATAATTTAGTCTTAAATGATGACATTGAGGAGTTATTCTATGACCAATCTAATCCACATGAACCAGAAAAAATATTAAATGTTCGTAATAGACGAACGAGGAATACTATTTATCAAGAATATTTGGTTAAGTGGAAAGATTCTTCAGAAGAAAGCTCAACATGGGAGCGAGTAAGTACTTTAAAGAAAAGGTTTCCCGATTTACAGTTAGACCTTCCAAATATCGTTTTCGAGGACGAAACCGATTCTTAAGGGGAAGGAAATGTGACATTAATGTGACATTAAAAGTAATATTTAATGTTACATTAAGGTCATAAGTGTGAAATGTGACATTAAAAGGGATATTTAATGTTACATTAAGGTAAATTTAGGGGAACATGCACGAGAGTGACCGTCCGGGCTCTTGGGCGCCCGAACGGGGTCAAGGGGAGCCTAGAGAGTAAGGGAGTCCAGAAATAGTAGGACTCCAGCCAGTTGACGGCTGGCAAAAAGATAAGTTTGAAGGCCAGCACTTATCTAGGCGTAGTTGGGAGGTGAAGAAGACTCGTGCTTCCATGAGATTCAAGAAATCTGTTCCCGGAATCTAACAGTCCCTAAATTTTAGGGGCCTCGAATTAGCCTAAAAATGCTAGTCCTAAAAAATAGGGATGTCATTCTAAAAATAGTAAGTTCTGTACTCTGACTGTGCTTACTAAATTTGGTTGTTTCTATTCTTGACAGTATTCAGCCCAAAAAGGAAGGCCATAGAGAAGAGACAAGTGTCAAGACACTTGTCACACAAGTTTCCAAGTGTCCCACCACTTGTCACATCTCATGACATGTGGCTACACACTTGTCTTGTGCTACTCCACTTTTCCCTTTTGTACTAGCTCTTTCCTCTCCTATAAATAAGAGCTCGTTTTTCTTCATTCAGCATCATTTTTCTTTGCTGTAAACTCATATACAGCACCCACAGATAGCTAGAAACTGGCCCCATCCATCCCTATCATCATCCCCCACTTCTCCATTATCAAATTCCTCCATATTCCCTCTTCTATCACTGCTGTTTTACAGGACAGCAAGCCTGTAAATTCATTACAGCACCTCCTTCTCAAGCTCTTTCTTCCATTTTAGCAACAAGAAGCAAGCCCTATCCATGTACTACTGTTCAACGATGGAGAAAGGGTGATTTCCCCTCTTTCTTCTCTCATACTATAAAGAAATCAGTTCTTATCATTGCATAATAGATAATGCATGTGTGTTTGTATATCTTTGCATGATCTTGTGAGAGTGAGAATTACTTCTCCTCACTCTCAGGTTGATTGTAATTGAGCTCTTCCCTAAGGGACTTGGGTTGAGTAGAAATACATTACTTCGGGGGGGGGGGGGGGGGGAAGGGTTGCCCATCTTTAACCCTCAATCTTGTCTCCATTACTTTTACATTTTCATGGCTGTAATTTTGTGAGTAATTTTCATTTTCAGCTTTAAGTGTTCATTCTCTTTTATATTAAAGCTCGAAAACAAGCGAATATCATAATTGTTAAGCATACTATGTTGTTCAGGGCACTTACATTCTTTCTCTCTGTTCCTTCTTGTAATACTTGCAATCAAGTTTCTTGTGGCCCTTCCGACCACAATGATAGCAAATGATATCACTCTTTTCCTTTCCTTTGCTCTTGCTCCTGTTTCTTTGTCCTGCATTTGCATTTTTCTTTTCAGCCTTGCCTCTTACATTATAAGCTGAGTTGTTGCCTTCTCCACAAGACATACGTCTAATTTCTTCATTCAAGATTGAGCCCCTCACCTCATCATATAAGAGATTGAGATTATTACTAAGAGAAACCACCAAGGTTTCCCAAGAGTCAGCAAGCAGTGTCATGATAAAAAAGATTGCCCTCAACTTATCATCAAAGTCCAAATTTGCATCTTTGAGCTGATTTAAAATCCTTGTAAATGCACTCAAGTGCTTAACTGCAGGCTTTGATTCATCCAGTCGCATATTCACCAACTTGTGCATTAAATGCACGTGATCAACAGGGTGAGCTTCTCCCATATTGCATAACCTGTATCTAAACCCTTAATGTTAGTCAAGTTGTCATCAGTGACACCCATCTTAATGTAAGCCACAACCTTTTTATTTACTCTGGCTCAATCTGCATTAGACATTAGTGCGGGTTTATCTTCCTGCAAAGCATCCTCACAATCCTTTAGGAACAATATGCCGTGCATACGGTCTTTCCAAAGGTCAACATCAAACTGTTTAATTTCCATCAAACTCTTGATGTTTGAATTGGAAGAAGTTGCAGCCATTTAATCATGAACAGAAGAGTAAATGCCCCTGAACTGCAAAAGCACAAGTTGAACCAGCAAACACACTGCCGTTCTTCCTCAACCAGAAATAAATCTCTGCACTTTGTACATGAACCAGCCACCACACGGGCAAAAATGCAGAAATTTACCAAATTCCGCACAAAGCCCTAAAATTTCAGGTCCAAAAGTGCATGAATGTCAGCCGATCTGACCCAACTGAGCAAAAGCCCCAATTTTCTGGGATCCAATGTCAAGAAATTTTACTCAAAGAGCAAAATTCTAACAAATTTGGCAAAATACCCAATTTAATTGAGGTCACCACACGCAATATCTACAATTTCTAACGTGAGTGTCACTGCCAAGCCTGGACGAGATCAAAACCAGGAAAAGCCTCTAATTTTTGGGTGAGATTCACTCAGATCTGAGGACTATGCCTCCGGTGCGCGAACCCCTGTTAAGAGAAGAAATTTCCAAAGATGGTGGAATGACCGGGGGGGAGGGGAGGGGGTTCTCCGTTGACCTGCTGTCGTTGGTTCCCCACGTGCGCCTGCCGCCTGATCGTCCCCTGCACACTGGTCGTTCCCCGTCCGCCGACCTGTCTGCCACGTGCCAGTTCTGCTGGCACCTAGTCATCGCGTGACCTGCCTTGGCGACTCGTCACTGCCCGTTGCCACGTGCATGCCTGCTGCTTGGTCCCCTGTCGTCACGCTGGACATGCGTCACGTTGGACCTGCCGTCTGGACTATTCGCCTGCCACTGCCCCGTTGAGTCGCCAAGAACTCTAGCTGTGTGCTAGTTGTTAACTCCATCAACTGATTTTGTCAGATCTTGGGAAGAGCACGAAACCTTATGCTCTGATACCGGTTGTTGGAGAACTCAGTTGGGGATGTGCAGTAGCAATTTGAGGAGAAGTGAGAGTGACGGTTGGTGAGAGTAAGTCAGAGAGAGAGAGCCAAGTGAAAGTACGATGCGATATGAGTGTATCA
This sequence comes from Lygodium microphyllum, assembly GCF_053477565.2. Classification (NCBI taxonomy): domain Eukaryota; kingdom Viridiplantae; phylum Streptophyta; class Polypodiopsida; order Schizaeales; family Lygodiaceae; genus Lygodium; species Lygodium microphyllum. The sequence goes on from NC_141137.1 coordinate 24,704,674, forward strand.
GCAATGTGTTGGTACACAAAGAGTAAAATGTATTTATACTTGGGGCACGTAAGGGTGCATTCACATGTATAGCTAAATAATGTGCGTGTACTATACACGAAAGGTTAAACGGGCCTTTATCCTAACAACTTGGCATCCCTTGCCATTTAGTTTAGCCTACTCTATCCAATTTGTTGAGAAACCACTTATTCAATTTATTCACTTTCGTTAGGGTTTCGCACTGATAGCCCCAAAAAGGGCTAGCGCCCTTATTCTAGGTATTTTATCAGTGGGCATGCACACAATGGTGCGCCATCTTAGATAGCTGATGCCTACAAATAGGCCACCTCTCTACACATATCGCATACTCCTTCAATCATTCTTCCCACTCTCTCTTCATCATTCCAACACTCTTCTCTCTCCTCAACATTGCTGCTCATACCCCTACTAGAGGATATTGTAGTTTGTGGCCACCATCCATCATCCTTCCTCTTCCTGGCATCTCTTTGGCTGTCCCCACCTTGTGTGTTTGGTAGTTTGGAGGGCTCCTCTCAGCTTGGCATTAGCACACACAGCATTGGCGTCAGCTCTCTTTCCCTTCAGGCATCACTCATCATTACATTTGGTTGTCTGGAGGTCTTCTCCCATCCTTGTGTCATCATCTCTAGCTTAGTGTCAACATCCCCCATCTTGGTGTCAGTCTCTGGACTTTTGGCTTTATCCACACAATCCTAGGCATTTGCATTTGCAGCCTATGGAAACTCCTACCATTTGGCATTATCATCCATCCCTAGGTGTTAGCATTTGGGTTGCTCTCCTTGCGTTTGGTAACTCACACACACCTTAACATTTGCATTTGCAGCCTAGCCCACTTCCTGGCATTAGAGGTGATCATCTTCTTCATCCTTTGTGGCATCACAAGATTGCACTTTGCTCCCTCGATAGTTGCCCTTTACCTTCTAGTGATTACTTTGATAGCTCACTGCTCGGAGGACTACGTTTTGCTTCCTCTAGAGTACAGACTTTCTTCAGGTGCTGTTGCTTGATTCAGATAGGACACTGCAATCATCTTCAGAGCTTAAACTCCGCTGTATTGACTTTTCTTCACACATCATAATTTAGCTTAATCATCTTCTTCTTTTGTATTTTTTGAGTTTCTCTTCTCTCTTAGTGTTTGTCGTACACATTGTGTTTCTCCTCGCACACCCTACTGTCTCTTTGGTTTCTCCACTTCTTCAGTTTATTCACTTCAGTTAGGGTTTTGCACTCACAATCCCAAAAAGGGCCGTTGCTCTCATTTTGGCCACTTTATTAGTGGGGGTTCACACAGTGGTGCACCACCCTAGACAGTTGAGGCCTATAAATAGGCCACCTCTCCACACATTCCTTATACTCCTTCAGTCATTCTTTCCACACACTCTCTCTCTCCTCACCACTGTTGCACATACCCCTGCTAGAGGATATTGTAGTTCATGGCCACCATCCATCATCCTCCCCCTTCATGGTGTCAGTTTGACTGCCCCACTTTTTGTGTTTGGTAGTTTGGGATCCTCTTAGCTTGGCGTTAGTACACACAACATTGGTGTTAACTCTTTTTCCCTTTAGGCGTTACTCATCATTGCGTTTGGTTGTCTGGAGGTCTTCTCCCATCTTGGTGTCATCATCTCCAGCTTGGTGTCAACATCCCCCATCTTTGTGTTAGTCTCCACACTTTTGGCGTTAACTACACAATTATAGGCACTTGCATTTGCCTCGTGTGGACACTCCTACCATTTGTTGTCGTCATTCACCCCTAGGTGTTAGCAACTAGGTTGCTCTCCTTGCGTTTGACACTTGACACACACCCATGCATTTGTGTTTGTAGCTTTGACAGTTGGTGATTTTCTTCTTCATCCCTCACGGCATCTTTAGAGCTTCGGCTCCGTTGTATTAGCTTTTCTTTAGATAGCATGATTCAGTGCTTCATCATCATCTTCTTTTGTGTTTTGTGAGTTTGTTCTCTTCCTTAGTGCTTGCTGTATACATTGTGTTTCTTCGCACAAAGCCTACTATCTCTATGGTTTGTCCACTTCTTTACTTTATTTACTTTATAGTTAGGGTTTCACATTGATAGCTCCAAAAAAGGCTAGCACCCTCATTTTGGGCACTTTATTAGTGGGTGCCCACATAGTGGTGTGCAACCCTAGACAATTGATGCTTATAAATAGGCGGCAATCTCTCTACACATTCCACATATTTCTAAAGTCATTTTTTTCACTCTCTCTTCGTCATTCCAACACTCTTCTCTCTCCTCACCACTGTTGCTCATACCCCTATTGGAGGACATTGTAGTTTGTGGCCACCATCCATCATCCTTTCCCTTACTTGTGTCGGTTTGGCTGCCCCCACCTTCTACATTTCACAGTATGGAGGGCTTCTCTTAGCTTGATGTTAGCACACACAACATTGGCGTCATCTCTCTTTCCCTTCAGGTGTCACTTATCATTGCATTTGGTTGTCCGGAGGTCTTCTCCCCATCTTCGCATCATCATTTCTACCTTGGTGTCAACATCTCCCATCTTGGCGTCAGTCTCCACACTTTTGGCATTATCCACATAGTCCTTGGTATTTGCATTTGCAGCCTGTGGACACTCCTACCATCTAGCGTTGCCATCCACCCCTAGGCGTTAGCATCTTGGCTACTCTCCTTGTGTTTGGCAGCTCACACACCCCCAGGCATTTGCGTTTGCAACCTGGCCCACTTCTTGGCATTAGAGGATGGCGCTTTGCTCCCTCGACAACTGGTGATCATCTTCTTCATCCCTGACAGCATCATAGGACCCTGCTTTGCTCCCTCGATAGCTGTTCTTCACCTTCCAGTGATTACTTCGATAGCCCGTTGCTCAGAGGATTGCATTTCGCTCCCTCTATAGTGTAGATTTCCTTCAAATGCTATCACCTAATTCAAACGAGACAATGCAGTCATCTTTAGAGCTTCTGCTCCATTGTATTAGCTTTTCTTCATATAACATGATTCAATGCTTCATCATCATCTTGTTCTGTGTTTTTTATATTGTCTTAGTGTTTGCCGTACACACTCTGTGTTTCTCCTTGCAACCCTATTGTCTTTGTGGTTTGTTACATATTTTGACACATTCTACATCATAACGTGGCTGCTAGTTCCATCGCTTGCTGCTGCCACCATCTTGCAGCCCATAGCATGGCCATCCTCAGCTACCACCTGCCCATCTAGAGGTTGCTGATTGCTGCATTTTCATCCTAGTTTCTTGGCAACTGCTTTTCGACATTTTGGCTGATGCATTTGGCTGATTCCAGCAATCATTTGCGTGCTGGTCATCCTCTACTGCATGTTGGACAGTCACCTTGATTGCTGTGGCCTATGACAGCCTGTTCCCAACTGCTACCCTAGCCTTCAGCCATGTGGACAGCTTGGTTTTCGGGCCTGATCAGTTGCCTGCTGCTGGACAGCTTGTGGAGGATACACATTGCTCTTAACACTTAGCTATGTGCTGTGTTTTTATTGCCCTCTTCTTTGAGCTCCAATTGGTGGTTTCAACACTTGGGATTTGTTTGCGGTTGATGTCACACTCCCACACCTCCCTCAATCCACTCCCATGAGAATGATGCCAAAAGATGACGTACTAGTGAGACAGTAGGGTTTGCGGGGAGGAACACAGAGTGAACTCGGCAAACATTGAGAGGAGAAGAGAAGAGAGAAGAAACTCTGATGAATGGAATGATGAAGTTCCAAATCATGGAGTGAATGTGATACAAGGGAACAAGGGTGCCGTGGCACAAGGAAGATGATGAAGACAGCCACGAACCACGAATTGCAATGTCTTCCTGAAGGGGTGTGAGGGTAGTGGAGAGGTTGGAGAGAAGAGGTGACGGACTGAATGAATTAGCCGTGAGGAATGAATGAGAGAGTGGCCTATAAATAGGCATAGTTAGTCTAGGATGGCGCCTCTTTTTGGGGTTGCAAACCCTAAACGGAAACCCTAAACGCAAAACGCAAACTGCTAGTGAAGGGTTTCTCAACACCCCCTCTCAGGCCCAAAAAGAGGAACAAGAGAAGAGTGAGGTGGAGATGCAATTCTACTTGCTGAAGAATGCTCATGCAGTAAGTGCCACTTGCACAATGTCCCTTGTGGGGAAATTGTTCACTTGTCCAAGTGCCCTAGTACAAAGATGATGAAAACATGTAATGCATAGGAGGAATGTCGGACTTTGTGTGGTGTCATGAACCATAAGAATATGCCCGTACTCAATCTCAGGAGAGGTGGCTCCATGCCAACCAAGTGACCAAGGCAAGAAGAGAAGAGGAGGAAGAAGATGTAGAGGATCCCTAATATCCAAGATTTCCACCATAAAGGGAACCTGCAGTAAAGAACAATAGACAGAGTGAAGTGGAGAACCCGAAACTCAACCTCGGGAGAGAAGCCACTAGCTCCGTGCATCCATGTTGGAAGGAATATGAAGGCCTCGTCACCAAGTCGCGGTTGAACCTCTGAGGTCCCAATCTAGGTGGTATCTGAAGATCCTGGGTATCAGTAGAAGAGATGACTGGTCGAAGACAACCACCCTGAGAAAGTAGAGGATAGGTGAAGAACTTCATGTGGAGTAGGTTTCCCCTCTGAGGTGGGAGGTGGAGGGGGCCCCGCTGAAGTCGAAGAAGTAGATGCCCCCTCTGAGGGAAAATAAATAACATCCCCCTCTGAAGTAGATAGGGAATCTAAAAACTCATGGATCACGGACTCTGAAATGTCTGATGGCGAAGAAAGTACTGCCGGTCGTGCTGAAGAAGGTATCTGGGGTGCTGAAGAGCTCCCAAAGGTAGCCTCTTGAACTTGAGTAGTCGAGGGTGGGCAAGGGTGGGGCTGAGAATGAGCAAGAGGTGGGCACCAGTTGCTGTCTCTCAGTGGAGTAGACTGGGTAGCCAAAGAAGAGGAAGGAGTCGAGCAGCCACTGTCTCTCGAAGGAGCGGACTGATGAGGAGATGGTATCAAACAATCACTGTCTCTCGATGGAGCGGACGGCAAATCCGTAGATTGTGGAAGCCACTGTACTTGAAAATAAGTGGGAGAAGACTGCCGCTGGCATTGCGACGATCTCCAAGAGGTCGTAGTGCCAATCGATCCTCCATGTGCTCGAAAGGACTTAGTGTGCATTGGATGTGTCTTATTGCCTTGAGCATAGTATTTAGATAGCCGATGTAGAACAATCTCTATGGCCTAGAAAGGAGAGGTGACACAAGGAGTGCCAGGTGGAAGACGCATATACTCCAAGGGGGGTGGGGAACAAAGATTGAAGTCGGCAAGCATTGGTGTGTCTGGTGATGCCACAGTAGGAGCACCTAGTAGTCTGATCATCTATTGGAAAAGAAGCCATGGATACCAGTGTGCCTTGCTGAAGAAGGAAGAGGTCAGCCAGCATGAACCACGAACCGCAATGTCCGCCTCAAGGGGTGTGAGGGTAGTGTGAAGCACGAACCGCAATGTCCGCCTCAAGGGGTGGGAGGGTAGTGGAAGGGCTGGAAGTGAGTTGCCAATGGGAGGAGGATGTGACCAGCAGTAAGAGACTGCAACCAGTAGGAAAACATAGTTGAGGAGAGAGAAAGACTAAAAACGCAGGCATGATAGCATGCAGGAGAGAGAGAGCCTAAAAGCGCAAGCAAAAGGTGAGAGAAAGACTAAAAACGCAGGTAGGACAGTTTGCAAGAGAGAGAAAGACTAAAAACGTAGGCAGTAGGACTGTGATGACGTGGCAGGCTGTACAGCAGTAGGTCTGCACAGGAACAACAATCGCCTGGTTGGAATCAGCTCCAAATTGCGTGAAGAGGGCTGAAAATCAGGCGCCAACTGATGGAGACAGCAATGGATAGCTTCGACTGAGATGTCCTCCGCGAGCTGGGTGTGGGCAGTAAGCTGAAACACCTGAAATTTGCAAAAATGAGATTTTGATGTAGCGGAAGAAGAAGCGAAGTGGATGCCAAACCCGCCTTCACTGGAGTGGAGGATCTTTGCCGCTAGGTGAGCAAATCCAGCTTTGATACCATGTCAAAAGATGACGTACCAGCGAGACAGTAGGGTTTGCGGGGAGGAACACGGAGTGAACTCGGCAAACATGGAGAGGAGAAGAGAAGAGAGAAGAAACTCTGATGAATGGAATGATGAAGTTCCGAATCATGGAGTGAATGTGATACAAGGGAACAAGGGTTTCGTAGCACAAGGAAGATGATAAAGACAACCATGAACCACGAACCGCAATATCCTCATGAAGGGGTGTGAGGGTAGTTGAGAGGCTGGAGAGAAGAGGTGACGGACTGAATGAATCAGCCATGAGGAATGAATGAGAGAGTGGCCTATAAATAGGCATAGTTAGTCTAGGATGGCGCCCCTTTTTGGGGTTGCAAACCCTAAACGCAAACCCTAAACGCAAAACACAAACTGCGGGTGAAGGGTTTCTCAACAAATGATTGGTTGTTGGACAGCTTTGCCTTTGAGCATTGTATACAGACATTCATTTACTTTCAACATTCATTCAATTTATCAGAGTATTTATTCTTCTTCATTTCACATTTTTATGTGTTTGTCTAAGTTCTTGTTTTGGGCGTTGTATATTTTGTGTTTTCTCAATGTAAACCCTAGCACACCTTCACACTGTGTTAGAGACGGTGCTCTTCTAAAGAATATCCTACAGCTAACGCGGATGTTTGGTTTGTGCAAGATATAGAAGTGAGACATGACCAACTCCAGTCACCGATACACCCTACTCTTGGGAAGCTACGGTGTCTTCTCAAGTTTCTTCTTCATTGGGGGCCTTGAGGAGGCATTATGGCCTCAACGAGGAGGACAATACAACTTTATCTTCGAGAGAGGTCTGATGTGGAATTCATTGAATACTTGCAAAGAAGATATCTCGACTACATTCCCCTTTAGAACTCTACTCTCCAAAAAGGATAGTGCATTAGTAAGGGTCAATTGATGAGGCTGGCCACCTCTCCACTTAGGGAGGATACCACATTTGGGATGACTAGCAAACACTCATCTTCATCACAACTAGGCCTGTTATCGGGTTCATATAATTCTTTTGATTCATATAAACAAAAACCCTTCTCTGTTTCTCCTTTTGGTTTGTAGGATTCAGATCTAAGTCATCTAGGAGACCATGACTAGTATGATATGTCAATGTCCATAGAGGAGGCTCTAAAGGCAAATGCATATCTAGAGGTGTAAGTGTTACTTCATTTTCTGCTTCATTTGAGCATGTTGTTGATGCTAAACATTCACAGTTCCCTTCTGTCTCTCCTTCTTCTCATGATATTCTCATTGGCCACTCAAATGTAGGAATTTCCATGGGCCACTTCAATGCAAGGACTTCTATCCTTTGTTTATCTTGTGCCTATCTACCCTTCCTAGGATACTCATATTGTTACCATGCCTATGTCTAGTCAATCCACATACACATATGCATCCATTGTGCACATATCTTTGATGCATGGTGGGCACTTTAGGGCACATCCCCAAGTGTTCTCCAGTCTCCTACCTACTCACCACTCAACATGCACATTGCAGTTTCTATGGCGAAGAAAAGCTTTACTGATAAGACTTATTTTAATGGATCAAATTCCATAACTTGGTCAAACCTAATGTAACACGTGCTTGAGTCTCAGGGTATGTTGGTCTAGAGGCTTCATTCGACCCCTCGATTGGCTCACCTTGACTATATCCCTCAATGGAAGGCTCGCAATGCTACAGCAAGTGTCAAGGTGATGCAAGGGTTACTACCCAGGCTTCACTCACAGTTACAACCCTTTTCCCTAGCAATCAATCATTAGAGTCATCTCATTGATCACTATGTAGCAAGGGATTGAATGTGACGTATCAATCATGATCACAAGCTACAAGATTTCTCCATTAAGAAAGGGGATGCTTTGAGAGTCGAGATGGTCGAGTCAGATGATGATGATGTCATATTATTTTTAAACATGTTGCCTCCTAAATAGTTTCACTTCATACAAGTCATTTCGTTACCTTGATTGCCAACCTTCTATGAGTTTGGATGCCAACTCTTGTGCTACACAAGGTTGCATGACCAAGTCCACAAAAAGACCTCCCCTATGTTTTTCACTTTAGAGAGGGTTTGGTATCCTTTTCTTTGAAGGGGAAATATGGAGGTGGAAAGAACTCTCAAAATGGGAAGGCAAGTCCTAACAAGGGTGATACCCCTTCTTGCGATCAAACCAAGGGAACTAAACCTATGTGGTTGCAGCTCCTTAAAACAAATAGGTTTTGCATTCATTACTAGCACTTGGCCACATAGGCGAGGAGTGTCATAATAAGGCCTAGGCTCTTCCACCTAATTCCACTTCACAACAGGCCATGGCTGCACCCATGGGCAGTACTCTCCGTAGACTTGAGAGGGGGTTACTCCTCGAGGTGTTGCACCGATTGCTCTTGCTCCTCCTAGTACCCATCCACCTCAATGGTGCACTGTTGGACGTGTAGCATATGGAGAATCCCCTCCATCCCCACCTTTCGAGGTCCCTAGAGGTTTGGTTGATTGGTTTGGTGCACTTGTTCCAATAGACTTCAAACTACATGCGCTTCTAGTTACTATTGTAGAGACTTCGTGTGCAGCCCCACTTAGCTGCATTTCCCCACCTCACCACAAGTTTCCTTGGCAGTTTCTTGCTGATGGACATATGCAGTGGTGACCACCCTTAGGCTAGCTCCTTCTGGGTCTCATAGCAAAAATTAAGCCAGTCTAGCATTCACTTTTACTCTTAGATCATTAGGCTACAAAGTTGGGCCCATAGGCTACTTCATCCTTTAGGTTACTTAGTTTTAGTGTTTTCATTGTCTTCCGCTCTACTACTTGTTGGATAACCACCTTGATTGCTACAGCTCTTGATAGCCTCTTCCCAGTTGCCACCTTGCTCTTGAGCCATGTGGACAGCTGTGTTTTCAGGCATGATCAATTGCTTGCTGCTGGACAGAACTCTGAGTGTTGGGAATAAAGGCCTCTTGCCTTTTAAATGTGCTCGGGTGTGAACACACCCTTAGCATTTGTACTTACACATATATATCTATCTAAAAACCTAAAGGTACACTCTCGTCATTGTACCTGAAAACGTGCTCACTCTCTACTCTGCTCTCTCTCTCTCTCACTCTCTCTGGCTCTCACTGCATGTAGGACAGTCTGTCTCGATCTTCGTGCCTAATCGGCCCCTACAAATTGGTATCAGAGCTGCAGTTTAGGCGTTTGTGCCTCTCGGAGTTCGAACTGGATAGGCGAGCAAGTCATGAGCTGTAGAAGTTCTAGCGTGGACCACGGCGACAGCAGGCGTGTGATAGGCTGGGCGAGTAGACAACGGCCTGATATGGGCGACTCCAGCAGACAGGAGGTGAGTAGTAGTCGGGCAGAACCAGGCAACAATTCCAAGGCTGCACACAAGTCAAAACGTCAGGTGACAACTGTTGCAGGTCGAAGGGGGTCACGAAAGAACTGCACGCGACCAGGACCAGGCAGTGGGCAACGGACGTGACAAGCTGCGACGTGCTCAACAGGGCTTTAGCGGGCGTAAGCAAACGTGCAAACAATAGTGGGCAGCAGCACTTGGCGCTTGACGGCTGTTGGTGCATGACTGGGCGACAAGCGGCGTGAGGGACTAGGAGAGCAAGCGCCTTCAGGGTCACGTGACGCGACACGGGCACTAGATGGCGACCTGCACGGTGGGTCCGCCGTTCGATATTTTTTTTTCTTCTTCTTCAAATTTTTTTTTTGAAGTTTCCCTACCCAACGTTCACGTGTGGAGGCATAACTTCCAATTTTTGTGCATTCTTGGCCCAGAAATTTGGGGCTTTTCCGAGATTTGGGGAATTTGATGCAAGACAAGCAAATCTGTCTCAGAAATTGCAGGAATTTGTGACATTTTGTCCCCTATATTTGGGGCTTTTAATGTACATGCGCAAATTGGGCTGAAATTTACCCAATTTCGCGACATTGATGCACATTGGATCCTGTGCAATTTGGGGCTTTTGCAGTTTGGTCAAAATTTGTGCATCATCTGGTCATTTTATGTACATGTAGGTTGAATTCCACGCAATTTGGACATCAACACTTGGTAAAATTTGGGGGTTTTGCTGAAATTGCTCTATTTTGGCAAAATTGGACTGGTCTATGCATGACAGAGAAAATGCAGATGTGTGATTGATGCTTTGAGCACAAAATTTTGGGGCTTTTTACTGTTCATGTCAAATTTTATGCCCGTGGGTACATGTACAACAGAAATTGCAGCTGAAATTTTGGGATTCCTCATGTAATGTGATGCACATGCCCTTGGAACAACTGTAATCAATTGGATAATGCTGTAGCACATGGTTTGGTGCTCCTGAAAATTTAATTACAGATGTGAAATCTGTGCTTTTGCATGGTTATTTATTACTGATTGGTATTTGTTTGTACCTTGGTCACTTGGGTGACAGTTTGGGCCTGTATTTGCTGGTTTTTTGGTCACATTTGGGCTGAAAATCATGGCTGGCAGCAATGACAGCAGTAATTTGATGCACATAAAGAAGCTTGAAGGTGCACATAATTTTGTAGTTTGGCAAAAGCAATGCTTCAATATCCTATTACAAAAGTAGGCAAAGCTGATCAAAACCAAAGGAGCAAAGCCCGCAGACATGGATCAGGATGATTGGGATGAGTTAAATGAGCTTGCACGCTCAACCATAGAGCTATCGATTTCTGATGCCTTGCTCTTCAACTTTGAAGGTTTGGATTTTGCATATGCTATATGGACTAGACTGGAAGAACTGTATGCACAAAAGAGTGCTGCAAGCAAGGTGTATTGGCTGAAAAAGCTTATGGATTTGCATATGAAAGAGGGTACATCAATGTCTACTCATTTGAGTGAGTTTAACTCCATTTTCAGCCAGTTGGTTGCCTTGAAGTTCATGATTGATGAGGAATTTAAGGCTACTTTCTTGCTTTCTTACTCTCTACTTTGCTCTCTCTCTCTCTCTCTCTCTCTCTTTGTGGCTCTCACTGTGCTTAGAACAGCCTATCTTGATCTTCGTGCCTAATCGGCCCCTACACAGAGGACACACATTGCTTCAACACTCATCTGTAGGCTATGTTTTTGCTGTCTGCCAGCTATCATATCTTCATTGGTTGCCTGCCATGGAAACTTCAAGAGCTTGATGAAGAGCTTGAAGTGGGTGCTTGAGCTTTTCTCAAGCCTTTTCCCTATTGCCCAAACTATTAGGGTGTTGATGAAGCCTTCCTTTGAGCTGAATGTTGAAGAGAGAAAGCATGAAAATAGATTCTTGAGTAGTGATGCAAAACTCAAGCCAACAAACAAGGGTTTGTCGCGATGAGAGATTGGAGAATAAAATTGACCATCTTCAATAAAGAAATAGGAAGAAATCATGGATGCAACTTTTTAGTACTTCTCCATATTTCATTTGGCTACAGAAATTTCTTATTCAACAAATTTGTATTTTGGAATTTGAATACTTTGTTGGCCCTTGTTCACAACACAAGTGGGCTTTCACATGCGAGCCTCTATGTGTAGCATATCATGAAGTAGCAAGCACAAAGTAGCACATTGCTAGGTATATGTCTCTTATCCTCTCTTCATCTACATAAACATGCCTCATCATTGTTCTACCAGCTTGTTCTACTAGCTCCCTATTTAGTATTACCAACCCTATTGCAAATGGATAGAGTATAATTTAGATTCTTCAATCTCCTCCACTAATCCAAGTGCCTCTAACTGTCATAAATGACAAGTAAGCCTTCAAATCAATTTGCCCCTTGATTTGCTAAGGGATGGGCCTTCACCTGTGCACCTTGGGAAATAAAATAGCCCCAAGTTCAATCCTGATTGATTGGCCTCTTGAATCCTCTTGAAATACATTGATTTCATGTTTAAAGATTCAAGGCCAAAGCCTTCAAATGTGGGCATAGTTCTTGAGGTGATTGTTAAACCCTAAGTTTTATTGAAATTAGGGTTTACAATAGAGATTCACAAAAATCTCTACCTCCAATGGTTGGATTGTTATAAAACTTGGAGCAAAGCTGGGAAATGGCTGGAGAAAGAGAGAGAATGTTGTAGAGAGAGAAAATTTAGAGATTTATTGCGAGAAATCAGTAAATTGAGCTATTGACCCGGTTTTCCAGCCCCAAATGGATTCACTAATGACAAAGGGAGCATTAGAGGCTGTAATTTTTAGGAGAGAGTGTATCAGCTGCGATCGTCATCTTCCCCTGGTGAAGAATATGCAGACGCCTTCACCAAAATAGTCTCCAATGGTTGGGAAATGGCTCCAAAAGCAAGCAATAACAATCCAACACCTCTTTCCAATAGCTCCAAAATGCAAAAACTAGATTTCCTTCTCCCTTCAGTCCCGATTCAGCTTTCCCAAACTTGTATGGGCAAGTTTTTCCAAGTGGCAGCCATCTAAAATGGATTTCTAGCATTATCCAGCTCACTAAATTGATTTTTAGAACATAAATTTTGGAAATTAATTTGATAATTATTATATGCCTAGAAAAATAATCTAACCAGTCAACAATTTAATTGTCTTGGCCAAAATTTTCCCCAAGTATCTCGAAGCACTTATTAGCCTTAGACTGACATTAATTAGTTAATTGATGCCAAGTCTCTAGTATCACCATGGACACTTATGGCTAATTAAAGTTTTCTAGGCAAATATGTGACACAGGAAACCACCTCGAACCTAACAAACGTAACTTATTACAACTTTTGCCTTTGGCATTGACTTATATTTTGGGATCCTTGGCCCACTTCTATGAAATAACTTGTTTGCACATTACACCACATCTCACATTTGCACATTTGATTATTAAATTAATCAAATGCTAAGCAAAGCATTAAAATTTCACATCCCAGTGACAAGTTGTGCTGGTGTAAGGCCATCTTGTAAGTATGTCTCTTGTCTTCTATTTTAAATATTCTCAAGTTGCAGGATGAGGGCTTGTTCCCTTGAGGTTTTCTTACCCACTCTCCGAGATTAATAGTGTGTCAATAATATCTCCTTCCTTCCATATTACTACTTTGATATGTAGAGCCTAGATCCTCCTCAATAGTGTTGCTAATCAAGCTCAAGTTGGAGGGTTTTAGCTTTTGATCATTTGAACTCACCGCTTGCATCCTCAACTAGTTTTTTACAATCATTGCCGTTGCTATTGTAGCCTCTCCTTACTTTTGTCTCAAAGGTTCTTCATTTGCTCCTTAAAATTCTCGATTCATTCAAGAATGGTTGGATTTCCTCTTCTTCAAGTGTTGCACATGCATGGAGGGTTGCATTTTCCTACTGAGAACAACAAATTGTGCTTTGAGTCTCTTAATTTGAGGCTGGAAAGCTTGGATTATTTCCAATCTTTTTTCAGTCATTGAAATGACTATTTGTGTTTGAAATTCCTCTTTTTTATGCACGCAAGTACTTGGGTAATGCTTTGAGCCAGCTCTGTGATTTCAACAACTTTATCCCCTTGATCTCCAAATCTTACATTGTAGAGATCTCCTTCATAGTTCCGATGCTTCTCTTATGTTGATGTCAACAAGGTTCGAGTGTTTTCATATGAGATTGTGCCTCCAATGCTTTTCATTGGGATATATGCACATGCACCATAGTAGAAATAATTACAAGTATGAAGGGCTTCATACTATACCATATTGTAGGTGCTGTATTGTATGTATTAGTACCATAACATACCAACTTAATGGACTCCTTTTTTCCGCTCTAATCTACGCTTGGCATGAGTTAAATGCTATTTACGCTAACATAATTCTCTCATGGGATTATGTTGTTTGAGATTCAAACTTCTCTACCTTGTTAAATTAAAAAAAAAAAAGTTTTGAGTAGCCTTAGGGAGAGAATAATGTATTTTTATCATACCATACCTTAAAAACATCTTAAATGCCATTTAGTACGGTATTTTGTTGTACCATACCATATCATACTTTTCCCACCTGACGCTCATATCACACCATACCAAATTAAGTCTTCTCATCTTACCATATTTAGTACCGTATTTTGTCGTACCATACCATATCATACTTTTCCCACCTAACGCTCATCACACACTATACCAAATTAAGTCTTCTCATCATAGGTTTCTTTCATGTCTGGTGGCAAGGAGGGGATGTTAGCATAACTAGGTCACTTAGAATGCCTATATATTTCACTCCCATTCAGGTATTCAAAGTCACATTGCTTGATTGAAAGTCCTTCACTGGCAGCTTGATATGGTGCAGCATGCAGGGCTTCTCCCCCATGAGGATTTGGTCTCATGGCTTATGGCAGTTTCCACTGTTACCTTGTTGCCCTTTTAACTCATCAATGACTCTTGTACTTTTTCAGTAATTAATAGGGTTACCCTTTATTTGGGGGGGGGGGGGGGGGGCGGGGGAGGGCTCCGGGGTTCAACGTATATCGCTAAGCTCAAGGGTTTTCTCCATTGGCAGTTGGATCTTATTCAGCATGTTGGCTTTCTCCCTAGGGAGGATTTAGTTTCTTGGCATATGGCAGTTTCTTTTGCTACTTTGCCATGCTTCCTGTATTTCTCATGTGATTAATATAATTACTCATTACGAAAAAAGAAGAAGAAGAGAGGGGGATGGGGGTTGCTGGGTGGGTGTAACTCAATGGATGGATGGAAGCATGCTGTCCAGCAGGCTATGTCCTAGATCTCAAGAACTAAATGCATCATTGTCTATGTTAAAGCAATTCATTATAGTTGCAGTTGGATTATTCTGAGATCTCAATTTCTGTTACAGGTATGCCTATTCAGAAGATGCACATGAGGATTTTGATCTGGAAGAAACAATTGCTTTGACAAGTGCAGGGGCAAATCCACCTGCAGCTGCAGCTGAGGGGGACAGAGAGAAGAGGCCAGTAAATACTGATGTGTTTCGGCTTGAAGAAGAGAATGGTGAGGATAAAATTGAGTGAGACCATATTTGCTGATATGCATGCAGCATGATACATGCTCTCCTTCTAGTCAGCAGCTTTGCAACCTTGTTCTGCACCTGATTCAGACATGCCACCATGCATGACCAGTAGATTTGAGCATTTGGAAATTTTTGGTGTGTAACCAGTTGTATAGTAAGCAGCGGTTCAGGTAGATTCTTCTCTGGGGTCCAAATATTCAGGGAATCACAGAAGTGAAACGGATTTTACCCATACTAGGGTGTCTTTGTTTACCCTTGACATTTCAAGAGCGCAATAAGTCTCCCAACTCTTCACTTTGGGGTGGATATCCTGCTTTTGAGTGCGAGTCACTTATTCCACCTTTAGCACTCCCTCCCCACACAGAAAATGCAGAGACCAGTAATGGAATCCATATTCTACCTTTATGCTTCTATTAAAGATTGTGATGTCATGTATGGCAGTGCACAGATTTACATTTGCAAAACAAAGTTGGTCAGGATAATTATCTGAAGGCTGACCTCTTAATAATGTATCTGAAGGCTGACCTCTTAATACTCATTTTCTCAAACTTCAGTTCTGCATTTCTTCCAAAAATGTTCAGATCTCCAACAAGTTTTGGCCCTTCCAAGAGAATTTGTGCTTCAGCATATTGTGCACATATAGGACAAGTAGTTGATGACGAAATTATCATGTGGCATGCCTGTTGAGGACATTGTATTGCATATATGTACAAGCTCACAAGGTCACATGTCTTTTAACTATTTAGGTGCTCAACCTGTTATCAGCTATTTATTTTCAAATGCTAACCAAAACCTGAAAGAAGAATACGAAAATAAATTTTTGTGAATGGGTTATTCGGCCATATTGCCAAGAGCAACAATGCTTTATTCCCACAAGTGTTGTCAACAAAGATGGTGCACATGCACAATGGTACTCTACAGGGTATTGTAGCGAATGTAGCAAGTTTCTTGTTTGTCTCTAAATTTTTATTCTAAGGCAAACATTGCCTACGTTTTTTATAGCCTCAACCTTCATAATCTCTAGTGGTAGTATATCTATGGAAAACTCTAGATGAAAGAGAGTCGGAACAAAATTTCCAAGATACAAAGTTTAAACCTATATATGATGATAGGGTACAAAGGTGCCCTAACAAGGAAATATTTTGGAAAGAAATTTGCATATAAAGGGATTGGTAATGTCAAAGGTCCTTAAGTACAATAAGGATAATTGGATACGAGTGTACGCAAGATGTGAATTTGATAGACTTTTATAAGCTCAGCATGTCAAGGTGTTTGTAGAAGGCACATTTTGTCAAAGGAAAACATAATCATTTAAGTTCTTTAAGAAGGTTGGGGGGGGGGGGGGGGGGGGGGGGGATAAGATTGCTAAAGTAGTTATGAGATTATGAAGCATTCGAAATGTTTTGGTTTTCAAACCTTATGACTTTATCAAGGTACTAGGTGACATTAACCTTCTTTTTTCAATAGTGCCTATGGATGAGCAATGTTGACATCATCAAGAAGATGAGTCCTAGATTGACTACTAAACTAGTTAAACAATGGACCAATCAAATAAGAGGGCCCACTAACATTGGAAAGTTTCCTATCAATCATTTTATGAATTGAAGCTTTCTTTCTTGAGCTCTTTCAAGCCACTAATATCTCCTCCCCAAGGTTCATAGTTGAGCCCATAAATTTCCTAGACGAAGGGTAGTTTTTAAATATGCAAATATTCTTGAATCTCCAAATCAAATTGATCGAAGTAACGCTAATGAGATTCTATGCTTCGAGGGATTAATAATCCAAACTAGCAACATCATTAAAGAATTTTGAGGTCTTGGAATCAATCTTGTTTGTGATCTAGTACCTCTTGTCCATTTTTCTAAACATCCATCACAATGCTTTCCCTTCCTTGACATTCCTAGAACAAATGCACAATTGATTATTTGTGCCTCCTACAAAGGGGATACAAAAGATAAGACACTTCGGCTCTTAGATATTCACTTTTTCCAAGCTTAATCTTGGAGAAATGAAACCTCTTTATCCAAGGCAAGCTATAAATAATGACAAATGATTGTTAAGAACTATGCTTAGTGGTCGCTTAACTTTCCATTTATGAAGAATGTCCTAGGGCCAATTGGCTTCTCTATTAGCTAAACAAAGATTCTAATTCTCTATATATACAAAAATTGTTGTCGAGCTACATCACGATGTCAATGCTCTTTCTCATCCCTTCTTCAACATTACATTTCACAATTTTGAGCTTATCAAGAATTTTGGGGGGGGGGGGGGGGGGGTAGGGGAATAAGCTTCAAGGGAGGTTCATATAATCGAAGCAAAGAAACATCAGCCCTACAATCATTAGTTCCTAACAATCTAGGGTCTTTCAAATAGCACAATATAAAATTCACATGAGATCAACTTTGTATTTTAATACTTTCTTCAAGGGGACTAGAAGCTCTAACCACTCTAAACTTTCCAAGGAGCTAGTTGGAAGCCCATACTCTTAAATCCAAGATTTAATCAAGATAGCCCAAGGCTACTCAACCTCAATCCTCTTAGAGGACCTTCACACTTTGGCCAAGGATCTCTTCACCAAGGAGCCATTCATCCAAATATGAGAGGTCTCTTTGTAGAGACTAAGACTTAGCTAAGAGGCACCAACGAGATAGGGGGCCTCTTGCTATAATGCATAGGACTCATTAAGACTACTCTAATCCCTTATAAACCCTCAAAAGGTCTCCTAGAAGGCCATAATGCTAGTTGAGGGTGGATTGGTAATTCTTGCCTTTAGAGTCCTATATATGGATAGAATTTGATGTAATAAGACAATGTTTTTCCAACTTGAAAGAAAGGTTATGTTTTCTTTTTATATATTGAACTAATGTGGTAGATAATTAGATAAGTAAGCAAACCTTGTATCAAATGGAAAGTGGGAGAGAAAATCCGCAGTAGGTTCATCCTATGGTAGGGTGGTCTCAATTACCCAAAAGGTTTTCCACAAGAAGTGTTAGACTAGGAGCTTCTAGGAAGAGCCAAATGCTCACTGCCTTGTAGAGGGGAATGAGATTGAGAAATTACCCTATGGTAGAGGGGTCCACACATTGTCACTTATTCATGAGAAGCACAAAAATACCTCTAGCTATGTAAGAACCATGTAAGCTTCTTTTCGTTGATTGCATATATTATAGCTTGCTTTGATTTTATTAAGCTAGGTTTTTCTTTTGTCTTTAATATTACATATTTAAAAATGGGGTATTATTGTTACCATATATATCACAATGTGTTACCAGTAGCATGTCCATCTCTTGAAGAAGGGCACTCTTGCTCCAGCCAACCCCAAACTCTTGATGTACCATTGCGATGCACATTTTCTATATTGCTCATCTTGGTCCCTAAATATAAAATACAAATTATTTTACTTGGATCGCATTTCATAGAAATTTAAAAACATAAAGTTACACCACATGCAAGCAATTTGAAACGTAGCCAACCTGCGTGAACCTAAGGCATGTAATTGTCGATCAAATATTGCATTTTCTGATGTAAAATGAGACCCTCATTGGAGTAGTACATCACTGTAGTGATATCATCGGTATTGTACTCCACACATGGAGTACCTATACATGTACATGGCATGGGTGGAGGAGGTGGGGCCTATGTGAAAGCGATAGATAGGCATGGTGGCCATAGTGGCATTGACAACCTCTATGATGAAGATAAGTAGCTAGTACTAGATTTTCTATTCTCTTCCTCCATTATATCATCTTACCTTTGGTTTTGAGAGTAAGTGAGTGAGAGAGAGTGAGAGGTGCGACGAGTGAGAGATTGAGGGAAGGTGAAGATTTACATCATTCACTTGCTTTTTTTCTTCCTCCATTAGCTTTTTGACTCGTTGGTGTGCTCAATAGTGGATATGAAGGAGAAACGGCATTGGATCATGCTGTTTGGGTTGTGGAACCATTTTCAAGCCTTTAAGATTTTGGACTAAAATATGGGAAGGTAAGATAGGTTAGTTTATAGCACCTCAAAGATATTTTTGTACTCTTACTTTCTTGGGATAGAGAAAAGGATGCGTGGTTAGTTAGAGTATTGAGAGACAAGGTGAGAGATTATTGCCGAAGTGAGTTATAGATTTTAAAACAATAAGAGTCCATGCAATATCCCAACCATTGTGCATTTAACTCAACATTTTGATTTCGTTCCCAAGATCAAGGATGGTGCAACCATCTAGATGTTAATAGTTCTATGTGTCATAGGATAGGAGGTTTGTTCGGTTGAGTGGATGGGGTTGATGAGATATCGATCATTTGCGCTCACAACTTGCATACCTGAAACACATGCGGCTAGATTAAGATGACCAAATTGGAAGAAATGGTTTTTTTAGATTGAGATTGGAAAGACTTGATTTCTTAGACCAAAAGGAAATACACAACTCAAAAGAACAAGACAAAACTGCAAAAATGCAAAACACATTACTTAAAACTTAAACTCTTTTTGCTTAAATAAACCATGTGACATCATTGTGGATTGAACATACATTGTGCTTGTTTGGTTTTGTGTACATTGAAGAAAAAAGAACGCAAAATTTCAAAACCTAAAACTCAAAATGCCAAGACACCAAAGCTCAACCTCTTTTGCTTGTTGCAACATATGCATTACAACTATTGGACCTTTTCACTTGTTCATCTTATTGCTCTATTATTTGCACATGTGTAGAAGGAAAAAGCTTGATAGAAAAAACACAATGTGTTAGATAGAGATGGATGTTGGAAATATAATTGTAATGAGAGAGTTTTTTATCCATAATGTTCACTCAATAGAATTGTTTTTGAGTGGAATGCATGATCCTTATCTTCATTGCATTGAGACTTTTGACTATTGGAATTTTAAGGTTATTTTCATTCATCAAAGGGTTCATTCATAAAACATGGTTAAGGGGATGCAAGGCAAGGTCACCATTTTGATTCCTTCTCATGTCTTGGGTTATTGGGATATTTTGTCTTCGGCTTGTTTTGGTATGTAGGTCCTCCTCCAGGTGTACAAGTGCTTATGTTGTGTGTCGATCTATTTGCCACCTTTGATCTATGAGTTGTTGTTTATGCCTAGTTGATGTGTTAGCTCATTTTTATCTACATGGGTCTTATCCATGCTTAGATCACGTTGTATATACATTTAACATGCTCCAATTGGCCATTTCATTTGACCTAGATCATAGGGGATCACAAAATATAGTGCAGCATTGAGCTGAAGACTAAGAAGATATAGCCCAAAATACTGCTACTCAAGGTTTTGATTAGATTGATTAATGTCGATCTTATCTTCCCTAATCTTGGTCTATATAAGAATGGGAAGTCTTAGTTTTCTTAACCATTTTGGTGCATCCATGCTATGGAAGCTTTGTTAGTGCAACTATTGAAGCTTTTTATTCTCTTCTTCCATTCTATCATCTTGCCTCCATTGTAGAGTAAGAGAGAGAGAGAGAGAGAGAGAGAGAGTGTGTGTATGTGTGTAAGAGGTGTATTGAGTAAGAAGGGATTGAGGAAAGGTGAAGCTCTACATCATTCTCTTGCTTTTCTTTTTCTTCTCTATTACCTTGTCAACTCATTGGTGTGCTTCTTCTTCTCTATTACCTTGTCGACTCATCGGTGTGCTTGGTGTTGGATATGAAGGAGTGATAGCATCGATCATGTTTGGATATGAAGGAGTGATAGCATCGATCATGTTATTTGGGTCATGGAACCATCTTCAAGCCTTCATGATTTTAGACTATAACAAAGGAAGATAAGATAGGTGAGTTTGAAGCTAGTCTTATGTTCTTGCTTTCTTGGGATAGAGAGAAGGATACATAGTTAGCTAGAGGGAAGTGTTGAAAGACAAGTGAGAGATTGCCATCAAAGCGAGTTGCAACTTTCAAAATAATAGAAGTCTATCAAATGTCTCAAATTATTATGCATTTACCCCAACATTCCCCATTTCCAATGAGAGTGATCTCTCCATAAAAAAGACTACCCACAATTGCACCTTGGACAGCTTGTGTAACACATGCGAGGAAAGGAGTGTTTCGTGCAAGGACACTATTTAACAAGACACCAATGCTTGGACCATTTTCATTGTATCTCCCAGTCATGAATGCTAAGCTAATAAGAACATTGAATGTATGAGTTTATTACGTCTATTACACATGCATCATATAAATATAATTTTGTTTTTCTATCCTCCTCATCTTGCCAACTTGCATGCATGCTCTCAAAAAACTTAGTATTGGGAATTTGAGCACACTCCCAGGGGTCAGCTACACCTACAAGTGTGGTAGAAATCATATAAGTCATTAGAAGAATATAATAACATCTATGAAAAAGAAAGAGCTTGCATGTACTTGTGCTTGACACAGTTGTCAATTCTATTCTCCCACCATCATAGCCATTGCACTAAAGCTTTACGTTCTCCTTCGGTAGTTTATGCAAGTGCTACCTAATATGCAATACATTTTTCTTTGTTATCTCATGTATTTGAGATAATCACCATTCTTTCACAATACAAGGTGTTAATTTCAAAGGCTTGGAGGGATTGGCTTGGTGGAATATTTTAGTAGACTTTGTTCCAATGAAATAAACGCAATTGCTCTCCTCTCCAACACATTATTGAGGACCTTGTTAAACATTATCCTAATTACCCTAATTTGATTTTCGATGAAGCCAAGAAAACCTATTTGAGGGTGACCATAGTCTCTCATAACATTATTTAACCATTCCCAAAAAGGTTCTACATGTGTGTGTCTCCCTCCTCTATATCATAGATGGTGATCACCGCCAAGCCCTTCAAATTGATGAGATAGAAATTGCAAGGAAAAAATATCGGATATGGAATGCCATTTGTAGAAACTAAAATAAAATATATTGGATCAAATCTAGAGCAGGACATTATAGCCCACCATCCTTCAATTTTATGGGTGAAGTCGAAGTGCACCCAAACCTTGCAAAGGTTTGTTAGTCCAAATCCATGCATTTTATTTACTAAATAAACTCCTAAACTAGGATCCTTAGTAGATATTTTAAAGATGAAACACTTATATGTGGATACATCTTATTTAATGAAATGACTCCCATTGAAAAAAGGAAACAAGTGTTTCTTTTTTAAATGCATAACATTGTTAAAGTCCCATCACAAAACAAATGCATCCCTTTTTTTGTGATTGGTAACAATGCTTTTAAATTTGTGCGATAACATTCACAAAAAGTTGATGATGATCAACATTACTAAATAGATTCTAGTTTTTGGTTTCACATTGTGACAATAAGCAATGTTTTTCTTTTATAAAAACATGTGATAAGGTACCTTTCAAATTCAGGATCTTGTTGTTGCCAAATCATGATCAATTTTTTGAGAGAGGCCTTTGAAAAAAAAAGTCATGAATAGAGAATACCCACATGCATCATCAAATGCTCCATGGAGAGATTGGTAAAATGTAGTATGCCTTACAATAGCAATTATTGAGGTAATACACTATATTCTTACAAAAGTGACATGTAATGCTAGTTGTTTCCTTGCTTTTTGGATAACCTTTGCCAATGGCCCCATTCAAATACCCATGAAAATACGTATTTTTATGCTTATTATTACTAATATAATAGGGTTATGTGACACAATGACATTATAGAAAACCTAAACAATGACTGATGTGATATATGCATTTAGGAAATATGTTAGTCACATGAGGCTTGGACCAAAGGTACCCATGAAAATTCTGATACATGCCATCAATCCTAGATTTGGAGCCAAATTTTGATGGAAAAATAAATAAGATGTCTCCATTTTACTCACATTAGAGCCCTCCAAGACTACTAAAAATCTAAAGTAGTATCTCCTTATTCTTGGAAGGATGTGGAAGTGTGTTGCCAACTAATAAATCAATCTCCAAGTCAACACTTGGTGTTCTATTTGAAGGGATCCTCATTCAAAGAATCCAAAAGAGAGTTGGAGCATAAATTTCCTACAAAATAGGAGTGAAATTTGGTTCAGCCTACAACTCTTCCTACTGTAAAAGTTTACTCACCTCTATTTGATCATGCTTTTATGAACAAACTAGATAGTATTTAGATGAGAGTGAGGAGTCAATAAAAAATTATTGACTGCCATCTATTCATAGTGAGAATAAATCTTAATCATTTTGTATGGGGAAGGGTCAAGCATAGTATGCACTCCATCTATTTCATTGTGAGGATGCATGCTGATCATTTCATATGGGCTACAAGGTCAAGCATAGCATGCACTTCGACTAGCTTAAGATGAAGAGGCAGGAGAGATTGCAAGAAGTAATAATTGATAAAAAAATTCCCCTTCCTTTAGAAGTACTATGCACTTCAAGCATTAAGATCCAACAAATCACTCAATTTTAGCTTTAGCCACCATGGGCAAAGAAAGAAAGAACTACAAGCACAAAGATGGAGTGAAGGTAGTTGTCAAGTGCAATCAAGTCGACACTCTTCACTATGTTTTACTATGAAAAGAATCATTGTATTTGAGTAAGAGAAGAATGGGAGAAATTTTTTGATTCATTCACATTTCTTTTTCAAAAAAAAAAACGAGTAAATGGATTACTGGAATCTCTGAGGAATAGACGGTGACAATTCTAGAGATTATCATCCTAACAGAATTTTAAAAAAACCAACCACCAACAACGAATCTCAAAGAACCACGATCAAGAACCTACATCCTTTCTTGAATGTGCAAACTAGAAGATTAAAAGTGGATATACACAGTAGCTTTGCATGTATGTGAGGAAATATAAAAGGTTATAATCTCTCCATCTCATTTTTCTCCCTTTATGACATAGCTCAAGAGAAGCCCACATTGCTTCCTCTATGAAAGTTACACAAACACTCTCACACATTCATTCTCTCCCTCTTTACATCATTTCTCTTCCATGGCCTCAAATGAGAGAAAGTAAGAGGGGTGACACTATTCTTCTTCTCCACGAAGGCCAGTCTTGGAGAAAGGGGAAAGGCATGTATTATATCTTGAGAATAGGGGAAAAGCGAGTCAAAAGGCTATGATACGGGTATCAACCTCCCGCGATCCCTACTCCCCCCACTTGATCCCCCCCCCCCCCCCCCCCCCCCCCCCCCCCCCCCCCACCCACATGGGCAATATTGCTATAGAAATGCCCTAGGGCGAGGGGCACAATTAGTCGTGCTACTACATGGAAGAAGGCCTCTATTAGGGGATCCCACCATGAAGGGGGCATCAAGGCTCCTTCTGACTTTCTCTCAAGGCTAGGGAGGGAACCCTTACTACCTTTCTAAGAAATGACCTAGGGAGAGGGGCACAATTAGTTGTGCTACTACATGGAAGAAGGCCTCTACTAGGGGATCCCACCATGAAGGGGGCATCAAGCCTCCTTCTAACTTTATCTTGAGGCTAGGGAGGGCACCCTTACTACCTTTCTTTGGGAGTCTTGGCATGTTTTGGAGTGTGCCAAAACAACCCCCCCGCCCCTCCCCCCCCTGTGATGGCCATTGTTTGTAGAGGGAATGGTGACACTAGCTCTCATAAGGGAGTGGCCCACTCATTCAAGCACTCTCCTTGTGTTGCTGTAGAGGGAATGGTGACATTGGCTCCAATAAGGAGCACCCCACCTATTCGAGCACTCTCCTTAGGATTACAATTTGCGGTTTTTCTTTAAACTTTGTTGTATTTTTAAAAATTAGATATACTAGTTTATTTTTATATTTATCTTTGTTAAATTAGATTTGGAGACATGTTCATTATTTCCAAGCTTTTATAAATCTATTATATGTATTTTTAATTATTTTAATTAATTTGTTTGTAATTTATATAATTATTTTTTTGGATTAATTTATAGCTTTTGAGGAGTGGGGAGGGGAAGACCCATTCCCTAGTTTGATGGATTAGGAAGGGGAGGATGGCTTACAACCCCCCAGGACTATTTGCATGTGCAAACATCACTCATTGTGAGGGTCATAGAGTTAGTGCTTGGTTCCTCTATCGTGTTCTCCTTCCATTTCTTGAGTTTCTTTCTCCTTTCTAAGCTATAAGTTTTCCTACTTGCTATGTGATGGACTAGTCCTTGCTATGCACGAACTCTTCTACAAACGCTCTAATAGCTCTTTTATACTCTTCTTATGATTGTCTCATTCTAGTTTCTAATTTTCTCTATTCCTTTCTTGACCTCCTTTTAGCATCTCTAAGACAATCAATCCTCCTCTTTCATGTCTCATTCATTGGATTCCTTCAAGAATAAGAATGAGCTTACTTCTTCCTCTTTTCTTTGCTTCTTCTTTCTCTTGATTGTGTCATCACTATGGCTAGTATTTTTTTCCTCCTCTTTGCCTCTTTTCTCTTTCCATTTTTCCCTCAAATGAATCCTTGGATAGTTTGAGTGGGTCTATGTATGGTGGCAAGGATCTCCTTGACAGGCACTTCTACAATGATAATAATGATGTGGATAAGTGAGTTGCCATTGTTGATGATAGTGTGCTTGGCCTCTGCGTGATTAAGCTTTACTTTAGAATTCTTTGGAGCAACCCTTTGTGACTTGGCCAAGGATTTTGTGACATGTTCTAGCCATAAAGCATTTAAGTCCTACTTAACTAGGTTTCTTGTCAAGATATACTCGAGGAGTCATTTATGAATCTTCATTAGGATGTTCAAGTTTTGTTATAGGTGAAAATATCATAAAATAACTGTATTATCACCCTCATCTCTTCTTTTGGGATTTCTCTAAAAAAAACTCATTCATTGGCCATTACTTTTACTATGGTTCCATCAATTGTTACTAGTGAGGTCTCATCCTACCTTTGAGAGACTTGGGGGATCTTCTATGTTTTAACATAATTTTCTAATTCCATTCTAATGCCCAATGTCTCTTATACTATCTTTGGGGTGAACTTGATGCTGGTTGTTATTGTTCCCATGAGCTTTTATATCATATATAAACCTTCTTGATTTGGTGGTTAGTTTGTAGTTCTCAATCAATCCAGCAACATAGGTTAAAAGTGGGGATAAGTAGATGTGGCTCTACTGTAGTCTCCAAGTCCATAGTTGGCTACGAGATCCATGGTAGTTTGGTGTTTTTCAACTAGAATTCTCAAGGTTGGTCCTTAGAGCTTGAAACCATGTTGAGTTAGCTGGAATGGAGCTTCTATGTTGAGATGCAGGTTGAGAGAGAGAGAAGAGATAGAGACACACGATTTGTGGTACTGAAGAGTGTACCTCAATAATGTTTTAGATACGTATATGTAGTATGTATAGCCTGGCCCTTAAGGGCGGCATGGGCAGTGCCCTTTATCCCAAAAACCTCTCCCCTAATGGCAATGTGCCCAAAGGTAGAGAAAAAGAATCAACTAGGTTTAAGTATGTACAAAGCTGAAAAGACTATACCTATCCAATACACATCATTTGCCAGCAATGGGCAAAACTCTCTATTGGAAGACCTTTCGTGAGAAGGTCTACAGAGTTAGCATCAATGTTGTGCACCTTGACCAACTCAATGCTCTTGCTATATCAAGTACCTCTCTGATGAAATGATACTTCACCTGTATGTGTTTTGTCTTTGCATGAAAGACAGGGTTTCGTGCTAACATGATAGCACTTTGACTATCATAATGGAGAACAGGAACCTCAGTAATCCCAAGCTCAACAACCAAACGTGACAACCATAAGGCCTCTTTGCATGCCTCAGTGGTAGCCACATACTCTGCCTCCGTAGTAGACAGTGCAACACACTTCTGCAGCCTGGATATGCAAGAGACAGATCCCCCTGTCAAGGTAAACACATACCCTGAAGTGGACTTCTTGTAGTCCGCATGTCTAGCATTGTTTGCATCCGTAAAGCCAATGATAGATGCCTTTTGCTTACCAAAGCAGATGTACAAATCCTTTGTACCCTTGAGGTATCTCATAACATCTTTCACTGCTTCCCAATGCTTCTTGCAAGGGTTTGCCATGTGCTTGCTAAATCACTCCCACTGCAAAGGCAATGTTTGGACATGTAGCAACCATAACATACATCAAAGTGCCAACGGCTGAAGCATATGGAATCTTGGCATTTCGGCCTTTTCATCATTAGATGTAGGGCTGTCCTCTGCACTGAGTTTCACATATGGAGGCGATGGAACTCCGATTGCTTCCCCCCTACATATTGAAACACTGCAAAATCTTGGATACATACTCTTGCTGAGATAGATAGAGTAACCCCTTTGATCTATCTTTGAGTATATGCATCCCAAGAATGTGATTGGCATCACCAAGATCCTTCATGTCAAAGCTGCCATGAAGACTTTGCTTCAATGAATCCAAGTCATGAGTATCCTTGCTAGCAATCAGTATATCATCAACATACAAAACCAAGATAATCAAGCTGCCATTTGCTGCCTTCTTGGTGTACAAGCAGTGAGATTAATTTGACTTCTCTGAAGGCCATGAGACTGCGTGAAAGTATCAAACTTATGATACCATTCCCTCGGTGCCTATTTCAGCCCATACAAACTCCGTTTCAATTTACAGACCATCGTCTCTTTGCCTTTAGCAACAAAACCCTCAGGCTGTTGCATATATATGTCCTCATGTAGATCACCATGTAAGAATGCAATCTTTACATCCATCTATATGAGCTCCATATCTTTAGCTACAACCAAGTCCAAAATGATTCTTAGAGTAGTCATCTTGAATACGGGAGAGAAGATCTCATCAAAGTCAATTCCATGTTTCTGCTTGTACCCCTTTACAACCAACCGTGTTTTATACTTTGGCGAAGAACCAAAAGTGACCTTCATCTTGTAAACCCACTTGCATGGAAGAGTTTTTTGCCCTTTAGGCAGCAGCACCGAGTCCCAAGTACCATTCTTATCAAGTGATTCCATTTCCTACAGCATGGCCTTGAACGACTTCTTGCTGTCCGGTCTAGTCATTGCTTCCTTGAAGCATGACGGCTCACCACAATCCGTCAACATGACATAATCTACATCATACTTTGCACTAGGAACAAACCTGTCAAGTGATCTTGATGGTGGAGTCGACCTATGAAGCGAAGGCTGCATTTGCTGGCTCTGCTGGGCTTGCAAATCTACATTTACAACTTGTTTTCTTGAAATAGGGGCCTGTAATTATGCATGTATAGGTTGCTGTTCTGAAATTCCAGCATGATGTCCTAACTACATGTTTTTAGGCTGAAACTGTGGTGTATCATGGGCAATACCTTGCTAGTCATTTCCAACACCATTTCCTGCATTTTCAGGAGAGCAGATATACACTGCTATCCACTGGGCACAAATGACTATCTAAAAGGTCCATCCTCCCTGAAAACAACCCTCTTGACTTCCTTGGTCTTCTTGGGCTGCTTATGCATGCAATCTTCATGGAAGATGACGTCATTGTTGCATACTATCTTTCTTTTCTTGGGATCCCAAAGTCTCTACCCCATCTCACCCTCGTCACCATATCTTAGGAATATGCATTTACATGACTTTGGTTCCAGTTTGCTGCGTTCTTCTTTCCATATGTGCACAAAAGCTTTGTAGCCAAATACTCGCAAATGAGCATAAGAGGGTGGCTTGCCCGACCACTCTTCCTGAGGGACTCTCCCCCCCCAAAGACCTATTTGGTGACCTGTTAACCACATGAACGACTGTCATAACAAACGCTACCGAAAATCCATGGGATAATGCAGCATGAGACAACATCATACTGACCTTATCCTATATGGTCCGATTCATGCGCTCTACAGCTCCATTTTGGGGTGGATTATGAGGGGCAGTGAGCTCCCTCTTTATCCCCTTGCTGTCACAAAATGCTTGAAAGGCTTTGGATACATACTCCCCATCATTGTCAGAGCAAAGACACTTAAGTGTCTTATCAGTATGATTCTCTACCAATGCCAAGAATTTTTGAAACCTGTCAAGCACTTCGTCCTTGCTACAAATAGGGTAAACCCATACCTTCTATGTAGCATCATCGACAAATGTGACAAAGTATTTCTTTCCTCCTAGAGATAATCCTGGCATCTGACATACATCGGAATGTACTAACTCTAGAGTCAAAGATTTTAGTGAAAGAAACTTTTTATGAGATGTCTGTGCATGCTTACCATAAACACAATGATCATAGTGCTCAAAATCAGCATAATGAAGACAAGGCAAGTAACCCAAATGAGAAAGTACTTTCATTCCTATTTGACTCATGTGTCCCAAACAACCGGCCATGCCATAAGGAAACACTTGGCTACTTAGTCATGGCAAAAACATGGTCATGCACACTAGATACATGGAGAGGATACAAAGTATCGCTCTTTGAGCCTCTAGCAATAACCCTAGATCCCTTACAAATCTTGCATTTCCCATATCCAAAGGTGGTATGAAAACCATCATCATCTAATTGACCAATACTAATTAAGATCTTCTTGAGTTGTGGTACATGCCTTACATTCTGAAGAGTGAAGATAGATCCATGCTAAAATTGTAGTTGCACATTGACAATGCCTGTAATGTCACATGCATAATTGTCCCCAAGATGGACAACAACATGTTGACCTCCTATACACTCTGTAAACCACTCATGATAAGCGGTGACATGAAAAGAGGCACATGAATCCAAAATCCAAGTGTGCATATCATCATCCGTATCGGCTATCAAAGCATGTGCACTAAACCATGAAGAGACAAAGAGTACATCATTCCCACAGTTGCTCTCATGGGGGGCTGACTACATTCACCTCTTCAATCTTTACACTGCTCTTCAATAGGCTGACTCTCTTTCTTCTCTTCCTTGCTGTAATCTATCTTCTTGCCCTTCCCTTTCTCTTTCTTCCATTTATAGCAGTCACGTTTGAAGTGACCCTTCTTGCCAGAGTGATGGCATTCAACATCCTTACCACACGATTTATTGTGTCCCTTGCTATCAGATTTGCCTTTCTGCTATGACCTGCCTGTAGTATGCAAAGCATTGGAAGACTTATTGGATCATTGTTCCATCGATTCATTTCTTCTATGAGTAGAGCACTCTCTACATCAGCATACAAAATCATAGCATTAGAATTGTTCATAGCAATCTTGAAGGTATCCTAGCTCTCTATTAGAGTGCAAAGTAAGAACATAGCTTTGAGCTCATCATCAATGAGTTAAACTCACTAAGGTGAGTAGACATTGCTATACCCTCTTTCATATGCAAATCCATGATTTTCTTCAACCAGTAGACTTTACTTGCAGCACTCTTTTGGGCATACAACTCTTCCAGTCTCTTCCAAATGTCATAAGCAGAATCTAACCCTTCAATGTTAAACAACAAGGCATCAGAAATTGATAGCTCAATGGTTGAGCATGCAAACTCATTCAGCTCATCCCAATCGTCTTGCTCTACATTAGCTGGTTTTGTTCCCTTTACTTTAATCGGCTTTGCTTGCTTCTTCTGCAACAAGATATTATAGCATTTCTTTTTCCAAACTGCAAAGTTGTGTGCTACTTCAAGCTTCTTAATATGCATAAGATAATTGCCACTGCTGCTGCTAGCAATCATTCACTGCCAAATAATTGTATGACAATAAATGACAGCTAATGCCAAGCAATGAAAGCTCCAAAATCCACTTAGTAGTATGCTAGGAATATCCCCAAGTATGTACATCAAGAATATACATCAATTTATTGCCCAAAATGCCTCAAAAGCATTCAATGACAATAAACATACCAATTTCCTGACAAAAGCAGAATGAAGTCTTGAAATTCCTAACAATACAGATGGATGTCCTACAATTCAAGAGTGCAGTCCATAAAATCCTAACAATATAGGTGGTTGTCCTGCAATTTAGGAGTGCAGCCCCCTAGACATTCAAGAAAAAACTGTCGTGAAAATTCAAAATTGAAATAACCTCTCAAACTACTGACTGAGATTGAGCTCTAAAGACCATGCAAAGGTGCTCAAAACATCAAATTTTTTGACAGTGAGGTATGTTGTCCTGGATATGCATGAAACTATCATGAATGTATAGTAGTAGACTTGTAAGTAAAGTTGATCCAAAAAATGACATGTAATCACTGCTCAAATGCATTCCGAAATCAAAACCAAGTATGTAATATCAACCATAAGCATGAATACATGGTATAGAATGCACGAGACTAAGTCTAGAAGCAAGACATAATGCATACGCAGTCAAAATGTCATTCAGCTTTTTATTCTAGTAGCCAAATCTTTGTCAAAATTGAGTGAAATCTGAATCAAAATCAGCCCAAATGCACTTCAATACATATGCATATCATTCCTCAGTGTCTTGACATCACCTGAGCATGTATACACATCAAGATGCATATCCAAGAACCAATATCATTAAAGGATAGAGAGCTACCTATAAATAGCAAGCTATGGATTGTGTATTCCATCCACAAGCACATCTGCAAATGGAGCCAAATTCTTACCAAGATTAGCTCAAAACAGCCTCAAGGCAATGCCACATGATTCCCAAAGCATCTATCATCAAGATATCCAATGGCCATCAAATGAGCATGATCTGTATGCACCATGCACACAAAGATATGTGTTGTTCTATTTATTTCATATCTGAATATTGTGTATTTTAGACTTGAAGCTGAATGTATATCAATCCCAAGTGTAATACTATACTTCAATGCTTAATGCTAAGTATTAGATGCAAAGTCTAGAGCACAATCATGATGCCAAATGAAGAGGAGCAACTGTTGTAGGTCATGAGCATGCTGAAAACCATATCTGCATATCCATGTTGATGGTGCCTTCAGCCCTGAAGAGATTGGAATGCTGGTCCAAGTGTTGGAGATGATGGGGAGGGTCCCCAAGCAGCCAATGATGGCTGCCAACAAGCTCAAATGAAGAGGGAAGCTTCAAGCTTCAAGAATAATCTTCAAACCTTGCTGCCTTGCATGTAGACTCTTCACAGTGAACTTTTCTTCAACTTCAAGCTCTTGCACCTGAAGGAATGCCAAGCCCTTGATTGCATGAACCAAGCTCTGATACCGATTTGTTGAGTTAGCTACAATGGAGCTTTTGTGTAGAGATGTAGGTTGAGAGAGAGAGAGAAGAGATAGAGACACACGATTTGTGGTATTGAAGAGTGTACCTCAATAATGTTTTAGATAGGTATATGTACTATGTACAACCTGGCCCTTACGGGTGGCAGACATGAGCATTGCCCTTTATCCCAACAAACCATAGGTGGCCTACTACCTACATACCTACCTTCAATTTTAGCTCATGTCTTTGCTAGGTAGAGAAAATGTGTTTATCCTCATTCTTAATGGATCTCAAATAGGTATGGGTTGTGTTGTGGTTGAGAGGAATGGTGCTTGTGAGGTTCTTTAGACAAAAATTCAATTTCATATCATTTACTATTCTTTTCAAAATTGAAATTTGATTTTGTAAAATCTAGAATCCCAAGCCTTTTCTATATTTTTTACCTTTTCATCATAGATAATGGTTACTTGTTTGGGGTTAAGTTTTTTGTTTCTTGGTCTCTCTTGGATTCCTAAAGGTCTTTGAAGGTTTGACTTTCCAATATGTTGGAGTTAGTCTCTCAATCTTTGAGTTTTGATCTTGGAAATCTAGTCATGCCTTTCTCTCCCTAGCAAAATTATATCAAGCTTCCCAGCTTCAAAGAGTGGGTCATAGTTTGTGTAGGTGGTTTTATGTTTTAGCACTTTTAGGTCATAATGTGTGTAGGTCATAAAGGATATGGGTTTTTATTTATGTACGTCAAAAGACGAATCATGATTCCACAATTTATAAAAGTTCAGGTTGTACTCTAGTTTACCCAGAGCATTTGGGGCATTGAGCCAAATCAATAGCTGATAAAGATAAGACATGACATTATCTAGGAATGAAGCGACATTGAACCAACTTGCTACATGGAGCTCTTCTTCAACTAGTAGTTTGTCAATCAGTGGGTGATGAAGCAACTATTTGGGCGGTATGAGCATGTAGGCCTCAATGATAACATGCAAGGATGTGGTCTCATAGTACATAGGATCATATTTGAGAAGATTGAAAATCTTACATTGTTTGACCATGGTGACAACCTTGTTTCCTATAGTAGTAGATACAAAGTAGGTGGTATACCATCTTTTTAGAAAGTGTGTAGTCGTATTACAAAGTTGGTGTTGATGGAAGAAAGGTCCTTAAGAAGTGTTGCCTCTATAAATGAGAGAAGTATTCAACAACCTTGCAACTACTACTTGGTAATCTCCTAAGGCTATTGACTTGTATGAAGATGCTTCTGTGAAATGGATGTTCTTGCTCCTCCCCAAGTGGGGAGACTAATAATATTTGCATAATCAATTCTGAGATCTATCTGTTGCCCACATGCTCCCCTATTGGTGAAGGTGGTTTTTCCTCATCTTAACATGATTCTAGGAGGCATATTCCACGATGGATTTTGTGAGACCACAGTGGATTCCGTTGTCAGAGGGGTTTTTGTCGAAAGGTCGTATCCATCGGGGATCAGAGGTAGAAGGAAGTAGAGATAGGAGATGGAAGAGAAGATAAATAATACACAAGAGGTAAACACAATAATGAAAAAGCACAATGAATCAAATCAGTATGTATTGATAGAGCCTGAAATCCTTTGGCCGGCACTACTCAAAAGCACTCTCCAGGCATTAGATCTCCTGGAGCTCCCTCGTAGAACAAAAACGTGGATTAGAAATAACAGCCCCTTCTCTGCTACTCGAAACCCAAATTTGATGGCTTCGTTGGCTCCAAAAGGGGGGTAAAACCTTAGGACACCCGATAATGGACCTCCCAGATCATTTCTTTTTCCTCTTCCAGTTCAAACTGTAGTTTTTAGCCTATCAACATCGATCGCGATGTTCACGATTTTGCCAATATGTATTTTTTATGAAAAATCTCATAACTAGCTGAAAAAGTAACTTGCTTTTTGCATGCCATCCTAATCTAGAAGCTTTTCTAAAATTTTTGGATTTGTACAATAAATAATATAAAAAATAGGCTAACATTATCCAAAAATCTAGTATTTTTGGATAATCCATGCAACTCACACTAGTACTAATGACTTAGATCACACTGACTCTCTAGATCAATAAAGAAGTCAGATGATGATGCATTCCATGCTTTTTCACACAGTGTCTGCATAGCATCATGACATCCACCCCCTCTGAACCTGCACATCCTCCAGTATGTGCCAAAATCCTAGTTGTCACCGGATTCTGAGTCCTTCTCATCCTCTGTAACCATATCCTTTGCTTCTTCATCTTGCATATCTTCATGGCTATCCCATGTATCATGGCCACCATTTTCTTCCAATTCTGGCAACTCATAGGCAGTAAATTCTCGCCTCTTGAATAATTTGATTCTTTTCCTTGCTATCGGAAGTTTTATGGCTGTCCCATCCAATTCATTTAATGCATAAGTAGCATTATCAAACAACTGTCTTACCACATAGGGTCCAAACCATCTTTTGGACACTTTATACATGGCACTATGCTGGTTGTCTAAACTGCTATCATAAACCAATACCCAATCCCCATCTTGTATGGTTCTGGTGTGCAGATCGGATGCTGTATGCTTGCGTAGTGAATGCCGGAAGGTCCCCAAGAACAATGAACTCTACTTTTTGCACAAGTTACAAGGTAAAAAGCATGAACGACAAGAGCAAGAGACCAATTGGGTGCAATCTCCCCCCATGCCTTGTGTGAGCGCTTCACAAAGCATGTATTTTATGTATATTTCTTCTTCATGCTCAATAATAGCCCAATTTACAAAAATATATCAAGCTTTTAGCTTTTGAGTTTGCTTTTTACAAAAATAGGAATAAAGCTAATGGATG
Source organism: Lygodium microphyllum (assembly GCF_053477565.2). Lineage (NCBI taxonomy): Eukaryota > Viridiplantae > Streptophyta > Polypodiopsida > Schizaeales > Lygodiaceae > Lygodium > Lygodium microphyllum. The sequence continues at coordinate 24,739,437 of NC_141137.1, forward strand.
GTTGGAATGGAAAATATCAACATATTTTTTGGGACATAATTCTTTCATGGAAAAATCTTATAAAAATATACTTATAATTTAAAATTCTTTAAAAATTCGAAAACATGATCGATAATTTTTCAAAAATCTGAAACAAAATGATTTTCAGTCTTCATGTATGAAAAAATCTATTTCTTGGTTTTTTTTGAAAAACAGAAAAAAACCAAAAACAAATCAAACAAAAACAAACAACCATTCCATTATACTTCCCCAAATTCTTTCCATTTAATGTTTTAAAAAAAACATAAAACAAAATAAAATATCTCCATACTATACCGTCATAGTATGGAAAAAAAAACCACAAAACCCAACAAATAAAAACACACAAAGCAAAATCCAAACCACAACAAACCAAAATGTTGCTCATAAATTGTAAAAGGAACCCCGCTGTTGCACACACACCTTTGCATTATAAACCCACTTAATTTTTGCAAATTAAAAAACCATTCACAAGTGCACACGTATATACGTTACAAACACATTTAAATTGTAATTAAAATGAATCCCCTGAAGTCACACATGCATGCACTCAAGTGCCACACATCATATAATTGTAAAAATGAACTGGATTAGTAGAGACCCAATCAAGTTAAGTCGTGTCATGTCTGAGAGGGGCTGGGCTACGTCTTCGACTCACCATGCATTAACATATTAAATTAATAATGAACTATGCTTAATTTATCATTTAAAAAAATGAGTCGTTAGTTTCACCCACCCACTTCACCGCACTATAGGATGATAAACATTACATGGGATTTGGGATTATTAGTATGCCCTTGGTTTGATCAGTGTTCTTTATATTTTTGGTCTGCATTTTTGGTTCAATCATGACTTTTTGAGTCTATGTCTGGGTTATGGTATGCGTGACACTTTTGTTTTCTATTGTGTGCTTGTCTATGGGGATCAGAGTGCTTGATTGCTATGCATATCATGAAGCTTTCAGTTGCATATGTATGTAGGTCATGTCAAATTTTTTGTAGGATGTGGTTTGCTTGGGATGGTCCGATCCAGTCTAGTCAATCTTGTCATAAATCTTTCTCCTGTCGATGGTCTCAGTGGTGGTTTTGTTTGTGGGTTTTGCAGGTTTTCTCTTTTTATTCCTGGTTGTGTGTGTGTATGTGTGTGTATGGGTTTTTGATATAATTTGAATGGCACCTTCTTCTACCCCTCTGATCGTGGTACAGCATGTTTCCCTTGTAGTCCATGATTATTCCCTCCTTTTAGAGGCAGATTGCATTTAACGTGCATGCCTCCGCCCATTTGTTGCCCTCACATTACCGCCTGTGGATGAGAAGCTTTGTTACTCCTTCTTGGCTTCTTATAAAAACCAGCCCGGTCTGGTTTATAAATGCACCTTTTGTTTATCTACATCTAATATCAATGAAGTACTATGCTTGCCCATTTCTACTTCATTTGTGCCCAACGGTAACCAGTTACTTACTGCTGAAGAGATTGTCACGCTCTTGAAGAAGGAAATTTCTACCCCCTTGCTTCTCAACCAGCTTATTAACAGTTCAAGGATATCTGTTGCCCATATCTCTTCTCTCGTATAGAAGCAATCATGTTGGTTCCTCTAGGACTGGTTTATGTTGGCAAACTTACATCTAACTATCTATCCAAGGAGTTCACAGCTTCTGTGAAGATTCTAGAGGGTGCACGCTTTCTACTATTCAAAGTGGATCAACATTTTCAGCGAGTATGGAAGGGTCAACTCAGTAATGTCTCCTATGGTACCTTCTTACAATGCATTATCACTTTTGCACCTCCTCCTCGTGGTGTCCAGTGTTTGATCTTGCTTCTTTGCCAATACAGCCTCCACCTTTAGTCCCTTCTCCTTCGTCCATGCAACCTAATTCAGAAGATGAAGAGTTCCCCGTTGTTTTTTTAAATTACAAAAACGCCTTCATATGAAGGGTCCTTCCAGTCCTCTTGTACTAGATTTCAATGTACAAGCATCTGCTCCTATTGTTTCTAGTAGTGCCCTTCCTTCATTCCTCTCCTATACCAATTTATTTTCAGCACAAAGGGAAGGACAACTAGATTCACAGATCCCTTTATCTTTACAAACCATATTATCTGGACCCATGCTTCCCTAGATGGTTTCAATTGTCCAGTCTACTTTGGAAACCACCCTCACTTCTTATCTTCAAACATTGTACACAAGTGTTTACACTTCCATGCAAGACAAGGTGGATTACCTAACTAGTCAGTTGAGTAAGGCATTGGAGGATCTGTCTTCAGAAAGGGCTACTCTCAGTGATATCCATAAACAAATGACTGCTGCCACAACCTTAATGGATTCACAGAAGGCAACCATTCACGAGATGGAATCTATCGTCACTAAATTGGGGGAGGAAAATGCATATCTGGCGATTGAGAAAAATTCTACCCTTGAGGAAATGGTCACTTTGGCTAGTAAATTTGGTTCTAGTGAGGGTTAGTTGGAGTACTCTCAGGAAACTGTAGAGTCCCAAAAGAAACTTATTGAAGAACTTCACCAAAAGGTGGCTATTCTTTCTATTCCTCCTCCAGCTTCTGTATCTTCTGTTTTGTCTTTCGAACAGGAGTTTCATCAGTTGCAATATAAATCTAAATTGTGTGATGGGTTTTATGCTGAAGTGGACCACCTTCAGTAGCATATGGATTGCATGCTACAAGATTTTATCCGTTATACTGAATTGGTGTCTCTTCCTCCATCCTTTTGGATCAAATATAATCAACATAGGCTTGCCTTGCATATTTCTTTGAGCAATGTGGATTTGGAACCTCTAGAGTATGGGTGGTCAAATCTATGGTCTGCAGACTTATTGAGAGTTGTATTTGATAGATTTGTGGATGAGCTCGTTTCCCATGAGGTCCAGTTGTTAACCTTCATGTATATGACAGGCCATTTGCAAATCCCTGATGAGGAGGAGTTGAATGTTTATGTGGGGGATGTGATCTTGCAAGCTGTCATGTATGTGCATTCAATTGAGCTTCTGCTAGCAGAAAGTTTGAAGACCTATCATGAGCAAACATCTTGGTGTAGAGGGCATGCTTGGCACCCACCTTTGGAGGCTGATGCTTTGGAACCTTGTCGTCTCAAGAGTGTATTTCATAAATCCGATATCCAGCCATTACAAACTCAATTGTTGAGCTATATTGCTGATCATCCGTTATTTACTAAGTCCTTTTTCTAGGATCTTAATTTTTGTTGTTCTATTTATCCATTGGATCCTATTGATCTCCTTTCTTATTCTCTTATGGCATATTGTTTCCCTTTTTATGTTTCCCTTCTTTCCTCCAGTCTTGCTACCATTTCGCTTTTATCTTTTACCCCTTCTGGATCTCCTCATATTCCTGTGTTTACCATTTGTTCTTTTATTGCTGATCCCACATTATCTCCTACCCCTTTTGAATCTCCACCTACTACTCCTCCTATTCCTTTTGTTTTCTCGATGGATTCCCTTCGAACCTTTTTGTTGAATTCTCCATCTTTTCCACCTTTCTTATCTCTTCATTTACCCTCATTTTATGATTTGTCTTATCCTCCTTTACAATGTTCTCCTCTTGTTCCATTACCCTATCCCTCCGATTATATTAACCTTCCTTCCCAGTCAATGCTGGATACACCTGGCTATGATCATGACATTCTTCATTGAAGAGAATGGACAGTGCATGATTCTGTGTGACAGAACCTCACCTCTTATTCCATGGTTTTGGGATACGTCTACAGCATGTTCGAACCCTTATCTTCATTTTTCCAGAGTGCATGTTACTTATGAGGATACGACTGTTCGTCTTGTAGCTCATTGTTGTTGGTATCTTTCTTTCATGCATCACTAGTCAAACCTGAATACTCGAAAGAGTATTCCCCCCATTGATCATAGATCCAAATGTGGATGTGATTGTTGCTCAAATGGATGTTCTATACTACTTTGTATAAGCCTTCCCTACCAGGTTCATTATCTTACTGGAAAGGATGTGTTGTTTATAGTTCCTCCAGAATGTGCCTCAACATTTTGTTGATGCGAGTAAAGCTCTAGAGTGCCTCAAGCTTAGTATGCAATTTAAGAAGAATCATCTTCATCCTATTTAGCAGTGGATCTTTTCATGATTGTATCATCTTTTTCTTAATGGAAACTTCTTGTTGCTCTCCAATTTTTGGGGATTCATGCCATTCAGACTATATTTGTATATGGGTATTTTTGTGTTGGGTGATGTGTTTTTTTTTTGATTGTGTGGAGCTAATGAAGATGAAGCTGTGAAGATTGATGATGTTAGTTATAACATGATTGCAGTTGAATACTTGGATGCCGAACTTTATATCCTTTAATAGTTTGAGTTATTTTGGTTTTGTGATGTTGGAATGGTTCTTGGTAAATTTGGTTTTCCTTTCATATGTGTTTTAGATCTAGGCTCTATGAAGCTGATATGTTGGGGAAGTGATAGTAGTTGGTGACTTGTGATGGATTGAAGATTCTTTTTAGCAAATATTAGAGCTTTTATTCTCCTTTTCTTTCTGAGGTCACGAGGACGCTTCCTTTCTAAGTGTGGGGATATGTTGAAAGTGAAAATGATTTGTTTTTTGGATTGATTTTTTGTTGTTTTTGTTGCTGAATGGTTGCTTTTGGTGATTGATTGTTTGAATTTGAAGATGTTTTGAAGTGTTTGGAATGGTTTGAGTATGTTTGAAGGGTTTATGTTAGTTTTTGATGAGGATATATTGTTTTACAAGGTTTTGTGATTCTCTTTGTTTGGTTCTGTAAGGTCTCATTTTCTTCTGTTTTATTCCTATTTTGGTAGTTGAGATGATTGAATGGATGTTTTGAGAGATGGTTGATGTTGTGTTAAAAGTTTTATGAAATATTGAATTGGTTTTGGTTTGATTTTTGTGGTTTTTATGGTCTTTGTTGATCTTCTATAAGGTTCTGTAGCTTCTATAGTTCTGTTCTTTTGTTGTCCTGTTGTTTTGTGGTCTGTGATGCTTGTTTTTGTTGAGTATTATGTTGGATGTATGGATGTTTTGGAAAGTGTTCTTGTCTTAGAAAAGGATGAATGGAAGCTCTATTCAAGCTAATTGAAGTGAAGAAGTAGCTGATGAAGATTCACAGAAGGTTATAGAAGAGTAGTGACAGAAGCCAGATCTCATAGGACACTATGATGTCTCTGGTGCCTCTTCGCATATGACACACCCTTTGGGAGGTATATCCACGACCTAAGAAGGATTATTGTGAGTGATTATTGACTATTGTGGTGAGTTTTTGATGTACTATTGAGAGTATACTATTGTGAGAGAGATCATATGTAAGGGATAGCTAATTCTATGAAAACAATGTATCTATCTATGAGAGACAGAGAGAAAACTATGAAGACAATGAAGATGAAACTATGTGATCTTGTTTCCATTCAAAGTGGTGTTTCAAGAATGAAACAAAAGCTTGTTGATGTTAAAAGATAGATTTTCTTGTAGTAGAAACCCTTTTTCCTTGGTGTCTCTCTTGGGGCTCTAGAAAACAATGGCAGTTCCAAGTGGCTGTAGATGCCAAGAAGATTGAGGCCAAGAGTGCTGAAGAGCTGAGTAATAAAGCATTGAGTGTAGAGGGAGCTTGCGCTTCAACCACCAAGACCCATGGACCGCTTATTTGTTCAAGCGTTTCAAGCGAGCACCTACTATGACTATCTCTCACCTAGCTAACACGCCTTCAATCCTATAGGGGTGTAATGAGCTTACCTCGATGCCCGAATGAGTTGCCTCCTCCATCAAGCACACGGGTAGCTCCACAATTCTTGATGCAAGTTCAAGCATCGTCAAGTCTCCACCTCCAAGCTCCATCCTCCATAGCTGTGCGTGAGAGAAGAGAAGAGAAGAGAAGAGAAGAGAAGAGAAGAGAAGAGAAGAGAAGAGAAGAAGAAGAAGAAGAAGAAGAAGAAGAGAGAAGATGGTGGAGAGCTTCACCTCCTTAATCCCTCACCCTCACACACTCACTCCCTCACACTCTTACATTCCCCCTCTCTCAAGAACACACAAGCAAGCAAATAGAAGAGAAGAAGAGAATAAGAAGAGACTCTTGTTGCCATACACCAAAGAATGAGTTCTCATTCACTTTTTGGGGTTTATATACATGCCCTAAAATCCATTGGGTAGTCATCCCCTTTTTTACATGACTGGCCATTGTGGCAAGGCCCTCTTTTCCATTCCCTTCTACATGGCCTATTTCTTTAACCTATGCCCATCTACCCTTTTACAATTTGCATAGGAGGGAGCTTGGCGCTCTTTTACAAAAGTTTTGGGGTGCCTTTCACTTAAAAATGTGCTTTTGCCTTTAACTTGATTTTAGAGGCTGCCCTTGCACCTTTGCTTGTTCTCTACTTGTTTCTTCCATTTCATCTGTATTTCACTTCTTTTGCTTTCGTCTTGAGTGGGGGTTAATGTGAAAATAAGGGCATCTTCTTATGTAGTACAATGCGGATTATAGATTATTGGGAAGTCATATCGGCCGTGGACATTGGGGTCAAAATCCACTCCTAGCCTTCGAGGGTATGGCATGAACGTTGGGTTGTTCTGTTCGAAGGGTTGAATGTTGCAAAAGGCCATCCAAGTGTCCATGTTGACGTCGTAGATCCGTATTCTCCATGTAAGTTGGCATTCATAACCATGCACAGACCTTGGCACTTAAAAACTTTGTTTTGCCAAAATTCAACATATTCAATGCCTCATAGAGTGGGATTTCATTCTCTCTCCTTCAGTCATTTCTCCCCGAGCCTGCCTTCGATATTAATCACCTCCTCCATCATCTTGATGGGAAAAACTTTATGCAGGTTGGTGGTGAATTGGAAATTAAGATCGAAGGGGTTCCTAGTTGTTTATTGCCGTTCCCAGATCACAAGGTTGGCGTGGAAGCTTGCTAAGAATTAGTCCTTGCATGGTGGGATAGGTACATGTGGTACTATTATTGGTCTGGCATTCCATCTTCTTCTTGTTTCCTCCACCATTTTTTTCTCCTTTCTCTTAGTGCTGCCTTTCTTTTGGCTATGGAGGTATCTGCTTGTTCTTGTTGCTCATCTAGTCATGGGGAAGAAGGCAGTGGGACAAGCTCTTCCTCTCCTGCAGTTCCATTTCAAAGTTCATTTCAGCCTTCTCCTCCTGCCTTGGCTCTTGTTGTGCCCCTTCTATGAATCCAAGTGCATCAACTTCTTGTGGGGTTAGGCCTGCCAATAAGAGATAGTGGCACTGCTCTTCAAGGCTAAGGCCAACTTCCACAGGTTGTGGTGGCATCTGCATGCCTGCTCTCAGGGCCCTACGTGCTATCCCTAGCTTCTTCTTTACGGCTCCTATGGATTCTCCTTCCTTTGCTTATGTGACATCTAGTAAGGTATTCAGGAAGGCATGTTATTGAGTTTCAAAGCCCACTTGGGCAGCCTCTACTTTGCTTTCAACGAGAGTACTTTGTCTTTTTCCACTTGAGCCAGATGGCGCGCCAAGGTTTTTACCCTCCTTTCATTGCGGGTTGCCCACTCTTCTGCTCTCTTCGTCATCTCCTCCAAGCTCTCCCCCTGCCTCTATGTTAGGGCTATTATTGCCGATTCCTATTCTTTCCACTTTTGAGTTATCCCCTCCTCCTTTTTCAGATGTTTGATCTCTCTCTCTCCAACCTCTCCTGCTCATCTATCTCTAGCATCACCCTTACTGCCATGTCTTCGACCTCTTGATGATGCTCTTCCTCTTTCTACTCTCTTTCTGCTTCTCTTGTAGCAGCGAGCTTATCCATGCCTAGTTGGACTCTCTTTAGTTGAGCTTCCAGGTCCTCATGTTGCATTATTAAGAGTTTATATTCACATTGTAGTCCAACTAGCTCTCCTGGTTCTTATCTTCGAGCTCTTTTCTCTAGGTTTCCTCCTTTTCTTCCTTGGTATTGAGCTTTGTTTTTAGCTTGCTAATTTCCTTTTGGTACATGGCCACTGTCGGGTTTTTTCCAGCTGGAAGGCCGCCATTAACTCTTTCTTAGCTTCCAAAGCAGCCACATTGCTATTCTCTTTTCCTCCTTAGCTTTCTCCAACTAAAAGAGTAGCTTCGCGACATACTCATCATAGTTAGCGGGTGGCGTCATAGTTGTGGGATGGGAGTTGTGGAAGTTTCCACCTTTTGCCATGTAGGATCTTTCCTTGACTCGATGTCTGTTGTTACCGTTCTCTTTTGCCTTACGGTTGGGGTTTCCACACTCTTTGCTTGAGCCAGTTCCTTGTTAATAAAGTACTGCACCCAAGCCATAAGATTATTGGTATCTACCATGGTTAGGGTGCCTTGAGTAGGCATTGTTGTCGTGGGGGTAGGTACCATGAGGGGTGGAATGGGATTGATGGGGGATTTGCCCTTGCCCTCTTGCACTGTGGTTGGCGTGCCTTCAGGCACATGTGTGCTTGAACTCGGGCCCTCATCTCTCCTTGGGCTCAAAGTGTCCATCTCATCTTGTTCACCTTATTGTTCCATTGACCTGCATTTGGCTAGCTCAATGTCTTCCTCTTCCTTCTTCCTCAACTCCTCCTTTTTAGCAGCATTTCTCTTCCTCTCTTCTTTGGCTCTTTTTAACTTTGCCTCTAGCCTCTCAGACTCTTCTCTCTCTTTCTTCTTCCTTTCCTCCACCTCTTTCTTTGACTCTTTCTTGACTTTCTACAAATCCACTTTCTCATTTTTCTTCCTTTCTTCCTCCTGCTTTTTCTGTGTTGTCTTCTTCTTAGACTTCTTTGATTTCCTTTTACTGGACTGAGCTTCTTATTCTCCCTCCTCTTGACTAACTGTCCCCTCACTCGATTGTTCTATGTCATGATGGGGAGGTGACCTGTCATGTGTTTCATCCACTCCTTCCTCTCCATCCTGTGCCTCCTTTATGGCTTCCTGGATAAGAGTGGTCAAGATTCCTCCATACCCAATGAACGAGGCTTTGGCGGAAGGCTTCTTTCTCTCGGCTCCTTTTGACGCTGGGGACTCTTTGTTGAGAAACATGCAATCACACCCATGTGATAGCCTCTTTGTATGGAGCAATAGGGCAAGACACGAGCAGTTTGCTAGAAAGATGCTTGAAATACAAGATGCTTGAATCCCATAAGCATAGTGGAGAAAAAGGGAACCATCATGAGCCTATAAAGTGATGTTATCATCCTATGGTGGAATACTATTGTACTTTTTCCTTTCAGTCATAATCTGTGTCATACTCAAGATTGTGTTTACGAGTCCAAGCTTCCATTTTGGAATCTAATTCACCTGAGTAACAGTTGGTCTCTCCAGTCTATGTCATCATGAACATTGTTTTTGTGTTCCATCCGACATAGCCATGCTCTAAATCCATGTGTTTCTCGACATGGTATTAGAGCCCAGTTGGGCATGGCACTACTTCTCCAGCCCTCTTTCACTTTTATCTAGCTCAGCTTGAGCTCAATCTTATCAAGTCTAGGACCTCATCTCCCACTCCTTATTCTCATTGCCCCCCTTGTCTGCCATAGCCAGACAGGACCTGCTGTGCTTGAAGCTTTCGTATATCCCACATCAGAGCATATCTCCTCCAGGTTTCTTCTATGTAGTTGTTTCTTGACTTAGGGGAAAAATTCCCATCACCTCAGGTCTCAACATTGCTTACCACATAGCTCAACATTGTCATTTTTTTCAACCTCTGCTCTAAGTGTCTGCCATGGCCAGGATGACCCAGCCAACTTTGAGCACCTAGATCTCCCTTTCCAAGCCATTACTCCTCATGCTTCCTTCTGTGGAATTATCATTCACATCAAGACGCTCCTCCCCATTGCTTAAGAAGTCAACAGTAGCCTGTATATGGCCTGACATTGCCAAAAAATGAGCTCGTAGATAAAAGAAACAACATAGTTTGATTCGTATGTTGCCTTTTCTACATGTGTGCTATGATCTGGGCCACCATTATAGGGCCTTGGTAACCTATCTACCAAGCTTCCTTTCCATCAAAAAAGCTTGGGAAATGATCAAGTATACACTACACACAGAGCAAAAAAACCATGGCTGCCTAGAAACCCTAAAGGTGGCAGCCATAGCCAACTTCTCAAAAGCTTCATCTTTACATCATTTTCTCTCTCCTACCACTCAAAGATATGTTGCAACACTCAAGGTTCCAGCAAAGCATCGATTCAAATCAGTAAGAAGAAGATTAAATTTGAAGGATTTAGCATCAAGAATCATCATCTTCAACCCTAGTATGTCTTGATACTACAAAGTGTGCCTTCACACTACCTTGCACTTATGTTTTTTGACACAAATTCTTTCGACTCTTCTACTGCAAAATCAGAGATTTGAGGTTGAATTTCAGATATGAGGATGACAAACAAAAAGATATCTATGTGGAGACACTTCATGAAGAGTAACATAACTTGTGTTGCTTATTTACAATACATAGAAGATTTTTGTGACCCACTTGCACGAGGACATGAAGCTGCCTACACCAAAAAGCAATCGATGTATTCATTTGAAGAACTTGAAGACATGTCTGCTACCTTAGAGAAAGTGCAAGAGTTTGAAGTCATTTCCGCTGCCTCAAAGATGATATCTTTGCTTGAGGGGGACATGGACATGAAGACTGATACAAAGGTTGATGCAAGCAAAGTGAAGAACAAGTACAAGATCAAAAAGAGCAAGCAAGACTACATCGACAAGAAGACCTACAATGAATTGAAGGTCTACTATGCCTACCATGACATATCTAATGAAGAAAATCACAAGGGCTTGTTGGTCCTTGTCTCTACTTTTCACTAGAACTTTGTATTGAGTGTACTTTCCATTAATGATCTTGACATATGCCTTGTAAAACTCCTCATGTAAGCCTATGTATAACAGCCTCTGAGGCCTCATAACAACCCCTGGATGTTAGCCATGTTTTTTGGTACCCACACTTAGCCTTTTCTGCAACAGCCTCTGGTATTTACCATATTTGTGGCATACCCACACTTAGCAAGGTTCTACTCATGATAGCCTCTGTACACTTAGTGCCTTTTCATGGTTATGATTGAGGAGGAGTGTTGAGAAATATGCAATCACACTCATGTGGTAGCCTCTTTATATGGAGCAATAGGGCAAGACACAAGGATTTTGCTAGAAAGGAATCCTGAAATACAGGATGTCTGAATCCCATAAGTACATTGGAGAAAAAGGGAACCATCATGAGCCTATAAAGTGATGTAGCTTCTTATCATTTTATGATGGAATACTATTGTGTTTTTTCCTTTTAGTCATAGTCTATGTCATACTCAAGATTGTGTTTATGAGTCCAAGCTTCCATTTGGAACCTAATTCACTAGAGTAATAGTTGGTCTCTCTAGTCTATGTCATCATGAACATTGTTTTTGTGTTCAATTTTCCATAGCCATGCTCTAGATCCACGTGTTTCTCAACACTCTCTACCAGTTGGTCTACTTCCAAGGGCTAGTGCTTTAGCAGATTGATCAATGGTTTTCTACATGTAGCCATTCCAATCCACCTCATCTAGCGAGTGAGCCGCCATGCTCTCCAGCACAGCCACGTTGATCCTGTGCATAAGTGAGTTGTATCTTTGGCTAGAGAAGAGGGAGTAGATCACCTTAACACGCATTCTGACTTCTGAGTTGGGGAAGTCTTGAATGATTATGCCATTGTTTGTTAACACGTTCTCCTTTTTCATCTTCAGCACGTCATAAATATCTCTATTCTACCTCTTTTCCACCTTTGGTTCCAATCCCAGAGCCTTCTCTACCAAGGCCTTACTGAGCAGAATCTACACTTGCATGCCTCCTTTTCCCCTCCCCACAGTTACCATCCCACACTCCCTATCAGGGTCGTATGTCCTTAAGAATTCCACACACTCTGAACTTTTCAATGTACTTGGCGAGGTTGCACTGTTCTACAACGCTCTTGGTAGCCTCCTCCTTGGCCACCACCTCTTCGATGTTGTGAATGCTCCTGAATTTGAGTGGTTGTAGGCCCAGTTTCCAAGGGAAAGGCCATACTTCACTCTTTCCTCTTTCGTGAAGGGAAGAAGCAATGGGCTCAGTCTTGTTGTGACATCTTCAACTCTTGTCATGAACCATGGTTGTTAACTGTCAGACGAACGTGGAAAATCTGGAAAATCTAAAGCAGAAGACAAAGGCCAAGGCAAAAGTGAAACGGAAGACGAAGGCGCGCCAAGAAAAATATGGAAGCACAAGAAGGACAGAAAAGTCCTAAATAAAGGAAAAGGCGCAGAAGGAAAATTGCCAGTCAATACTTTTGTAAAAGAGCGCAAGCGTATCATGGTTTAATTTAAAGAGTGTCGGGTTCTCACCTGTGCAATTTGTAAAGGTAGATGGGTAGTAGAAAGGAAGCTAGGAAGATAGGAGGACAATGGGAAAAAGGGCCTAGGCCACAACTGGCCATGTAAAAAAGGGGATAAGGGGATGACCGCCCAAAAGGGATTTAGGGTTTTGTATATAAAGTTGAAAAGTGAATGAGAAGCTCATTCTTGTGTGTGGCCAAAAGTGGCTCTCCTCTTCTTCTCCTTTTTCTTGTTCTTGCTTGCTTGAGCTTGTGCTTGAGGGAGGGAGTGTGAGAGTGTGAGGGAGTGTGTATGTGAGGGTGAGGGACCAAGGAGGAGAAGCTCTCCATCTTCTCCTCTCTTCTTCTCTTCTCTTGTCTTGCTCATGACGATGGAGCTTGGAGTGTGGAGCTTGAGGATGGAGCTTGCTTGAAGCTTGCACTTGGATTGTGGAGCTACCAGAGTGCACGGGAGAGGAGGTAACTCGATCGACATGGAGGTAAGCTCACTACACTCATGGATAGGTAGCGCATTGGCTATGTGAGAGGTAGCCATTAGTGCTCGGCTTGGAACACTTGAAATGATAAGCGGTCAGTGGGTCTTGGTGGTTGAGCGAAAGCTCCCACATTTTGGTTCCGTTGCCGAGACAACGAATTCAAGCCTTGAGCACTTGCACGCTTCAAATCGAGCATTGAAGTAGGGATTTCCCTGAATCGGTGCTTAAGGTAGATAGGTAGGAAGCGAGGGAGTTTGAAGAGGTATTCGATCTCTGTAGCAAGTAGATTTTTGTTGTTTTGGACTTGGGGAAGTATGATGGAGTAGTGTAGGTATTTTCCTTATGATTTTTTCTTACATTTAGAAATGATAGGAGCAAAACATTGGAGCAAACAATAGGGTTTTCTGTTGCTGTATAACATGCTAAAATAGGGAAAAGAAGGGCAAAAGATAAAAATTTGGGTTAAATGTTAGTAAGGAAAGCAAGATTAAGGTGAGTACAGGCCTCGGCAGGGTGATAAGGGGCCAAGAGTGGCAAGAAAGGCCACATTGTGCATTGCAGGGTTTTAGGAGAGCAGGAGAGAGGGAGAAAGCTTTGCTGAGTGGATTCGCTTCGATCTGGCCATCCAGGAGTTATTTGCCCAGCCCAGGTAATTCGACACCTTCCCCTACATGAGTAGGTTGGATCTAGAGGTGCTCAACTAGTAGGAAGGCCTCCATCGCTCGGCGCAACGAATTCCTTGATGCCCGACGGAAAAACGCGTCGCACTCGGCCCATCCGAGTGACGGTGATTCTGGGCCGAGTCCCAGAATCGGCCCTCAGACCGCTCGGCCATTTGGCCCTCTACACTCGGATGCCTTTTACTCGGCTTGTCTGAGTGAAGCATTCGGACCAACTTTGAAATTCGGCCCTTGGCCTTGCCGACTTGGCCCACTTGATTCAGCCCACCTGACTCAGCCCTCGGCCCACTTGGCCACTCGGCCCTTGAACAACCAGACTCGAATCTGCCGAATTTGATATTCGGACCAGTTACATTCATCCCTTTCTACTCGGCCCTCGGACGGTCCGAATCGGGCATTCGTCCCCTGCAATTCGGACTTGTTGGGCCGAATTTGAATTTTTTCAAATTTTAACTTGTAGACCCTAAAACTGACCGAGAGACCATATAAAGACGAAACCACATCATAGATCTATCATTGGGTTGAAATCTAGAGCAAGTAATTCAAAACTTGGCTATAAACGGTCCTTCAAATTGTGCATGGCATTTACCGTAACGGCCCTGTGGGCTGGGGGGACTGCCCCCCTGGACCCCCGTAGAGGGGGTTCTGCCCCCTCCGCACCTTCCCTGAGAAGGTTGGAGAGAAAATGTGCGCTGTGACAGGTCCTCCAAATTAGACCCTAGTGTAGTAATGGCTCTACACGAGCATGGATTCTCACTTGCAAAAGAGCAACCAAAAGCCCATACTCGAACGGAGACAAACAGAGACCCTAGAACCTCAATGGGCCAATCTAGCCAACAAGAGCAAATAGGCCACACTGCAAAAACACGTACATGTTGTGTTCGGATTGCATCTAGTCAAAACAAAAAGCAACAACAACAAGCTACAATGGCGAGAATGACTAGATATGACAATCCTGACGATAGATGCTTCTTGAATAGCATTGCGCAAACGATCCAAGACATTAGTGGAGAATCCACATCTAATTGTGCAATTGGGAACTCAAGGGCATTTGTCAGAAGGCTTAAATTTATGAGCCAACACCCGGAAGATGAAGACATATACCTCCTGCTTATCTTAGGGCCAAACTCACCGCAAAAAGAGAGCACACTATCGATGCTCTGATTGATGAAGGAGCAAATTTTAATATCTTGACCTATGAAGCATGGACTCTATTACGCCAACTAGATCTCACATCGACTAATGCAACTCTTAGCCCTTACGGGGGACATCCACAAGCACTCATCGAGAAGTGCAAAATCCTTGCGACAATTGAAACTGAAAGCTTGCCTATCATATTTCATGTTCCTCTAAATAGTGCTAATTACGGGAAGGAAACACTCCTAGAAAGACCCTTCAAAAGGGCAACCAAGTGTAAGGCCGACTATGTAGCACAGAGGATACACCTGACACTACCGGGTGTGAGGATAGTCGCAACCTTTAGCAAGGGTGACCTCATCGAACCTCGAGGGAAAGGCAAGGAAGGTGCTGACATAACAGTCAAGCCTACTAATGAGAGCAAGGACTTGTTGGAAGAGTTGATACAAGTACATGTCGAACAACGAGAACTAGTGAGTGAGGCCATGCTGCCTGAAACAAGAAGGTCAGGAGACAATGCCAAGAATGGGCTTTGGACTTACAAATATCGTAGAAGACCCCAAAAGAAGCCCAAGCCTTATGGATGAAGGCATCGATGGAGGGTCAGCACAACGTCGTGATTGATATCCAAAGCATTGCTACGTGCTCAAGGGTATCACGCAGGTAATCGATGGATTTGGGTGCCAAAACCCCCTGTTAAACCCCCTCTGACGCGACTGAAGGCCAGATCGTATGAAGAGCAAAGAAGCCTAGGAGGAGATCTAAATGAAAGACCAAGTCTCGAGTCAAAAACATTGGAGTGACCAAGCCCCTCACTGTCAAAATCAAGAAACCAAACGGGACTAATCAGAGGGTAGATCCTCAGCCTAGCATGCTTGACAAGCAGATATATCAGATGTACCTGTTGAGGATATGCAAAAGCCATTAGTGTCCAAGGAGCCTTTGATTCCCAAGAGGAAAACATGCATCATAGGCACAACATTGCTCATGGAAAGGTTACATGCTCAACAAAGCAAATGGTAAAATCATCTAACAACCACAAGCAAATCTTCTAGCCAACTGTCGGAGCCACTTAGGGGTCCCAAGTCTCCTACACTCTCTTTCCCTAAACGGACATAGGAAGCACAACACAAGTGTAGCTGCTCAATCCCAATCTCTATCTCCATCTAAGCTTCCAAATGTCCAAGAGGTGGGGCATGATACCATCCGTAGCTCTCGGCCCAAGGATATGCCTGTGCAACCTAATGTGACTAGATCAACTCATGCTCGATCTACACAACTGAATGCTCAAAGGGCAACAAATGACACGATCACTTGTGATCGCCCTAGGGACTTGACACTACAATCTACTAACAGTAGCCAGTCCATTGAAATAGCTGCTACTACATCTAATCAGGGATCACAACAGTCACAACCCCTAGCCGTGACAAGGCCCCTTGTGGAATGTGTCCTTAGTAGTTCACCTGTGGAGGAGGTGCTGCAACCAGCATTCTTGACAACTCCAACACTTCCAAAGCACCTAAAGCCTACGCTGGAGTAGTTAAATAGAAGGGAATTGGATGAAGAGCTAAACTCTCCAAAAGAGAGGCAGTTGTACCCTCACAACCTAGCGAGGCTATTTAGCAGGCCATGGCTATGTCCCATGAGGACATACTAGAGAAAGAGAATGCTGAGGCCCAGCCAGGCACATCGATATTGACCTAGTTCAAGGTCCTGAATCTTCAAGGGATAGACCTCGATTGCCTAAGAAAAAAAAGAGAAAAGAACAAAAACAACAACGGTAGTTGCAAGTGACTGTTCTCCAAGAAGATTGAAACCAAGAGTGCCAAAAAGCTGAGGAATAAAGCATCAAGACCATCCACCAATGAACCCATTGATGTCTCTCCTAATAGCGATGAAACCTCAGACACATCCGTGTGTTCTAAAAAATCAAAGCAGTCGTTACCATCAACGGTTGCTTGCAACACTCAATCCACCGACAACAGATCTCGCATTGACCAATCAAGAGTGGATCCAACACTATCACAATAGGGTGACAAATTTATACCAGCCACATCTAAGGAGAACCATGATGCAACAACAAAGCCTCAGGGAAAACATGGAAACCCCGAGAGCATAAGCAACCCTACCAATCTTGCTCATCTAGTCCTGAGCCCCTAGCTATGCTAAAGCCTAGGGAAACTCCTAGAACCTTGCATGAGATAGCAACCGAGCAAGCCCTAGTTGAACATAGAAGTGTCGTGAAATGCTTAATTAAGTTGGATGCTAAGTTCAAAGTGTTCGCATGTGTCTATGTCCTGGCAGACATGGGCACATTCCCTACGGAGCAGCTTGAAGAATACTTGCCATTTCCCTTATCCTGGGAAGAGCAAGAACATCTTGACAAGCACTATGACAAACTCTTGCATGAACGCATGTGACTCACCTATGATGAGGAAGCCGACGAACCATGCTTAACTATAACATTCAATGATGTGCTCTGCCAACCAAATTTCTTAGGGATAGAGCAACTAAAGTGACAATCAGAGGGTCAAAGTCAATTTGAAAAACGCTGGGTTGAAAATCGTGTTGCAATGGCCGAACTAGGAGCCCAAATTATGACAGTCTCAGAGGAGCGATTGGCCAAATGGCGGTCTCAAAGAGACCCAACCTATGTGGCACCAACTTCCTTTCGAGTGCTGACTGCCATTCGAGGTACGAACTTAGCTGGGACTAGCCAAGAGAACTAGCCTTGTACTTTCCCAAGAGTTTGTATAGTCAGGCCCCCATATGGGCACTTTAGCGTTAGTGGGTTGTAACTACGGTTTGCTAATTTGGGTCCAATGATCATGAGTTAAGATATTAAAGTCAGCTCCCTCATTGATCAATGCATTGAAGGTGCATGTGTGCTTGGCAGTGACCATTATGCTTAGGTAAGCTAGTTCTATAACTTACTCATCCTCATCGTCCATCTCAATTATAGTGGCTACTCGTACATTAACAAGGGACTCTAGCATTGGAGGCTCATATAGTGGGTGTGTTCCCGGGAGGGTAGTACTTCTTTATGCGGTTGCCATTAAAGAAGTCTATGCCCTCACCTTCTAGGGTTTCAAGTTCTATGTTGCCAGTTTTGCTGATGGTCCAAACTCTGAAAGGTCCTAATCCCCTAAACTTCATTTTCTGTTTATGTCCCTTGACTAAGTACAACAATACTAAGTCACCCTATTCAAAGTCTCACTACCTGACATGCTTGTCAAACCAACTTTTGCATCTTTCCTTCTCGGATACTAGTGCATGGGTGGCTAGAAGCTGAGTTTCCAATAAGCATTTGAGCTCAACTAGGTGTTCTGTCCATGCCTCCTTCCGGTCCCATCTCTCTTGAAGGACTATCCTCAGGCTAGGAACGAATAACTCTAAGGTTAGAATTGCCTTAGTTCCATAGGTCAACCTAAAGGGGGTCTGACCCATAGCCATTTTATAAGCTGTGTGGTAGGCCCACAAGGCTGCCACATCAACTTGTTATCCCAATCACTACATGAAGCAAAGACTACCTTGATTAGGATGTTCACTAAGTTTTTATTTGTGGATTTAGCTTGGCCATTTGCTTGAGGATAATATGGCGAATATTTTCGATGGATGATTAGAAAGGTGGATAGGAGATGAGCTATTACTTCATTGATAAAATGTGTGCCTTGGTCACTAACAAGTTCGATGGGGTAGTCGAATCGTGAGATCACTTGCTCCCATAAAAACTTGGTAGTGGTCCTAGCATCATTTTTTCTCATAGCTCATGCTTCTGCCCATTTCCTCAGATAATCGGTGGTGATAATGATGTACTTAGCTTGTGAATGCTGTGCCATGAACCTAATGGGTTTGATGAAGTCAATCTCCCATTTCTGGAAGGGTTTCATACAATGATTGGGGTTAGCTCCGTGTGATCCTTATGAATAGGGACCTTAGTCCATTGGCACTCATCACAGTGCTTTACGAATTGTGTTGCATCTCGAAAAAGAGTGGGCCACCACAGCTGGGACTACAGCACCTTGCGGGCTATCGTGTCTCCACTGAAGTGTCCTCCTGTGATTCCATCATATGCCTCTTTGAGTATGTCATGAATTTCATGCTCACACACACATCTGTGCAACTACCCATCTTGCCCCAACCTATAGAGTTGGCCCCCTATCAACTAATAGGGTTGGATCTTTAAGATGAGTTGCCTAAGTCGAGGGCCTTTTCTATTGGTCGTTCAGGTAGTCTGTGCTCAAGCACTTGGACTATGTCATCTACCCAATACGGTGTCATGTTGGCTCTAAACAAATCTCTTTCATTGGATATGCTGAATAGATGCACGTCTGGCAGTTTGTCTACAATGCCTTGTCCTACAGCTTCTCCTATGGGGATATGAGACATATGGTCAGCCATGTAGTGCTATTTCCCTTTATGTACCACCATGGAGAAGTCAAATTCTAATCCTTCACTTTCTCGATGGCTTCGAGTTGGTGCTTCAGGTTGGGATACTCCTCGACCTTAGCACTTCCCTTTTCAGCTGTCTTTGGAGCTGACGTTTCTGCCTCTACGTCATTGACTTTCTTTCCAACAGGTAGTGTCGTGGCACTTTCAATTTTGTGCGTGAGCTTAGTGTCTGGTTTCTTCTTCCTCCATCTCTGACTCTTCTTTCTGATCGAGGTTGCATTGATATTGCGAGGCCCTGGCAATGATATGCTAGCTTGCTTTGTCTTGTGTGTGGGTCATGACATGCAATGGGATAAGTGTGGCCTCCCCATCGAGTGTATTGACACCGAACAACCCCAATGGGACTGATGGCTCATTTGCCAAACTAGAGGATGGCTTCTGTCTACTAGGGCAATCTCTCGGCAATCGACAAAGAGATAAGTGATTCCGCACTCAACACATCTTAGGTTAGCCTTGTCTCTATTTGCTTGCTCCCTTTTGGGGCAGTGCAAACTAACATGTCCTAGGTGTCCAACACACGATTAGCTCTTGGGTCTGCCCTCCTAGGCCTATGCCTCTCCCTCTACTTAACACCATCATTGGTAGTACTGGTCAATAGTCCATAAGGACTGCATTGCCTTCTTCGTCGTACGATATGTAAGGGTGTACATAAGGCTCTTCACTGTTTGGCTCCTCCACATAGTGGACTGGAGTGTCACTTGGTGGATGGGTTACGTAGGGTCCAGATAGTCTAGGGATACCCGTAGGGTTTATCTCCATCCTAGGGATGGTTGGCTTAGTGTCATTAGGTGCTAGGAGGGTCAATGAGGCTCGGTGGCCTATTTGCAAGGTAGGGTGCTACGAGTATGGGAGTCTCCAAGGTAATCGACAATGCATGACATCATGGCCAAACCTACCACAATTAGCACAAGGTCATGACCTAGGGTCCTGACACTCGGTTGGCATGTGTTTTTTGCCACAATACACACATTGGACATGTGGATGTGTCTCATCATCTCCTGCAATTTGGTTATTTCCATCTTCATCTTTGCTAGCTCTTGTCATGAATCAGTGCCCTTCCCTTTATCCTCCTGAGCACTTGGGTCTGATCTCTCGCTTGACATTGAAGCTCTCTCAAAATTCCTAGAGCTTTGCTTTTCTCGATGCGAGCTCCTGGAGCTTCTCTCCTTGAGATGGTCGTTCACTGTAATAGCTTCTTCAAAGTCCCTTGCCAGGACATCTCGCTGCAGGCTTGAGTTGCCTACCAAGGCTTTGTAGAGATCTTCACTTCATATTCTATTAATGAATACTGTGGACACCGCACTTTCGGTTAGTCTCTCATCCATCGGGATTCTCTTGAAGAGCCTCCTCACATGGGTGATGTAATCTTGGATGTCCTCTTTCTCTCTCTGCTTGACATTCATGAGTCGCACTAGCAGGTTGTTAAAGTATCCTAGTTCGAAGAATCTCTTAATGAAGAGATTTTTCAAGCCATTGAAATGGGCTCGCTTAGCACAACATCTAGACTTGTGTACTAGGTCCTACCCTTATCGCCTAAGCACAGATTGAAAGCTTGCAAGCATTGAATGAGATCAGTGAGGCCATTGGCCTTGCAAACCTACTCGAACTACTCTACGAAGCTGTACGTAGGTCATTGTTCGGTTTGTATTTGTCCAATTGCTTCGCTATTACGGGAATTTTTTATTGGCTCTTAGAGCCTTGGCTGACTCCTAACCCTGCCAGTAGCGATGTTGCTAATGCTGCAGCACTTTGATCTGCTGCCGTGTTATCTAGTAACCACTTTGTCACAGAAGCTCGCTCAAAGTGAGGTCTCCTTCTAATGCTCTCTCATTCTCTGTCTGATTTCTGCCTCCTAGGGCTAGCACTCTCTAGATCTCTTGAATTTCCATGCTCTGGCATAAGCTCTTAGTCTGTTGATCCTGGTTGTAAGTGATTATGCCTTGCAGAGCTTTGTGTGCTAGTTTCCTCTCCTCCTCAAGGTCCACTATGATGTCCTCTACATGTTTGCCATGATGTTCTAACCGGGTTTGAGGATCATATTTGCTCACTAATTGCTCGATCGCCTCAGGAAAGTCTCCTAGGTCAAGTTCTTTGTTGCTTTTACGATCTTAACTGCCCTCTGCCATGTCTAAGATTTCTTGCTCTACCAAGTTGTCAATCAGGTTGATGAGGTCGGGTAGATCCACTTCCCCGATTGTGTCAGTTCTTACTACATCTGGCTTTTCAATTGTGTTAATCGCTTGATCCTACACTTGGGGATTTGATCACCTGTCTATGTCTTGGGATCTTCTCTTACTAGTTGGTGGGTTCTTTCAAGTTTTTATGTTTGAGTGAGTTCCTTGTTAATTACAAAGAGTCGTCAACTTACCTTCACTATGTGTATGTGTGTGTACTCTTCTCCGTGCACTGTGTGCAATCAGGCTTTTAGCTTTTCTTAAGTGTGTTTCAAGTGCTAGAAATTAGAGTGAGTGAGAAAATAAAGTGTCCAAGCTGCTCTTGAACTCTCATTTATGGGTTTGGCTTGATAGGCTTGTATGTTCAATTTCTAGCCGCAGTTTTGGCCGTCCCCGCCAGTTTATAGGGTTTTCACTGCGCTTTCTGCTCAGTCAAGATTCATGTGGGGGTTTACGACTTCATTTGATTCCATTAATGGGCTAGATTGCTAGATAGTCAACTAGCATTGCCTCTACATCTGTGTCTTGTTGATTCTTCTATTCATTGCACCAGAAAGGCCTTTCAAGTATCTGTATGGCCTTTGGAGGTTTGTACAGCTAGTGTTTAGGTGGGTCTAGTCCAGAATTATTTTTTTTTGAGAAAAATCAAATTCGGCCAAACATGTTCGAATTGCAAGGATCGAATGTACAATTCGGATGGGCCGAATGGTCGAGGGCTGAGTGAAACTGGGCCAAATTGGGACGTCCGAATGACACATGGCACAAGTGGGCTAAGGTCGAATATGGAGTTTGGATGGTCCGAATGGTTGGAGGCTAAATGGCCAAAGGCTGAGTGGATGTTATGTCCGATGGCCAATAGACTGAATGGGATTGGGCCGAGTGGACAATTGGGCTGACAATTGGGCGGGCCGAGTACCTAGTGTGTCCGAACGTGCAACTCGGTCCGAGCCAAATCCAGGTGGGCCAAGTGGCTATGTGTCCAAGTGAGTAAGGACGAGTCGGTCGGGCTGAGTAGGCCAATTCTAGGACTCGACCTAGAATCGAGCCACTCGGATGGGCCAAATGTGGCGCGCTTCTTGTCGACGTGATGAAAAATCCGACAAACTGAGAGATTCAAGGCAAGGTAATCATCGAGCATTTCCAGATCATATCTATGGATTAAGGAGAAGGGTTGGATATAATTGTAGTGTGCAACAAACTTGTTGGCGGCAAGATCAAAGCGAATCCACATAATGGAGCTCTCTCTCTCTCTCTCTCTCTCTCTCTCTCTCTCTCTCTCTCTCAATCAAGGTTCCAAATGAGCTCTCCCTTGGCCTCTTGGCTATTGAACCCATTCCTGAGAAAGGACTTGCCACTCCTAATCACTCACTTGTTGACCTTAATCCCCTTGAGAACTCTTTTTTTCCTATTTTTCTTTATTTGTGCCCTGTTTGGGCCTGTTTTACAGTAGCAGACTCTATGCTTTTACAATCTGATTTCTTAATCCTAACCTACTCTAAATGCAACAAGAATCCAAAGCAAAGTCTTGAAATGATTTCTCCTACTCTCCTAATCATCAAACCGCCAAAATACTTACTTATTGTGAAGATTAAAAAACCCAAAACTTCCTACCTATCTCAAGCTCTAGTTTAGGGATGAAACCCTTACTTTAATTCTCGATTTGAGGCATGCAAGCACTCAAGCTTGAATCCCTTGGTCCTAGCAATGGAACCAAAATGTAGAGGGAGCTTGTACTATTTCCACACAATTAAAAGTTAGTTGGTCAGTTTGAAAGTTAATTAGTCAATTAATAAGTTAGTAAGGTTACTAACTCAAGACTAACTAATGTAAAAAACTAACTAACATTAATAACTAATAATTTTTATTTAATTAAAAATATTTTATTTAAAAAATTGAGAGTCATAAATTCGATATTGTTCTCGGATTAACAAGGACCATAGCCACCCTTTACGAAAGTTACAACGTGAAGCCATATTAATTATTAGTGTTAATATGTATAGTATGAATGGTCTAAAAATATTAGATTTGGCAAAAAAAACTAGCATATTTTAGATATTATCCTAAAAATATAGAACTGGATGTCATTTAAAAGAAAAGACAAGTGATGTTTTAGTTAGTTTTGGAGATTTTGTAATAAAAATAAAAATAGTCTACATGCAGTAGACAACACTTCGACCAGGGAGAGAAAGAATGAGTGATCTGAAAGCTTTCTAACCAAGTGTCTTGAGGTTTTACCCCTCTTTTGGAGCCAATGGAACCATTAGATTTACAAGTTAAGCATCAGATTACTGAGTTTTCCAAGAGTCCCTCCAGTAAGAACTCTTGTTCTCAGCCTCATCCCCTCTTCTCTAATTCATTATAAATATAAGGCATGGGGAGGTACAAGGGAGCATAAGGAGACCCCAAGAGGCTGCAAGAGAGAAGTAGAGGAAAGGATACCCCTCCAAGAGATTGTAAGAGAGAGCTTGAGAGAGAGAGAGAGAGAAAAGTTACCCCAAGAGGCTGCAAGGGAGAGAGTTAGCTCAATTCCCTCTATCTCGATCCTTGACTTAGCCATCTTCTCTTATGCTCTCCCATCTCGAATCTATTCCGCCTTCTTAATCTCTTGAGTCTACTTGCCGGATGATGACCTCCAAGTAAAGAATGTCGCGTGCAGATGGCAATCCTACAACCAGCAATGAAGCTTCGGGTGAAGGCATCACTGTCAATCCAACTGTGGTTCCAGTCGTAAGTAATGTATTTCTAAATTAATAGGTGCTTACTTTTATTCTCGCATGAGATACATTAGGCTCCATACTATGATGTACGAGAATAGGCCATGGGAAGGGATAGGCCTCTTCTCACATATTCAAAAGATGGATTTTGCAAAGTGCATGTATCAAGGAAGTTAATTACACTTAGTTGCATATGGTGAGGAAACTCTATACAAGAAAGCTAAGGTCGTTCACACATAATCCCCTTCTTCAAAAACCCTTCTTTTCTTATCTTTCTTATCTATGATGGTCTCTCGCCGATGCATGAATGTAGTAGGATCCTCAAGGGCAACCACGATACTGAAATTTTGACCATTAATACGCTTGAGGCACAATATTTAATTCTTTATTTTTATTAAATAGTTGAAAGAATATCTACTTTTCTAGAACATTTAATAGAAAAAAAAGGATAAAATTTTAAAGTATTTCTATTATTTTTTAAAAATTAGGTTTTACTTGCCTTAATTAGTGGAAGTTTCTTTTAAAAGTAATAAAATAATTATTTTCATATTTTCATAGTATTTTTACATTCTAAAAGTTAGAAATATAATAAAAATACTATGAAATTTTTTAAGAAAAATATATTAAAAAAAACTAGGTTAAAGATTAGTGTTATTTAAGTACAACTATAAATGTTAGTTTTATGAATTTTTAAATAGAAAAAAATAGTTAAATTACTAGAAAATATAGTGAATTTGCATAAAGATCTTATTAACTATTAGGTTAGGAAATTCTAAACAAATCTTAAAATTATAAGTTTAGTTTTTCTTGTAAATTAAAAGTTTAAAAGTTTATCATTATATAATTACTTGCATAAATTTGAGTAGTATTTCTAATAGCCAAACATGATGCTCTTTTTTTAAGTTTAGATCTTGGTATTTTAATAAGGTGCATTCACATACATGAGTTTTAAGTACATTCATTAGGGATCATTCTCGTATGTCAATAATGATTTGATTGTTTCCACAAACAATGAAATAGAGAATATTGTGTTCACATGCATGAGTAGAAAATGAAGTTTAGGATATTTAATTTTAATTTTGAATGAAAAAGGAAAGAAAAGAGTATGTTCAAGTGCATTGAAAGCTAAATATGTGCAAGCACACAAGATGAGCTCATATTGTGAATTTATAAAGAAATTCTATTTTCAGTCTTGTTTTGAAAAGATTGATTGGTTGAGAAATTAGAAATTATTTGTCATTTATTTTAAATGCCATAAAAATCATACTAATTATGTCCATGGCATGAGCAACCAAACAGGAATAAGGTGTGTTGCCATCCCCAGGGCCGCCTTGGTTGCTCGTCACCCAGAGTAGGTACACTCCATATATGTGGCTGACCATTGTTAATTATGTTATGGCGAGTAAGGACCAACGAGGCTCTAATATGAGTTATTATCTCTACCCCAGTTTGAAGATAGGGTTGGAAACCTATACCAACCCAATGTGGTTTAGCATTGGAAATCCCGGGAAGAACATGGCAAGGGTGGAACTCAGCTTATAGATTGATTTGCTCTTAGAGTGATTGTCCATTTTTTGGAACCAAGGAAAATCAAAGAAGAGTTGCTTTTCGATGGATTTCTTAGTGTACATAAACTAAGAATGTGACAAGGAACCAATATTGAACACTAATTAAAGAAGTTATTTTTATATGCTATAAACAATATGGTAGCATAGCTTACTTAGAACACTAAAATATGCCTTAGAGGGAAGCATGTGAACGACAAAATCACCCTATGGCTAGGTGGACCCGATTAGCTATGTAGCTTTTTTCCAAACTTAGAATAAGGAGGATCGTTAAATTGAGACCTTCGTATCAGTCAGTCCTAGAAGTGCTAAGCATTGTTTCAGGGGGGCTGATTTGAGACTATGAATTATGGGCAGAGGGGTTGATACTTAACTCCCCCTCATTTCTCACTCTCATTAAACCAAGTGCGATGTTTGCTTACCTTGAACTTGGGTGATTCGCGAAATGCCTCCACCTTAAGTTTGATGTTAGACTACCGATAGTGACTATACTTGTATAAGTTGATTCTCGTGGGATGAGGTTAAATGCTTCGTATGAGAGGTAGACCTACCAATCACCTAGACATCTAAATCTGAACGCTAAAAGTTTTTGGCACGGATGGTGACTACTAGGATTGATTCTTAGACCAACATCAAAGACTAGCCATCCTAAAGGAATTTAGGTATGAGAGACCAAAGTTGTGGCATACAAAATATACATCTAGTCTTGTAAATGCTATTAATCATAGGATATCATGCATTTTATTCCTACACTTACACCAATCAAAGCACAAGAGACAAAATTCCTTCTCAATAAAATAACCTACGTGGGATAGATGTTGAATTTGAAGTAGATGTTTGGATTGAGTTCATGGAAGATTATTTTTCTCTTGTAGGAACTTCTCCTCCTAATCAAGCTATGATAGCTAGTTGAAACTAACATGTGAACCTTGGATTTGGTGAAAAAAATGGTCTAAAGACTGAGGGGTGCGCAAAGCAACCATCACCTAGGAAAAGCTAAAGGAGGTTGTGTATAGGTGATAAGATACCTCCTGTAAATGTACTGCACCTTAAAGATAAATCAATTGTTCAACTTGGATTAGTTAGGACTAAGTTTAGAGACCTACTATTTCAAATTTGTATCTCTTTAGAAATATGCACCTGCGCCACCCATGAATATCTCCCAATATATGTTAAAGTTTTGTTATAGATCGAACTCTCCACTAGGTACTCACCTCGAAGCAATGCGCCGGTTTGATTTGCAAGATGCATTAATTTGAGCTAAGCCAATTATCCAAGAACTTCAAACAAAACCCAAGAGTGGAAAATTTTGGGAACAAAATCCTCCATACAAAGGGTTGCATGGGTATGTTAAAAGGATCAAGGGACAACACCAAGCTATTCAAAGGAAGAAGACCAAAACAAATACAATTGAGAACTTTCTACCTACATTTAACAATAGTGAAGCGTAAGATGTTTCTGTTACAACCAACCAAGCCACTTCATTAGATCGTGTCCAAAGGCAGGTCAAACAATTCACTAATGATAATTTCATGAATTGAGTAACTATGGCCAAGGGAAAGGTTGTTGGAGAAACCCTCAAGGGAATGGAAGAAGGTCAAGACTCTACATTGTAGGCTCATTGTAGGTAGACATGGAGAAAGAAACACTACATGCTTCCTTGAAGAAGAAAGGGCCAAATTGCCAATTCTTGGTGATCCGAATTCCATCAGCTTACCAAGGTAAAGCCTTAAAGATTTTGATTGACTATTGAAGTATCCACTCATTTATCTCACCAAAATGTGCAAGAAGATTAGTAATAGACATTGCATCAACATGAAACTTATTAGTAGAGTTAGAAAATGGAAAAGAAGATATTTTTGCTCAATGAACTAGCAAAGTGGAATTTAACTTAAGAGGAAAAGTTTCCAACATGGGATTCAGAGTTATGAACCTAGAAGCTTATGAGTGTTTACTAGGAATGGATTGGTTGATCTGTAATGATGCTCACATTCATCATGGGAGAGGCCAAATCACATTTCAAAATAAAAAAAGAGAGTTAGTAACCACTTAAGGAGAAGTAAAAAAACCTAGAATCCAATTGGCAAAGGCTTCTTGAATTGTGAAGGGACCAAGAAAAGGATTGCATGTCTACTTTATCAAACTTAATAAGATTAAGCAAGGAAAGGAAGCCAAGAAAGAGCTATCTTAGTTAAAGGAATATGAAGAGATATTCCTAGAAGAGCTAACTAAACTTCCACCACAAAGAGAAGTCGATCATGAAATCAAGTAAGCACCATGAGAGCTACTTTGATAGCAAAGAGACTACAAAAAATGTCTATTTTAGAAGCCATTGAGTCGAAAGTCCAAGTAACTCACCACAGGGAGTCCTATTATTATTTCAAAGTAAGCACCAGGAGAGCTACTTTGATAGCAAAGAGACTACAAAAAATGTCTATCTTAGAAGCCATTGAGTCGAAAGTCCAAGTAACTCCCCACAGGGAGTCCTATTATTATTTCAAAATAAGAAGAGTGAAATCCTCCACCTTTGTAGAGGGAGCTCACGCTCAACAGCCAAGACCCACGGACCACTTATTGTTTCAAGCATTTCAAGCGAGTTCTAATGGCTATCTCTCACCTAGCCGATGTGCCATGGATCCTACGAGTGTAATGAGCTTACCTTGATGTTAAAATGAGTTGCCTCCTCTCTCGTACATGCCAGTAGCTCCACGATCCTACATGCTAGCTCAAGCATCCTCAAGCCTCCTCCATCTCCAAGCTCCATCCACCATAGCCGCGCGTGCAAGAAAAGAGAAGAGAAGAGAAGAGAAGAAGAGAAGAGGAGATGGTGAAGAGCTTCATCCTCTTGATCCATCACTCCCACACACTCACTCCCTCACACTCTCACACTCCCTCTCTCAAGAGCACACACAAGCAAGGAGAAGAGAAGAAGAAGATAACCCTTGTTAGCCACATACCCAAAGAATGAGTTCTCTTTCACTTTTTGAACTTTATATACAAAACCATAAATTCCCATGGACGCCCATCCCTTTTTACATGACCAGCCATTGCGGCAAGGTCCCTTTTTCTAATTCCCTCTTCTTACTTCATGGCCTCAACCTATACCCGTCTATTCTTTTACAAATGGCACAAGAGGGAGCTTGGTGCTCTTTTACAAGAGTTTTTAGAGTTTTTTGAGGCGCCTTTCATTTAAAATTGCACTTTTTGCCCCAGCTTAGCTTTAGAGGCCGCCTACATGTCTTTGCTCTTTTTTCATATTTTTTTCGCTTTTTCCTTCATTTCTCTACCATCTCGACTTGGGGTTAACATTACCTCCCTCCGAGACAGGTACCAATCCCATGGCACTTCTGGCTGCTATTGGGGAATGGTAAGCAGTTGGCAAATTGTTCGGGCGAGGGTAGGGCCACATGTAGACTCGGGTGCTTGTGGAAGCTTGGTAATGATATTTGTCGGAGAAGCCAATTGGATGCCAAGTGGATGATGGGGGTCTCCGAAGTTGGTGGTAGGTCGCCTTTTGTGATTTCTGAAAGGAGAAGGTGCGGTGCGCTACCTAAGGGGAGTGTCTACCTTATTGTGTGGTGCATCTTGCTTATGCTAGTGGAATGGGGAGGTGGATTTAACCACAGGCAAGCCTGGGTGACGTCCCACCCTTGAGGACCCCATTCATGCAAAGGGAGGTGCGGTGTAAGTAGCTTAGGGTGGTAGGTCTAACCATAGGTGAGTGTTACCTCCCTAGGTATGTCCTGCCCTTGATGGACCCTAAGCATGAAGTGGGAGATCAAAAGGGCTAGGGGGTTAGGAGCAGAGCCGCGGCCGACTGAAGCCATCGGGCATGCCTAGCTTGAGGACCCCTTGGTGCAGTGATCGTGTTTTATGTGGTGCTAAGTGCTTCTTCAAGTGAGTTATTTTTTCCATGTCCTTGTGTGATGTTCTTCCTAATTTTCCTTTCATGCTTTTCTTTTTCTTCTTTTGCTTAAAAAAAAAAAGTATTACACTAGTAGGATGATAGCCAGTGCCTAATTCTCATCGTTTGAATTAGGTGGAGAAGGGGGTCAGATGGATTTGCTAAAAAATTGCCAGCTCTGCATGTATCCTTTAAGATTCATGCAAACGTGGAGTGAAGTGGTGGAGAGGAAGGGATGATTACATCTGGTGAACTGGCTGTCATTCATGTCTTCTGGGAGAGCTAGGCAAAAAGAAGGGAGGAGACTAGCCCTCATCATCAGGTGCGCCATGGCACAACTGTCGATGGCATTAGGATCAAATAAGAGGGGAGGCATGCCATGTTCTTGCGGAGTCGGGTCTTGCTTAAGTAATAATTTAAGAAGCCTAAGGTAATTACATGTAGTTATGAAAGCTGGATTAGGGCAAGAGGAGAAGTTAGTGAGGAAGCGAGTCATGGAGTCATCCAAGCTTTCCGAGTTGAAGATGAGGGTGTGTTCAAAAGTGACAACATTAGAGTTGTAGATAATGGAAAAATCATATCGCCCGTGGAGGATGGCATCAAAATCCACTCCTACCCTATGAGGGTATGCCATAAATGTGGGGTTGTTCCTCTCGTAGGATAGGGTGTTGCAAAAAGCCATCCAAGCAAGTGTGCTGATGTTGCACACCGGCCTCCTCCCTAGGGGCTGGCAGTTATAACCTTGCACAAAATGTAGCACTTCAAACACTTTATTTTGCCAGAATTTGGCTTCTTTAGTTCCCCAAAGAGGGGTTATTCTCTCTTTCTTCCAGCCACTTCTGTCCTAGTTGGCTACCAATCCCAATCACCTCCTCCATCACCTTGAGTGGTAAGACCCTCCGTGGGCTGTTGGGCATGAGAAAGCTGAAAGTGAATGGCTCTTTTTCTCTTTCTTGTCGCTCCCAAACTACGAGTTCTGCGTGGAATCCTACGGGAATGTCATCAGGGCATGGTGGGAGGGGCGCGGATGGCTGCATGATGGGTTTGGCCCTTACATGCTTTCTAGTTTCTTCTACTAAATTTTTCCTTCTTTCCCTGAGCGCGGCTTGTCTTTCCGTAGATGTGTCGACCGGTTGTTGCTCTTGGGAATGCGGCGAGGGGGGTTGTGAGATCACCTCTTCTCTATATCGTCCCATATCGAATTGAAGTTCAGTTTCATCCCCCTGCTGGTCTCCTTGTTGTGTTCCCTCTTCAAACCCTATCGCATCAATTTCTTGGGGGGTTAGGCCAGCCAGTAACAGGTACTTTCATTGATCATCTAGGCTCAGCTTAACCTCCGCAGGTTGGGGTGGCATCTGCAGCCCTGTATGTAGAGCTTTGCGTGTGATACTGAGTTTCTTCTTAACCACCTCCAATGACTCTCCTTCTTTTGGGCAGGTGGTGTCCATCAGTGTATCTAGGAAGGCCTTTTACTGGGTATTAAAGGATACTAGGCGGCTTTTGCTTTACTCTATGCAAGGATCTTCTCTTTCTCTACTAGAGCCAGGCGTAGCGCCAGTGTCTTCACCCTTCTTTCATTTTGCCCTACCCATTCCTCGGCTCTCTTCTTCATCTCTTCCAAGTTCTCACCCTGCCTCTGGACCAAGGACATGAGTTTCTACTCTTGGTCATTTAGCTCTTTGCTCATGTTTTCCTGTTTTTTCTTTCCTTGGTCCAGCTTGTCGGTCATAGCTTCTATCTCTTTCTGCTGCTGCTCTAACTCCTGCTTTCTTTCCTCGTCCCTAGCGGTAAACTTAGCCATAAGCTTTTTGATCTGATCGGTTTTTGTAGTCAATTCTTCATGTTGCATGATCAAGATCTTGTCTTCTCTTTGCATCTTCATGAGTTCCTATGTTTCATCCTCTAATTGTTGCCTCCAGCCCTCTTCCCTGTCATCCTTAGCCTTTAGCTCCTGTTTGAAATCAGAGATCTCCCTTTTCTGCATGGCTATTACTTGGGTCTTTTCAAGTTGAAATACAGCCACCGACTCTTTTTTTGTCGCCAACTCAACCACAGCTATCTTCCTTTACTCCATACTTCTCCAATTGAGAGAGCAGCTCGGCGACGTACTCGTCGTAATTAGCTGGTGGCGTCATTGTTGTGTGGATGGGAGTGGTCAAGGCCTTCACTTTCTAGCACTTCAGATCTTGCCTTGATTTGGCGTCCGTGGTCGGCCTTTTCTGCCCTGTGGCTGTGGTCTCAGTGCTCTTCCCTTGGGCCAATTCTTTGTTAATAAATTATTGCATCCACACCACGAAGTTTGAGACATCTGCGCTGGTGGGGATGCTCGGGGTGAGGGTTGTTGCTTCAGTGGAAGGCACCGGGAGGGTCAGAATAGGGTGGATGGGAGCCTTGCCTTTCTTCTTAGCTCCTCCTCTTCTTCAACAGCTCTTCTCTCCCTCTCTTTCTTTGTTTTCCTAGACTCTTCTTCCAATCTATCTACTTTCTGTTTTTTCTTCTTCTCCCTCTCTCCGGCCTCCTTGAGAGATTCCCTATTTGCCCTCTCTAAATCCTCTTTCTCTTTTTTTCGGCCTTCGTCTTGTTTCTTCTTTTGTGTCATCTTTTTAACAGGTTTCTTTGCTGTCTTCTTGCTCATATGTTCCTTCTGTTCTTCCCCTTCTTCTTTACTCTTAGTTTTGTCACTGGATACCTCTTTGTCTTAGTGAGGGCTGCATCCTGAACTTGTTTTACCGCCTCTTGAATGAGGGCAGTCAAAATGCTTCCGTAGCCAATGAATGAGGCTTTGGATGATCTTTCTTTCTGTGGTCTTGGACGCTAGGGAATCCCCACCTACTAGTTTACTGCCCAAAGCTAGCACTTTTGCCGCGTGATCAATGGTCTTACGTACATAGCCATTCCAATCGACTTCATCCAAGGTGCGCGCTGCCACATTCTCTAGCATAGGCATGCTGATTTGATGCATCAAGGAATTGTAGCGCTGGATGGAGAAGAGTGCATGCACTAGCTTTGCTTGTAGACGGGCTTCCGCATCAGGAAGTCCTGGATGCTGATGCCGTCATTGGTCAACACTTCTTCCCTCTTCATCTTAAGCATGGCATAAACATCTCTCTTATGCTTTTTCTCTACCTTCGGCTTCAACCCCAATGCCTTCTCCACCAAGGCTAGGATTAAGTGTACCTGCACCTACTTGGCCTTTTCTCCCCTTCCCATCGTCACGGTGTTGCACTCTTGGTCTGGGTTGCACGTCCTGAGGAACTCCACACACTTCGTGTGGTCAGGCTCTTGTGCAAACTTCTCAAGGTACTTTGTAAGGTTGCACTGCTCGACAACTCTCTTGGCTATTTTCTCCTTGGCCATCACGCCCTCTATGTTATGGATGGTTTGAAATTTGAGGTGGTTGTAGGCGCGGTTTTCTAGGGTGATGCGATATTGCGTCCTTTCCTCCTCCGTGCTGTGAATGGGAGTCGGTGGGCACGGTCTTGCTGCGACATCTTTTGTTCCTGTCATGAACCCAAGTTTTCATTAGTGCTTTCAAAATAATAATTTGCTGGAAAAGAAAGACTCTATGTGTTTATTGAATGAAAGCATTAAAATCCAATGTAGATTTTTTCCTTTTAGATTTTGACTTTTTTTCCCTTTATTTCAAAGTTCTCGTGCCATTTTCCCTACCTCACTCATTTTTTACGTGTTTATGCGTTTGCTTGATTTTCCTCGGTTTTGGTTTGATTCACCTTACCCCCCTCCCCTTCTAGCTTGAGAAGAATCCTTCCTAGGATGAAAGCTAGGAGGTCAAGGGCATTCTGCAATGTGGTCTAGGATTTACCTATGTAGGAGCCAAGTATAGAAATTGGGATTGTACTCTAACTGAGCTTTGCGGTCTAGATCAAAGGGTCGAATGCCTATGTGTGTGATGTATGTGAGAATATCAGTTAGAAAATCATCGGAATCGACACGGCTAGCAATATGTAACTCTTCCTCAGTCAGTAGGCAATCGAGGTAGAGGTGTCCTTTGATGTGCTCTTCCATGGGTCGGCCATCAAGAGTGGTTAACACTCTATACGAGGTTGGCGCGACGTAAGTAGGGTTGTACTCCACTGTTTTGATTACATAGCGCTGCTCAGCATTGGCCATTATTTGGCATCCTTCAACTTCCCATTGCAATCGAAGAGTATACCAGTGCCTTAAGAATGGGGATTTAGTATCAGCAAGTTTTGATAATTCTGCAATTTCTTGGTCAGTAATGGCAGAAGTGGTTTGTTTATCATAGGACGTGATGAGGCGCTATTTGATGGCCTGCTCTTTGGATATCTCGCTGGTGAGAAATTCAGCAGCGGAGTTAGAGGCTTTTGCAAATGCAAATTCAAATGTCTCCCAAGAACAAGGCATCGTTCGAACTTCATTTGCAAAGGGTTCTTGCAGTAGGCCTAAATCCAAGCGATCATAGCTCAGAGCTAACGACATGAAAGTGGCATCGAGTCGTCTAATGCAATCAACCACATCCTCCTCTGTGTCCTCAGCCAGATCGGCAGCCAGTATTAAGAATAATTTCCACTCATAAGAGGGTCGAAGGCCTATTGGCGGTTGGGGTTTGATAGAACTAGAGCCTTTGACAACAAATAGTTGCGGTTGCGGGTGTTCTTGAGATTGCAGTTGGACCTCTTGAATTAGGGCTGGGGTAGTAGTAGTGACGTCTGACGGACTGCTACCTTCGGTATGGATCAAGGAAGTCTCAGCAGCTTTATCGGGTGTTGATTCATGTGACAATGTTTGTCGTTTGGGCCGATAGGCTTGTTCAACTTTCTTGGGCGTATGTGCGGATGAGCTTGATGGATATGGGTCTTGAAAGTGCTACGGTTTCTGGCTTTGAGCTTTTATTTTTTCAGCAAATATTCTTTGGTGAAAACATGGGGCATGGTGTGATCAAACTTGAGGGCAGCGTGCGAGTAGTGCCTCCAGCCATGCTGGCCTTAGGGATCCATATCCAGGCATTTCCCTCATAGTAGCCTTGCGCATGCAAGAGGAATTTAGGGACCCATCTTGGCTTGATCATGCGTTGATTTCTGTAACTACGACTTGGCCTCCTAGGTTTAGAGTTTCTAGTGTTATGAGGACGTGAGCGTCGACTCCTAGGCAGCGGTTGCAGTTGCTTGGGCCTCCATTGAAGTGTAGGTTGTTGGACCTTAGCCTTTGCTCTTGTGAGTGTCGATTCTAGAGATTCGGTGGGTGGTGCCGAGCACTACCCCCCTCCTTAGACTTGGTTGCTAACATTTCTACCGGTGGTCTTGCAGACCTTGAGAGGTCGCGCAGCCCTTGCTGAAGGTTGTAACAATGCAAATGTTGCCTATGGCAAAGTGGATACGCTGTGATTCATAATCAACATTGCAGGGAGTTTGCTTCTTGAAGGTTTGCCCTAGCAGCGATTCCGTGCCTACGTCTTCAGCGTTTGGCAACATGTAGAAGATCATTGGTATAGTCTCAGACTCGATAGAAATGACAGCCCTGCACTTGCCGAGAAGTGCGTATGAGAGACCCCCATATGGGCTTAATTTGGCATTGGTGGGATGTAGTGATGGTTTGCCCAGTTGGGTCCAATGTTCATGAGTTAAGACATTTAAGTCTGCTCCCTCGTTGATCAAGGCATTGAAAGCGCATGTTCACTTGGCAGTGACCATTATGTGTAGGAATGTAGATTCTACGCCTTCCTCATCCTTATCATCCATTTTAGTGATCGTGGCTACTTGTACTTTGGCAGGGGGATTTTTCATTGGTGGCTCATGTAGAGGATGCGTGGGAGGGTAGTACTTCTTGACACAACTGCCATTGAAGAAGCCTATGCCCTCGCCCTCTAGAGTCTCGAGCTCAACGTTGCCAATTTCGCTGATTGCACGAACTTTGAAAGGTCTAAGACCTCTAAACTTCATTTTTTTCTTATGCCCCTGAGCTGAGTACAGGAGTACTAAGTCTCCCTATTCAAAATCGCGCTGCTTGATGTGCTTGTCAAACCAGCTCTTACATCGTGCCTTCTCACATATGAGTGCGTGAGTGGCTAGAATACGAGTTTCTGAGAGGCGTTCGAGCTCAATCAGGTGTTGCATCCATGCCTCCTTTCCTTCCCATCGTTCCCGAAGTGCTATTCTCAGGCTAGGAATGAAGAACTCTACAGGGAGAATTACTTCAATTCCGTAGGTCAACCTAAAGGGAGTCTGGCCAATAGCCATTTTATAAGCTGTATAGTAAGCCCACAAGGCTGCCATCAGCTTGTTATCCTAGTCACTGCGTGAAGCAGAGTCTACTTTGGTCAGGACATTTAAAAGAATTTTATTTGTGGATTCCGCCTGGCCATTTGCTTGAGGGTAGTAGGGAGAGGATTTTCGATGGATAATTAGAAAGGTGGATAGAAGATGCACTATCACTTCATTGATGAAGTGTGTGCCCTGGTCACACTAACTAGTTCGATGGGGCAGCTGAATCGTAAAATCACCTGCTCCCACAAGAACTTGGCAATCATTCTAGCATCGTTCTTTCATGTCGCTCTCGCTTCTGCCCATTTCGTTAGGTAGTCTGTGGCCACAATGATGTATTTGGCCTGTGAATACTGTGCAACTGGGCTGATGGGTCCTATGAAGTCAATTCTCCATTTTTTGAAGGGTTGTCATGCAATGATTGGGGTCAACTCCATTTTATCCTTGTGAATTGGGACCTTTGTCCGCTGACTCTCATCACAATGCTTAATGAATCATGTTGTATCATGAAACAACGTTGGCCACCGTAGTTGAGACTGCAGTACCTTGCGGGCAGTTGTGTCTCTGCTAAAGTGCCCACCAGCGATTCCACTGTGTGTCTTTGAGAGCACATCGTGCATCTCATGCTCACACATGCATCTACGCAGCAGTCCATCTTGCCCTAGTCGATATAGCTAGCTTGCTATCAACTGGTAGGGTTGGATCTTGAGGATGAGTCACCTAAGTCTTGCATTTTCTGCCCACAGCGATTCCACTGTGCATCTTTGAGAGCACATCGTGCATCTCATGCTCACACATGCATCTACGCAGCAATCCATCTTGCCTAGTCAATATAGCTGGCATGCTATCAAGTGGTAGGGTTGGATCTTGAGGATGAGTCACCTAAGTCTTGCCTTTTCTATCGGTCGCTCAGGCAGTCCGTGCTCAAGCACTTGGACTATGTCATTTGCCCAATATGGTATTAGATCAGCCTTAAATAAATCTCTCTCGCTGGAAAGGTTAAAGAGATGGGCGTCTGGCAATTCATCGGCAATGCCTTCTCCAGTGGCCTCTCCCGTGGGGATGCGTGACATATGGTCAGCCATATAGTGCTATTTTCCTTTCCATACAACCACAGAGAAGTCGAACTCCAAAAGTAGAAGGAGCCATCGAGCTATGTGTCCTGTGGCGCAAGGTTTATTCACTAGATATTGCAAGGCTTGATGGTCCATAAAGAAGGTAAAGGGTGTAGCCAATAGATAATGCTAGAATTTCTTCACAGTAAACACCATGGTCAAGCCCTCTCTCTCTGTCATCGAGTAATTCATTTCCACCTCAGTGAGTTGTTTGCAAGCAAAGCTCAGTGGGTAGTCCAAGTTGTGTTCGCTAGGTTGGCACAACATTGCCCCCATAGTAAATTTCAAAGCATCGATATGCACGTGGAAGGTAAAGGTCCAATCTGGGGCTCGTAGAATCGGTGATGTGGTTAGAGCCTTCTTCAACTCTTCATATGCTCATTGGCATGCTTCAGTCCATTCAAAGACAATCAACAGCTTGTATAAAGGTCTGGCAATCAACGCGTAATTCAACACAAACTGTTGATAGTATCCCGTATGGCCTAAGAAGCATTGAACTCCCTTATAGTTGTGTTGAGTGTTGAAATGACTTGTTTTTTGGCTGATTTTTGTTGTTTTTGAGAGCTGAATGGTTGATTTTATGAGATGATTGATTGGTTTAGAAGTGGTTTGAGAGTGTTTTGGATGATATTGATTGTGTTTTGGAAGTTCATGATGTTTGTTAGTGGTTCTGTGATGTTCTGATTGGTTCTGTATACCTTCTGTTTTGCTCTGTTTTGGTTTGTTTTGTTCTGATTATCTTCTGTAAAGAGGATGGAGTATTGATTGATGAAGATTGAGATCTTGTGAAAGCTTATTGAATGGTTTGTGAGAGTTTGGAATGGTTTGAGCATGAGTTATGTGGTTTTGATGACCTTCTGTAACCTTCTGTAGGTCTTCTGTAGAGCTTCTGTTTCTGTTCTGTTCTGTTCTGTACTGTAGCTGTTCTGGTACTGTTCTGTGACTGTTCTGTATGCTTCTGTATGTGTTCTGATGGATGAGAGTGTAGCTTGGGAAAGTTTTCTAGCCTTGGAAAGAGGTGAATACAAGTGCAAAAGAGCTGGAAGAAGTAGCTGCTACTGAAGACTCAAGTGAAGACTAGAGTGAAGTGACAGTAGTGAGCTATGAAAGGACACTGTAGTGGCTCTGGTGACTCTTCATATTAGACATACCTCTTGGGAAGGGTATCCACGACCTAAGAAGGATTATTGAGAATGATTTTGAGAGATTGTAGTGAGGATATGATGTATTATTGATGGAGTGAGAGAGAGAGAGTCAGAGATAGCCAATTCTACTCAAACAGAGTGATTGTATATGAGAGATTGAGAGAGAAGACTATGAAGATATTGAAGATGAATACTATGTGATGTATTTCCATTCAAAGATGGTGTATTCCTTTGCTTTCTTTGTTCCATTGATGGATTTTATAAAGATATTGAAGAATATGGTTGATTCTATCAAATCCGTGGGAGATCTACATGATGCTGTATGAAGATTTGTTGTGCCTGGTGTTCTTTTCTTCATTGTGATCATATGAAACATTATAAACAAGCTTGTTGATGTTACAAGATAGATTTTCTTGCAAGATAATTCCCTTTTCCTTGGTGTTCCTCTTGGGGCTCCATGTTTTTGGTGCACAGCCGGGGAAACTTGCCATCAACAAGCACCAGAAGAGGCTGAAAATGAAGGAAATGGCATTGCCAAGAATAGAAGAATTCAATGGATGTTTGTAAAGTTCCTTCTTCCATTGAAGAGTTGGAATTTCTAATAATCAAAGCCACTTTCCACAAGAAGTTCATCCCACAATGGCGGAAACACATCACCATTATGATGCATGCTCTATGTGGTGGACAGTTTCCTCTTCCTGTTGAAGCAGCAGAAACTTGCATCTTGGTGGCAAACTGTTTGGGAATAAACTGAAGAGTAGAAACAGAGAGAATGACCATCCATGGAAGATTTGGCATTCATTGAGAAGTTTCCAGATAACATCAAGTGGGAGATTGTGAAGAAGCTTCAGGAGTCTTGGTCTGTAGAGGTTCACAAAGACAAGAAGGAAAAAAGTTGGAATTTGCTCGTGGACGCTCAACAGCAAGATAAATGGGATGCTTGGTGTACTGATAATCTTCTGTTTGTTCAATTAGCAACCCACTGGAAGTTGGTAGACAGAGTGTTCTTTACAACATGCACTGTTGAAACCATCAGAAGCTGGCATTACTATGATGATGGCACCACCACAATGCTCAGACGTATGCATTTTGACACTTTCAGAACCGAATACCTTCCTCTGTGCAGTGGCATGAAAGCAGAATTCAGGGACATTGAAAAGAAAGAAGTAGAAGAAATGTTGGCAAGAGAGTCCTCCAAGGACTGAAGCCTTCTGTTAACCCTCTGTGGAGCACTAACAACATAGTGGAGCCAACCCCCTGATGAATGACGCAATAAAGAGGCAAGCGTTAGAATGAGTCCAGAGGTACGTGAGAAGAGAGAAAGCAAAAATCAAGGCTGAGAACGAGCTCGTAGCAGAAGCCGCCTTTGACGCCCTTGCGGAACTCTTTATAGAAGTCCCAATGGCACATCAAGCCCTTCCTCCTCCTGCTGGAGGTCCACTTCCAAGCCAGATCCGTCCTGGAAATATTGATGACAGGCCAGTGAATGTAGTCCCATTGCCAGTTTTTAAGGGAGAGTACAATGAAGACCCCGATCTTCATGTAGCAGAGTTTATGGTAGCATGTGTGGCTAACAATGCCGGAACCCCTGAGCACTGGTTAGCCATATTCCCTGCCACTTTCAAGGGCGCGGCGTTTCAGTGGTATGAGAGACAAGCAGCAGGAACTTTTGGCACATGGGACGACTTGAAGTTGGCCTTCCTCACTAAATTCAGGCATGAAGGTTTTGAAGAGCGGATGCGAGAGGAATTTATAAACCTAAGTCAGTCTTCTGGAGAAAGAGTGGAAGCTTATGTCTCACGAATGGAGTCCATCCTAAAGAGATGGACTAACCATAATCTAGATGATGGCATTCAAAAGGGGGTGTTTCTCAGAGGATTACAACCAGAAGTCCGTAAGTTTGTGGAGCTGCAAAGACCAGCCACCCTGCAAGCTGCAACAGAAGGTGCAAGACTGTACGATGAAGTGGAAGCTAGATTAGCGATGAATACAGGAAGAGGAGTCCTACCTCCTCTGATGCCAGGAATGATGTATCCACCCAATGCAGTTCCAGGGACTGTTCCCTATCTCTACCAACAGATGCCCCCGGTATCACAGTACAGTGCACCAAATCCACAGTGGCCACAATCCATGCCTCAAATGGTGGTTCAACCACAACAACCATGGTCCCAACCAATTTCCTCAATGCCAAATCAGCAGCAAGAGTGGAATCCTACGAACTGGAGCCAACAGCCAACAATTCAAATAGGAGCTCTGAATCAGAACCAGAACAGAGATCCCTCTGTACCAGCCCAACCCATTTATGTAGTGATTACAGAGACTCCTCAAAACCCTCCTGCCAGTACGTCCGGAGGAGAAAGATTGAAGGATTATTTATCCAACTTAGTTGCAAACATAAAAAAGGAGTTGATGGATGTGATTACAGAACAACTACAGACGTTGAAAGTGAATACCGCTAGCATATCCAATGTTGCAGGAGCAGGAAGAGATGTGATGCGGTCAAATACTTGGTGTGGTAAGTGTCATCAAGCAGGCCATTTAGCCACTGAATGTACATGCAAACCAACCATTCCCGGAGCCTTCTGTTCCTACTGTTTGCGGAAGAACCATACAGAGGACATTTGCTCTCTGAAGGAGATGCATGATAGGAGAAGGAAGGAAGAAGACGCAAGATTTAACTTGTTGGAATCCAAAATGACAACACAAGATATTGGACCCAAGCCTAGAGAGTTTGGTCCTAATTTCAGACCCAGAAGATTTCCCTCTCAAAGTTACAGAGGAAGACAGTCTGGCGGTGGTCAGAGATCAGAAGTGGAATGTTACAGATGCGGAGAAAAGGGACACATCTCACCAAATTGTCCAAATCCTCGAAGGTCAGTGGATTACAAGCCCTTATGCAGTCGATGCAAAGGAGAAGGCCACACTGCAAAAGACTGTCCAAGCCCAGCCCCAGTGAAAAACAGTGCTACTGATAGTCCGGCCAAGGCCCAAGAGCCTACCTCCAATTTAGTGGAATTGGAAGTTGCTACTATCACGCGTGCAAAGCAGAAGGAACCACCTATCCAGAAAGAAAATAACCCTCCTGCCAGAACAGTGAAGTTCAATCTTCCACCAGAAGAACAGAGTCTGACAGTGCCGTACAGAGCCCTACAGTGCCACAGAGAGTTACAGAGACAGGACCAGAGGTCCAGGAGACAGAAGAGGAGGAAGTGCCACAGGTGGCAGAAGAAGTTCCCATGATGCCCCTGTTGGAAGAAAGAGGGAAAATGAAAATGGGTGTTGCTCCATTCCCTAACCGGTTAGAGAAGCCAGTGGATCCTATTAAGGAATATGATCTGGTCAGATATCTAGATACCTTTAAACCAAACCTCACATTCTGACAATTATTGATGTTGTCTCCCAGTTGCCGGAAAAGGTTCAAAAGTATACTGACAAGAAGACGTGGTTTAAGGATTGCTCCCTCAACAGCAACAAAGTCCAACAAGGCTCCAGAGCCTGTAAAAGAAGTGGATGTGGCTAATGCTTTCCTAGATTCAGGTACTCCAGAGACTGGCGTGTGGATAGAAGGCTGCTTCATTGCAAATGCACTGATTGATGGAGGTTCATCAGTGAACATTATGACAGATGTGACAATGAAGGATCTAGGCCTACAAGGTGTGCAACCCACCCAATGGCTCATCAGACTGGCGGATCAGAGTAGGATCAAGCCTTTGGGCATTCTCCCATATGTGAAGACTACAGTGGTTGGAAAAGATTATTGGCTAACCTATTTGGTGGTGAAGCCAAACTCTTATGGTACATCCTATCCTCTGTTACTGGGCAGACCATGGCTTTTTGAAGCCCGAGCAAGGACGGATTGGTTCAAAGGAACCTTGACCTAGGGTAGAGGACCCAATAAAGTGGTGCTGAAGCTATATGGTTCTCAAAAAGGACATGGATCCACCTCCTTGGAATTATCTTCTGACTCCCCTAATGAGGCTACGGATGGAATGTCAGCAGATGAAGATGCTGTCAAACAGATCCTTCCCAAGAAAGCAGTGGCACGTTCCTTAACAGTGGATACTGTAAGCCGACTTCCAAAAGATGCAAAGCCATTATCAATGGGTGAATACTTCCTGCCTGAACCGGGAATGACTTGTGAAATCACTTCTGATAGTGAGATAGAAGCATGGATGTACTGCTCTCCCTGCTACATGGCCATAGCAGAGCCAGCGACAGAGGCCGAAGAGGAAACTGAGAACCTATTCTTCTGTTACAGAGCGCCTGCAGGGACAGAAGCAGAAGCAGAAGCAGAGACAGAGACAGAGACAAAAGAGGATGGATATGATATGGACGAAGTAGATTATGAAAGTGAAACGGAAGAGTCTATCCCACTGAAGAGGATACATTTGAAGAAGAAGTTCCAGAAGTATCAGAAACAGACGAGCTCATGCTACGGGACAGAATGGTGATGGTACCATTTGGTCTGGTAAATGGATCTTCTTATATGCAAAATCTTTATAAGAAATGGATTAAGAAGAACAAGCCGTCTTTTAGCAGTGGCTCAATGCCGTCCTCACCCATCCTTGCCAAAGAAAGATGATGATGATGCACTGTGCCAACGAGCACCAGTCCCACAAACCCAACAGGCATCAGAGGGTCCCTGTTATGTGACGTTCCTGGATGCGTTATCAGAAGATGAGTCTTCAAGTCAAGAGGTAATTAATCTTGAAACCAAACCCGAAACGGCTCTAATCCCATTCCAACATCTCAAGGAGCAACCTAAGTCTCCACCAAAAGAAGAAGTTGGTTCTAGTGGGACATCAGAAGAGGACACCACTCCCTTGAAGGAGTCGGATCTGTATCCAGAAGCAGTCCGTGGGACCTTCATCCGTGAAGTAGAAGGTGAAAGGCAGTTAACCTTTGTGGATGCAGAAGACACTGAACGCCACTTGAAGGTGGGTAGCAGTCTTCCAGAAGAGGAGTTGTCAACCTTGTACAACTTGTTGAAAGAAAATTTGGATGTGTTTGCATGGTCCTACAAAGACCTAAAGGGGATTGATCCCACAATATGTCAACATCATATTGACTTGGAGCCTGATGCCAAGCCAGTACGGCAACGACAGAGGCGAATGAACCCGAATTATTCCACATTGGTGAAAGCGGAGCTGCTGAAGCTTCTGGAAGCCGAGTTCATCTATCCAGTGGCAAATAGTGAATGGGTTTCATCCATCGTGGTTGTACCCAAGAAGAATGGAAAATTGCAAATATGTGTGGATTTCCGAAAGCTTAATTCCAAAACAAAGAAGGATCACTTTCCTATCCCTTTTACAGATCAACTGTTGGACACAGTGGCAGGACATGAGCTTTATTCCCTTCTGGATGGATTCAGTGGATACAACCAAGTCCAAATCGCAGAAGAAAACCAATCCAAAACAACCTTCACCACAGAATGGGGGACCTACGCTTACCGCGTGATGCCATTTGGGCTTTGCAATGCCCCTGCTACTTTCCAACGAGTCATGATGGCCGCATTTCAAAATCATCTGCACGACTTCATTGAAGTATATTTGGATGACTTCTGTGTCTATAGTTTGATCCGTGAACACTGGGAACACCTGGAACAATGCTTTGACCGATGCCGGGAGTATGGGATTTCCCTCAACCCCGACAAATGCATCTTTGGGGTCTCTTCCGGAGTTCTGTTGGGCCACATTGTCTATGCACAAGGGATATCAACAGACCCTGCAAAGATTGAAAAGATCGCAGCTCTGA
The DNA here is from genome assembly GCF_053477565.2 of Lygodium microphyllum. Classification (NCBI taxonomy): domain Eukaryota; kingdom Viridiplantae; phylum Streptophyta; class Polypodiopsida; order Schizaeales; family Lygodiaceae; genus Lygodium; species Lygodium microphyllum. The sequence continues at coordinate 24,783,117 of NC_141137.1, forward strand.
CAGCACCCACCAACCTCAAACAGTTGAGGGGATTCCTAGGCCATGTGGGTTACTGGTGCGTAGATCGAACGCAAGTAGCTCACGTAGTGAATTCCCAAAGGTCCCCAAGAACAAAATACTCTACTTTTTAGCACAAAAACCAATGTAAAAGCAAGCACGACATGAGACAAGAGACAAATTGGGTTCAATCTCCCCCATGCCTTGTGTGAGCGCTTCACAAAGCATGTATTTAATGTATATTTCCAATCTTTATGCTCAAAAATAGCCCAATTACAAAAATATGACAAGCTTTTAGCTTTTGAGTTTACTTTCTACCAAAAATAAGAAAATAAAGCTAATGGACGGTGCCCATAGTGTCTGGCACGCCCGATCTCAATGTCCAAATAAAAATAACATATCCAGGCGCATAAGCGCATACAAAATAATAATAAATAATCGATGTCTCTATAGACATAATCAAAATATAGGCGTGGCGCCTATCAAAATATAGTCCAAAGATCGAAAACCCGCTAGACTCCAATTGCTTTCCTCCGCCACTGCTGCTATCTCTACACATCAACTGAAGCATTCACAATCGTTAGTAAAATAACACAATTAAACCGACAAAAGTGAATACCTAGCAGTCTTCAGCTACATAAATAAATCAACTGGTTAGAAATAAATCCTAACCTTAATTTATTACAAGTGCGCACTCTAAACTCATAAACGTTTATTAATTTAATATGCATTTTGCGGAATCACCCGCTATGGAATCACCCATGTACACACTAAATTAATGAAACGCCCGAAAAGGACAGGCGTCCCCATCAACTTCTCGCACAAAGAATCCTCTTTGCGTATGAGCCCCGGTCATCTAAGTTTACGGAATCCACCGTAAAACCTCACGGAATCCACCGTGGAATATGCCTCCTGGCATCATACCCCCAGGGTGGGATAGCAATTGACCTCAATTGCTATTAGCTCAATGTGGAGCTAACAGAGTGGGGAAAGCATTTAGGTCTCTAGCGTGCATCCATTGTGCTTCTTCTACAGGATGGTTCTTAAATTTCACGAGATATCTAGAGTACCTTCGGCCAGTTCTAGTGGTCATGTAATCAGTGTCTATGATGGCTTCTGGTTCAAGGATTTCAGTCTCTTCTTCTAGTAAAGGTGGGTTTTCATAGACAGGGTGGATAGGTAATTGTCCTCTAAATGGTCTCAATAAACTAATATGAAATGTATTATGAATTTTCCAATGAGATGGCAATTCTAACTGGAATGCATTGTCATTAATCTTATGAATGATTCTAAATGGTCCGTAGAATCTAGGGGCTAATTTGACAACTGGATATCTATCTACACTTTGCAGTCTACGCTTTTCTATTCTAAGCCAAACATAATCATCAACTTTGAAATTCATGGCTTGTCTTTTCTTGTTGGCTTGTTTGGTATATGATTGTTGGGCTTTAGCAATCATATCCTTTACTTCATCAAAAATAGTGTTATGCATAACAGCAATATCATCGGCACTTTGTATTCTATTAGACAAAGATGCAACAGATGTAGATAATCTATATCCATAAATAACTTCAAAAGGTGCTTTCTTTGTAGATGTGTGCGGTGTATTATTGTAAGCAAACTGTAATAAATGCAAATAAGTATCCCATGTCTGAGGTTTAGAAATAGTGTATGCACGTAAAAGATCTAGAATAGTGCTATTTGTGGCTTCTGTTTGTCCATTTGTTTCTGGATGAAATGCAGATGAAAAATCAATCTTTGTGCCTAGATTTGCAAACAGTGTAATCCAGAAATTATTACAAAATCTAGAATCTCTATCTGAAATAATCACTTTCGGCAATCCATGGTTAGTAAAAATAGTTTTCAAAAATAACTGTGCTGCTTGTGATGCTGTTAAAGTTTTCTTACATGCAATAAAATATGCTTGCTTACTAAATCTATCTACAATTGTCCAAATCATGTCATGGTTAGATTTAGTATTTGGTAAGCCAGTAATGAAATCCATAGATATATGTTCCCAAGGTTTAGATGGAATAGATAAAGGCATTAATAACCCATACTGTTTACCATGATGTCTTTTTATTCTTTGACAAATCAGACATTCAGAAACAAAATTAGACACATCTGCATCCATATGCGGCCAATAAAAATCTTCAGTTAACATGCGTAATGTAGAAATGATACCTCTATGACCTTGATATGGGGGACAATGAATTTCATTCAAAACAAAAGATTGGAATGGAATAGTAACACACAGTCTCTTTTCAAAGAACATGAATCCATCATTATATGACAATGAATCAATAGGAATGAAATTATTTTGAACTAATTTTTGCCAATCAGAATGAAAAGTAATATCCTGGTGATATGTGTCTTTCATAGCAATCAAAGAATCAAAAGATATGATAGAAATGTTATGAATTGCAGGTCTTCTAGTCAATGCATCAGCAACTACATTTTCTTTTTCAGGTTGGTATTGAATGATAGGATGGAAACTTTGAATGAATGAAGCCCATTTGATATGGCGGTCAGAAATTTGGGGTTGGCTAAGTAGATGTCTAATGCTTTGCTGGTCGGTCTTAATCATGAATTCTGAACCCATTAAATAATGCTTCCATTGTTTCAATGCTTGGACAACTGCTAAGAGTTCCTTGTCATAAGTGGAATATTTGAGCTCAGAGGGTTTCAGCTTAGAACTAGAATATGCTATTGGATGGTTGTCTTGCATTAGCACGGCTCCTATTCCTGATCCGCTAGCATCGGTCACAACTAAAAAGAATGGTCTATTAAAGTCAGGTAATTGTAGGACAGGGGCATTGGTCAATGCACGTTTAAGTAAATCAAAGGATTTCTGCTGGTTTTCAGTCCATTGATAAACAATGCCTTTCTTAAGAAGTTTGGTCAATGGTAAAGCAAGTAATGAGAAATTACGTACAAACTTCCTATAAAAACTAGCAAGACCAAGGAATGAGCGTAATTCATGTACATTTTTAGGAATAGGCCAATGCAATATTGCGTCAATTTTCTTAGGATCAACTTTTATTCCTTCTTCTGATACAATATGACCTAGATATTCTATTTCTGTCTTAAAGAATTCACTCTTGTCAGGATTTGCAAACAATTGATTTTCTTTTAGTAATTGAAAAAACTAATGATAAATGCTCATAATGCTCTTTTTCACTTTGACTGAACACTAAAATATCATCAAAGAAAACAATCACACAATATTGATATTTTAGAAAAATACGGTTCATCATTCTACTGAAAGTAGCAGGTGCATTAGTTAATCCAAATGGCATAACTAAGAATTCGTAATGGCCAAACTGTGTCCTGAATGCAGTCTTAAATATATCGGATCTATCTAACCTCACCTGATGATATCCAGATTTAAGGTCAATTTTACTAAATATAGAAGATCCTTGCAGTTTGTCCATAAGGTCGTCAACTCTAGGTATAGGGTATCTATTCTTTACAGTGATCTTGTTTAATGCTCGGTAGTCAATACACATCCGATAAGTATTATTCTTTTTCTTGACTAGGAGCACAGGTGCACCGAATGGAGAACTGCTAGGTCGAATTAAACCTCTATTTAGTAATTCTTCTACTTGACTCTGGATTTCTTTTTGCTCTATTTGATTGTGCCTATATGGGGCTTTGCAAGGTGGTTGTGTGCCAGGTATTAGGTCAATCTTATGGTCTTCTGGACGTGATGGTGGTAAACCTGGTGGTAGGTCTTCTGCAAAATAGTCCTTAAAATATGCAAGAAATTCCTTATGTCTAGGGTGCATATGAGTTTCTTTTGCGTGTAATTCATTCACCCAAATGAGATATGATTTAGTATTCTTGCGTAGTGCACGTTTTGCTTGGGTATGCGAAAGCAGTGGAAACATATGAGATGCATGCATACCAAATAATGTAATAGATTTTCCTTGAAAATTAATATTCATTGTGTGTGTGGAATAATCTATATTGGGATTATGTTGGTGTCTCCATGGCATTCCTAGAATAATGTCGCTAGACTGTAATGGGACAACTAAGAAATTTCTTCTTTCAATATATGGACCAATTTGAATTTCTAAATTTTGAACTTCTTGTGTGCCATTGTACCTAGTGCCTAAAAATGCAGCTTTTATGCGATAGTGCGTAGGTACTGTATGCAATTTCAATTCCTTTACCAATTTTGCTGAAATAAAGTCATGGGTACTACCGTCATCATGCAGTATAGTTCTTTCTTTTCCATGCACCATACATTTCATAGTCAATAATGAATGTAAAGTAGGCATACCTGGTAAAGTGTCGGAAGTAGTAGTAGGATCATCTTCTTCTTCAGTGAAATCCGGCATATCCTCATGCTCGTCCTCGTCCATAGCTCCAAGGTAGTTGATATGTGCTGACGGCTTCTTTGAATGACAATTTGCTGCAAGATGGCCTGGCTGGTGACACTTGTAGCATACGATGGGCTTGGCTTTGGTCACATTATTTGCAATGGCTGGGAGTCTGGGTATATTTGGATTTGCTTGTTGGATAGGCTTAGGATTTGGATTGACAGTGGATGGTAATGCAGGTGGTTTAGGCCAATTCTTGCGGAAAGATGGTGATGAGAAATGACCTGGATTAAACCTTCTGAAATTTGAATTGAATTGTTTAGATCCATAATTACCGTTTGCTTGGAATGGCTGTGGTCGTCGATCTCTTCTACGTAACTTATCTTCAGTGTCGTGAGCTAAAGAGATGGCATCTTCAAGGGTAGCAGGCTTGAACATATTCACCTCAGCGTAGTAATGTCCAAGAAGTCCAGACATGTACTTCCGCTTATGTGTCGTCTCTGGTACGTCTTCAAGCATGCGTAACTGTAGGAGTGCATTCCAAAAACGCTCTGTATACTGTGGAATAGGCTCACGGTCGCGTTGTTGAAGTAAATCCCATTGCTTGATAGCCTTCTCATGAAATTGCGGTGGAAGGAAATTTTGCATGAACTTCTTCTTGAAATCTTCCCATGTAGCAGGACATTCTATGCTCTTGCGGACTACAGTCCACCAAAGTGATGCTCTGTCTATCAGATGATTAGTAACACACTTGATTTTATCTTTCTCAGGATAAGTTTCCTCATGGAAATAGTCATCAAACTGGCTAATGAATGATAAAACAGTCTTTCCTTCTCTTATGCCATTGAAAGTGCGAAACTTGAAACTTCGTTTACTTATCTTGGATTCCTTGCGAATGGTTTGTGGTTCAAGAGTGGCGTCGATGGTACGGCGAATCAGATCTTCAGCTTGAGGTTCTTCTTTATCAGTGGACGCTCCTTGTAGCTTTGTCAATTGCGCTTGCAAGGCTTGCCTAGCTCTTCGCTCTTCATCCAATTGTAACATGATAAGATCCAGCTTTTGTTCCATGGTAGGCTCGGGTAGGCCGTCTTCAGCCATAGGATCATCCATATGTGGGGTAGTCATCCTGTAAAACTCAACAAACCTTTCTCACTCAAAATCAGTTAGCGGGATGAGCGTAGCTCAAATTTGGGGTTACAAGGCTATGTATTTTTGGGTATTTTCTTCTTCAATTTACAGAAATTCTGAAATATTTCTGTCTCCGTTTGCTGAAAGTACTTCAACGAACTTGTAGATAGGTAAAACAGCTTGCTGCGAACAACTTTCCAGTTCTGAGTTTTTGCAAACGAATAAGTCTTCTAGGAGTTTTAAGCACTAGTCAGTTCTGATTTAGTCTGACTTGCAGAGTTGCAGACTTAACAGACTTGCAGGGTTGTTGACTTGCTGGACTTAGCCGATTTGCAGGACTTGCAGGACTTGATTCCAAGTGACTTACTGAACTTGTCTTCTATAGTGCGAGACCCGGAGTTTACAGACTTATTTGCCTTCACTGACTTGCAGAGTTTGAAGTAACTTAAGCTTAATGTATTAAGCTTAAGCTTAATAAGCTTGAATAAGGAAGAAGTATGGCAGCACGTCGTGAATTCGTGGAGGGGGGGGGGCCGTTTTGACTGCGCGTGATTTTCGGGGGCTTCCCTTGCTGATCGATTTGTAAATTGGAAGCTTAATAAGCTTCTTAAGCTTTGTTTTAAGCTTTTAAACTAAGCTTTTTGGAAGAAAGAGATATGGCTTCTTACTGTTTATCACGACTTATTCATGGAGATGAGGGAGTGGTCCTCCGCCGACAGAGAGTGGTCCTTCGCGATCTGACAGTGGAAATAGGGGTTCTTGATCGCCAGAAGTCTACCTGTATCGACGATTCACGACGAGATTGACTGTAGAGGCCGTTTGTTCCTGGAGCTCCGCCTTCGCCCGAGATTGGTAGCGATTGGAAGCCCTTGATCTCTGCTCCGCTCTGATACCACTGGTGCGCAGATCGGACGCAAGTAGCTCACGTAGTGAATTCCCAAAGGTCCCCAAGAACAAAATACTCTACTTTTTAGCACAAAAACCAATGTAAAAGCAAGCACGACATGAGACAAGAGACAAATTGGGTTCAATCTCCCCCATGCCTTGTGTGAGCGCTTCACAAAGCATGTATTTAATGTATATTTCCAATCTTTATGCTCAAAAAT